>NW_011888925.1:1958041-2020679 GCF_000151845.1 Pteropus vampyrus | reverse complement strand
GGAAGAGGAAGTGATTCTATTCTCTATTGTTGCTTTAACTAACCTGGAAACTTAAACTTGAATTTTCCGGTTCGTGTCGATGCCTGGATATACATCAAGCCTTCAGATAACTCTCTGGTTACCCCACGAAGGACTAAGGAAAGACTGCTTACTATCCAAACCACCTGAAATCAATAGCCGGACCACTAGTCATCTAGAACAGGGGACCCCAACCCCCATTCTGTGGTCCAGTACCGTTCTGTGGCCTATTAGGAACCAGGCCGCACAGCAGGAGGTGAGCAGCGGGCAAGTGAGTGAAGCCTCATCGGTATTTGCAGCCGCTCCCCAGCGCCAGCGTCACCGCCTCAGCTCTGCCTCAGATCATCAAGAATTAGATTCTCATAGGAGCACCGGTCCCTGGTGCCAAAAAGGTTGGGGACCACTGATCTAGAGGATTATCACTGTGGACCAATCCAGAGGCTAAAAACACAGGACTAATTCTTCCTAAGAATGTACTTTTTACTCTGAGAACCCTCAGCTTTTCTTTCTTCTTCAAAATACTCTGGTTACTGCCCAGTGTGTTTCCAGTTTGCAAATTCTAAGACCCTTGAATAAATCTTTATCATTTATTTCTAGCCAAAGTCTCCACTCTTTTTGAGTTCATTCGACACAGTTCTGCATTTTTCCTTGTTAGCTTCATCTGCTCCCCACTGGGGTGGAAGCTCCCTAGGACAGGGATGTTGTATGGTCCTCCATGGCTACTTCTGGGCACAAGCACAGTGCTGAGCCACAGAAACCATGACAGTGTCAACATTCGCTGACCATTTACCTGTGCCAGCTCTGTTCTGCGCAAGTATTAATCACTTAATCCCCACCACAGCCATGAAATACAGGTAATGTTATTATCATCCCACTTTTCCAATAAATAAACTGACACACAGAGAGGTTAAGTCACTCACTTAAGGCCACTCAGCCAGGAAGTGGTGGAGCCAACATACAGAAGGTGACCAAATTAATGGTCTTGAACGAATGAATTCCTATTTCAGAAACAAAGAAAGTAAGGCTCAAAGGGGCATGGGGATAACTAGGGTGTCTAGGGGTAAACCCAAATCCTCAGACTCTGAGAGCCGCATCATCTTCCCCTCCCACTGCCTGGTTGCTGTCTGATGGGTGAGCAAGGTCGGAGCCTAGCACCCCGTCAGCAAGCATGGAAAGACTCAGTGCCAAGACCTGGGGTTGCCAGCCTCCCTCATAATTAAAGACACACATTAAAGACAGCTCCAGGATCCATTAAATATCCATTAAGCTAGCAAAAATAAATCCAGAAGGTAAAGCTCGGGTTGGCAGACTGTGGAGAGAAAAACGCATGCACACGTCGCTGATCGCCCTGAAAACAGCCTCAGAGTTTCCAGAAACCAGTAAAACCACCACAGCCCTTTGACCCAGCACACTGGCATTTGAGAACACGCCCTGAGGAAGGAGCCCAAAAGGAAGCAAAAATAAAAACATGTCTGAAGCTCCCCTGGCCAAATACTGGAGATACCCAAGATGTCCACCAGGAGTACCCACCTGAGCCGCGGCTTGTGGACAAAATCTCACCTTTGCCTTCACCTGCTTTGCTCAGTCCCCTCCTCTCCTCCTCCTCACTTTTAGGACTCACCCCAGGCTATTCCCACCACCTGGAACACCCTTCCCACCTCTGTTTACCTGGCTATCACCTATCCATTTGTCAGGCACAGCTAGAAGTCATTTTCTCCCTCCCTTATTCCCATGGGGTGGGAGGAGTTGTGGGCAGGGTCTTCTGTAATACCCCAAACTCCCTGACCCAGGCTTCCCCCTCACAGCGCCACTGTGCCGATTAGAAGCGCTCACCCAGGGTCTGGCACCCCTACTAGACTATGAGCGCTTTGAGAAACCCCTCCAGACCCGAGCCGGGCTGTGCTGCAATTCTATCAGAACACATTCTGAGTGCCTGGAGTTGGCCCTATAGTGATGCCAGCAAGGCCCATGCCTGGCATATTCACCACTGTGTCCCTGAGCCCAGCCAAACACAGTGCCTGGTGCAGAGATGAGTCTCAGCAAACAGCCACTAGACGCAAGACACCTGATGTGACTGTGAGGGTACACGGGAGCAAGCAGAAACCCCAAAGGTCGGAACGTGCCTTTCATAACTGCATGAGGATGAGCACACATGCATTGCAATGTTCAGAAAAAAAAACCAAGCAGCTTCACCCGGGGAGAAATCTTTGAGATTATACATCTGTCTTTTGCAGTGATGATGGTTACACAACTTGGTGAATGGACTAAAAGCCACTGAATTGTACACTTTTAAAGGGTGGATTTTCTGAGTTGTGGATTATATGTCAAAAAAACACTCCGTCTTTAATGAAGCTGAGGGTATGGCCCACATGGACTAGTCCAAGGAAGGGACTGGAGACAGGCTGTCATCCCCAGGAAACAGGACCAACCTGGGCTTCAAAAGTGAATGATTTGGGCAGAGTTAAGAAAGGGAAGGGCGCCCCTGGTGGCAAATATTGCTGAGGAGATGCCGAAGAGGCAGAAGCGAGAAGACCCACAAGCTAAGGAATTGGGGTGACTGTGAAGGCGAAGGTTGCACAGACAGAGGCTTAGAGAGGGATCACTTGGGACATGAGGCCACACAGGGATCTAGGACAACTTAGTATGTGCCCCTGCCAAGGCTGAAGGGAGCAGCAGGGAAGTGACACTGAGAGCCCCAAAGGTCCCTCTGCTCAGACAAAATCCCCCCCATGTGGCCCACAGTGCTTGTTGTTCACCCAATATCCTTTCTCCCTTCGTAACAGAACCCCTGATTTTTTTATCAGACACGTGGCAGCCTGGAGTAAGTCGATATTTCCCAGCCTTTCTTATATGACAATGTGAATAAGCTCTGGCCAATGAGATATAAGTGGAAGTGATGTGTGGCAGCTTCCAGGAGAACCTTCTTAAAAGACAGCTGGCATGGGTCTTGTATCTCCTGTTCCCTGTTTCTTCCTCCTTGCTGGCTGGGCTATGGCTGTGATGGCTGGAACTCACACAGTCACAACAGACTGTGAAGCAGAAGCCACGTGACAGAGTAGTAAGATGGAAAGAATGTGAGTCCCTAATAATCACGGAGCTGCCGTACCAGCCCTAGATTGTCACCCCTCCTACTACTTATCTGTGCGATAAGCCTGTGCTCACGCATTTGTATTTATACCACCTCCAAGCATATCCAGTCCTACTTCAGACCTGCTGTGGTCCGTTTTATGCTGAAACAATGGGAACCAATATCCGGGAAGCTGGGGAAAGGATAGCTTTCTCTCTCTCTCTCTCTTCCTTCCCTTCTCTATTCCTTTCCAATACATGCTTTGAGTATTTCCTGTGTCCCCCGTCCTGAGCAGGGCAACTTACCTGTGTTAAGTAAAAAAAAAATAGAATTCCCAGTACAAGCAGGGAGAGTTGGTGCCAATATAAATAACATGGCAGATTGATATGCAGGTTTTCTAACACCATTATCCTAACTTCTCCAGAAGTTATACAAAACACATACATGCCCACACATATTTTCCTTCTCCACTGTCACTCCCCAGTGCCTGTGTGGCCAAACCCCAAACTCGACCAACGGGGTGTGTTCCTTTGGGGCCAGCAGCCTCCAATACTATGGAGAATCCTGGAGGCCTAGAGATAATAGACAAGAGAGTCACCAGCCCTGACCGCTCACTGAGCGCGGCCTGCCCTAGCCAGCTCTGGGGGCTGAGCCCCAGCAGATGGCCAGGGAGGGCCCCTCCGCCTGGTGCTGACTGGACCCACAGCAAGACAGCACCTCTCGGTTAGCAAAGCTCCCCAGAGGCCAGCTGACTGGCTCAAATCTGAACTCCTCTGAAGTAGCTAAATGAGCCAGCCCCACTGACTTCACCTCTCTGTGCAATAACAGTGCACACCTGAGCGAAGAAATGGAGTCAAGCAGCTAAATTACCAGAATCAAGTAGGTTGAGGAATGAAGAAATGATTCTGTTCTCGTTTTAACCTGGGAACTTGAACTTTCCAGTCCTGTGTCAATGCCTGGATATACAAGCATACCTCATTTCACTATGCTTTGCTGTATTGCATTTCACAGGTGTTACATTTCTTTTTACAAATTGAAGACCCTCCACCAGTAAAAAAAAAATTAGGACTCGCTTTATTACAGTGGTTTGTAACCAAATCTACCATCTCTCTGAGACACTGCTGTACATCAAACCTCTAGATAACCCTCTGGTAACCCACTGAAGGACTAAGGAAAGGATGCTATCTAGACCGCCTGCCATCCATTATCTAAACCACTAGTCATGTAAATTACCATCATGGACCAATCCAGAGGCTACGAATGTGGGACCCATTCTGTCCAAGAATATACTTTTTACTCTAAGAACTCTCAGCTTTTCTTTCCTGTTTAGAACATTCTGGGTATTGCCTACTTGTGTTTCCGGTTTGCGAACCCTGAGACCCTTGAATAAATCTTCATTGATTTCTAGCCAAAGCCTCCTGATTTCATTTCCCTTGGTCAACACATCTCACAGGATCACTGTCGTCATGAGAATTTTTACTATACCTGAAGCGCTTGCCCCACGTAGGCTGTGAGCTGCTAAACACAGCAGGCGCCTGGTAATCGCTGCTTGCTATCAAGCACATGGCTTCCCAGAGACAAAAGGCAAAAGGCCCAAGAGCAGGGCCTGTAGAAGGCAATGGCCCTCAGCCCCAAACCCTGCTGGCCTCCCCGATCCCCAGCCTCTCACAGTACATCCACCACTGATCAGATCTCACCACCATCTTCTCCTTTCCACAGCTTATCCAGTCTCTTCTTTCAGGGAGCCCTCCTGGACTGAACCAGCATTGCTTCTATTAATGAAGCTCTTACTGCCAGATGGCCCCAAGGTGCCAGGGGCCCTTCCTGGGATATGGGTACTTCTGGTAGGGGCTCAACAGTCTGAAAAAAATAGTAGGGCTGGGGCTTGGCCCAGGTGAGGATCAGGTTGCCTAGAGCCAAAGTTCCTACCCTATGGTTTATGATCTAAATGAGATCAACCAGCACCCAGAACAAATGCAAAAGTCCTGGGTGTGAGCCAAGCTTTTGTCTGACTAGGGCCTTTCCAGATGTGCTTCCTCTGCACAGACTACTCCCTCCCTTGCTCATCAGAGCACTTGCAAGCTGCCTCAGGATGTGAAGGACTTGTGAACAATACATACGCCGCTTGCAGACTGATGCTTCATAACACCTCCTTCAAGAAGCCTTCCCTGATTACTTCTTAAATTAAATCGAGGTCCCCTATATTAGTGCCCCCTCAGCCCCTGCTCACTACTCCAATGGCTATGACTGTCATGAGGCCCGGGCCTTAGCAAATCAGCAATTCAAAATCAAGGAGACAGACATGAACCAAAAGTGTTTATTGAAGAAATCTAGCCAAAGTTCCAATCGGGTGGCCCTAGCTGAGGCTGGGCTGGGGCCCTCTGCCTTTAGCTGGGCAGGTGAAACAAAAAAGGGTAGGAGTGTATCTGGGCCCAGGGCCTCAGAGCTGCGAGAGGATGTTGGGGGCCAGGCTGCAGGTGAGGCCTGTGCCATCCGGCTCCACGTTCAGAGCCTTCACTACACCATCTTCGATCACCATGGAGAACCTGCGAGAAAGAGGGCGGCATCAGTTACAACCACCTGGGCCTGGAGGCAGCGAATGGAGATGGGAGGGTAGCAGGGACACCCCACAGAGGATCCCCCCACTTTTACCTCTTGAGCCGTCGATTCCCAAAGAGGGGCACCAATGAATCATCTAGCAACAAATCCGTCTCCTAAGAGGAGAGGCAGAGAAAAGGGTCGGGAACCCCCAGAACAGGCCCAGCCCTCCAGCTGCTCCCTACATTGTCCATGTCTCTCTAAGTCCCTGATTCCAAGGTGTGGCGGCACAGGGACCGCCTGGTAAGGTGGGAGCTGAGGGTACACTCACCTTCCCAAAGGCCCCAGTGGGATCAGCCAGGAGCCGAACCTAAGGAGAAAGTAAAGGTCACAAGAAAAATCTCCTGCCTGGCCCCTGATCCCCTGCAGGACCCGCACCTCACCTTGCCTTCTGCATTATGGGCTCGTCCCCACTCTTCAGTCACGAAGACATCGTTAACACTCAGACATGCCACCACCTGGACCCCCTTGGCCTTCAGAGCCCCAGACTGATTCACAAACCCTGGCAGGTGGGTCTGGGGAGGGAAAACAAAGGGTCAACGAAGGGACAACTGCCTCTGCTCCTCAGCCTACTCTTTACTTCCAGGCCTTCCTCACTTCCCTGCTTCAACACTTTTCATCAGACAATGAGAACTGTGGAAGCCACAGTTCCTTTATGCCTTGGCTACTAGGAAGCTCAGATCCATACTTAAGTGTTCCGTAGTCAAGACAGAATTTCCTGTAAGCATAATCACACCTATTTTCCCAAGGCCCAAGTACCTTCCACAGTGCCTGCCTGTCACCCAGCAGGGTCAATAAGAGGTATTGGATTTCACTGTAGTACCCTTTCTCCTGCATTCCTGGTACCACTACCTTTTCGCAGCCTCTACCTGTTTTCTGAACACTGATGTGTTTTTTAACTGTCAAATCGTCTACATACTATTGTTGCAAGCTGCCTCAGGATGTGCAGGACTTATGAACAATACAAACATGTACACAAGATCTCAACTGCTAAGCCCCAGAAGGGCAGGACCTCACCTTGGAACAACCGGGGGTAAAGGCCCCAGGGACTCCAAAAAGCACCCCCTTCTTGCCCTTGAACAGCTCTGCCAAGTTCACTTTGTTCTCAGGCTTCCCTTCGAACACCACCACAGACGGGATGGTATCTCCCACCTAGAGGGAAGGATTCCAAGGTAATGGTCAGGCGGTGGGGAGCAGTTAGGGAAGCCAAGGGAAGGGGAGCAAACCAGAGCCAGGGGGACAGAGGGCCTAGTAGCCATGCCTGGTGGAGCCAGGGTTGACATCTGGCAGGAAAGTGCAACCCTGTTGGAATTTCCAGAGGCCCCTCCCTGTAGCCCTCCCCTCTCCCCCCACTGCCTGGTTACCTCACATCCTCACCAGGTTTCAAGGTGGCCCTATGCCTCTTGAGGGCCTATTGGTGACAACAGAAAAAGGGAAAGAAGGCCTCCAGGGTGTCGTAAGGAGTTGGGTAAACAAGTTCTCTGGGTAAGAAGTGGGATAACTGGACAGACGGAAGAGGAGGCCGCCTTTCCGAGGGGGAGGAGGAGGCCCCGACAAATGAAGGTCCCCGTGTCCCACTCTCGAAAGAGACAAAGGGAGGGCAGCAGAAGGTGGGGAAGTTGGGAGAGGGGTGCAGCTCCCTACATCCAGGAGTTATAAAGTAGAAGGAATCTCTTGAAGGGGGAGAGACCGACCTACCTGGAAGCGTGAGGGCTTCTGGGCGGGAGGAAGACAGAAAGGACGGAAAGTCAGGGGTTGGGCAGTCTCTGAGAAGCCCGGTGGTCAGGAGTAGGATGGAGCAGGGGGCGAGGGGGGTGTCTCAGAAGAGTGGAGAGGGGGTTGGGATTGTTCAAAATGAGAGGACTGAAAGCCTCAGTAGAGGGTGGGCATTAGCCGTGGGAGGAGCGGAATGGGAGAGACACAGTGGGGGCTCTAAGAGGCGACACCTGTTTCAGAAGATTGGGTCACAGTGATGCCCAAAAACCCGACAAAAGCGTCCAGGGGGGTATGGCGGGGATTAAGTACGAGGGCTAAAAAGGGCCCCTGGGACAAAGGAGAAGGCTCCAGAAGGTGGAGGTGGCCATGGTATTAAGTCGTCTGAAAATGGTAGCGACCCATCACAGGGTGCCACAAGGTGGATATAGAAGAAAAGGCTCGAGAGCCTCGGACACCATCCCAGGAGATGGTGAATGAGTAGACGGTAAACGGCGGGGGAGAGGGGGGCGGGGAGGGCAGCCACGGGGTTTCGTTGAGGAAATAAGAGGGACAGGCGGCGGGGAGAAGCCCGCAGGGCAGGAAAGAGGGAAGCCAGCAGGGTTTGGGGCTGGGAGCCATCGCCTTCAGCGGGACGGAGGGCTTTGGGGAGATGGGGGCGGGGGGTGGCCAGGCCTGGGCGGGTCAACATGTCACCTTGATCGGGGCCATAGCTGCAGCGGCGCTTCTGAAACCGCGGGCCTTGCCAAGCGTCCACTGTAGACCTCCTTCCAGGTACGCTCTGGCTGCCGCCGCTGTCGCACAATGGATGGCAACTGCCCGGACAGGTACCGAGCTGGCACAGTGGGCCAGGACGTACATAATGTCAGCTCCACGCCCGGCCCTGAGACCACAACCTCGCCACCCGGCCCCGCCTCCCCACCCCCGACCGGGCTGCTGCAGGAGGCGGGGGCTGGAGCACTAAGCTGCAGAGGGACACTGCAAAAGGCGGGGCCTCAACCGCCCGCCCTGCGGGCCGCCTCCACTGCGTGGGCGGTGCCTCGGGGGCGGAGCTTCCAGAACTTTGGGTTTATTTAAATTAGGGGCCCCAGCGCTGGCGCAGTTGCAAACAAGCGGAGCTTTCCGAGGCTGTGGTGCTTTTTTGCAGGCAAGGATTGGGTTTCCCGTTTTGATGCGCCTGACGGATTGGGGTAATGTTTCCATTCCTTAACCGAAAGCCAGGGGCGGGAGACGACGGTGTCAGGCGTTTGTGTAGGAGTAAAACATGTTTATTTTGCATTCAACGAAAGCCCCTGCATTGCGGCTGTCTTACGTATGGTTTGCACTGTACATGATTTGTAGCGAGTGCGGGTTAGGCTCAGCCAAAACCGCTGAGCCTGCGCGGTAGCAGCCTCTTGCCGGGACGCTTCCGGTAGCAACCCGTGATCCGACCAGGCCTTGGCAATAACTGGGCTCTGGTGGAGACCGGAAGTCCCAGTAAGTTCGCCGCTTCCGCTCCTCTCAGCTGTCCAATAGAGAGCGGAGCGGCCCCGGAAGTGACGCACCGGAGGGTCGGCCTCCTTCCGTTTCTGGCCCGGCGAAAGAGCATTGTGGAGACATGAAACTGCTTACCCACAATCTACTGAGCTCGCACGTGCGAGGGGTGGGGCCCCGTGGCTTCCCCCTGCGCCTCCAGGTACCGGATGGGGGACGGTCTCGCGCCCCTCTCCCTGGAAAGATAAGGGAACCAGGCTCCGGTCCCTGCCTAACTAAACCCCTCCGCCCCGCAGGCCACCGAAGTCCGCGTCAACCCTGTGGAGTTCAACCCGGATTTCGTGGCGCGTATGATTCCCAAAGTGGAGTGGGCGGTGCTTCTGGAGGCGGCAGATACTGTGAGGACCCACCCCGCCCGTGCCCACCCGGTGGCGGAGGCCAGGGGTGGGGGTGGGGGTCCTCACCGCAGCCCTTTGCACCAGGCCCAGGTCTGGGATGCCCAGAGATTGATTTAGGCCTCTCGCCCACAGTTGCATCTGATCGAGGTGCCCAAAGAGCCCATTCAAGGGTATGAGCAGGATGAGACGTTTCTGAGGAAGATGCACCACGTGCTGCTAGAGGTGAGAACTGGCCCATCGCTTGCTTCCCCTACGGTGCAGCCACCCCCGGAGCCTGCCAGTGCAGCACTGTTTCCCCTCTTCCCGCAGGTGGATGTGGTGGAGGGGACCCTGCAGTGCCCAGAGTCTGGACGTGTGTTCCCTATCAGCCGCGGGATCCCCAACATGTTGCTGAGTGAGGAGGAAACCGAGACTTGATCGTGCCAGGCACCAGTTTTTCATTCTGTGACCGTGTGTACTTTGTTTATATCCTGTTTGTTAGTTTTGTCATGTGCATCCCCAACTTCTGACCCAGTAACGCACCACACACAGTGTTCTTGAGCTCGATATATTTTTTTCTCATTAAAGGTTCAAAACCAAAAGCGGTTTCTCTTTGCAACAAATATACATTAAAATAGAGTCTCTGTACAGCCGAGGGCTCTGGGCCCTGGCTTGCCCCATGTCCCTGCACCTCCCTGGCCAAACCGAAAAATAAATATAGTGTTATTGCTCTGCAGGGCATAGAGGCAGTGCTCTCCCTACCCCCTGAGGAGGCTGGGTGGGAGCTGATGGGGGGCCCTGGCCATCCCAGGGGTCCAGTGGCTGGAGCCTGCTTGGAGTTATTGCTTCGGGGTGGGGGGGCAGTAATGCCCAATGCAAATGATGAGAGGAGAGAAGGGGGCAAGGGCCTTTGCTCTCCAAATTCCCCTCTGCTCTGGAGAGGGGGTCGGATTAAGCAGCAGCAAAAGCATCACCCACTGGGAGACTGTGGCCTCCACTCCCTTCCCTCCCTGAGATCAGGCTTTTGCCCCCCACACATCCTCTGTAGCCCCCTATGGCTTCCGCAAGGCCCCCCTACACTCTGGGGGCACGTTATGGCTTGCAAGGGGCAGCACTGTGCCCAGAGCCTGGGCACACACGTTCCCAGCTTCTAACACCCCCCCAAGGAAGGGGGAGGGGAGGGCGTAGGGCCTGCTCCCAGGGGCTGATGGTATTGCCCTGGCCCTGCCAGCAGGCTGTGGCACTGCCCAGACCCCAGCTCTGCCCCGTTGGGGCTGACCCCATGCTGGGCGGGTCCTGCCAGCACCCCCACCCATTCCCACCCCTTGCCTCAGTCCATCATGGCCTCGAGCATCTCCAAGAACAGCTTGTGCATGGGCACCTTGCCCTCCAGCTTCACCCCATAGAAATGGGCCAGCACTTTGCCCGCTGTCTGGCGGAGGAGCGGTAGTGTGAGCAGCAGTCTGCCTGCCCGCCGCCGCTCAGCACCCCCTCCGGGGCCTGCCCGGCCAGCTTCGTACTCCAGCAAGGCCTCATGGAGAGCTTCTCGCAGCTGCTCCACCGCCTCAGCATCTTCAATGTGCACAGAGTCTGCAAGGGGAGGGGAGAGAGCTGTTGACGCGGGCCATCTCCAGGAAAGGCAGAGCGCACACATGCTCGGGCACTGCTGGATGGGCCTGCAGAGGTGCCAGACAGGGATTTGCTAATTGGCTTCCTGAGGCACCACTGTTGTTCCTGCCATGAGCCAGGGCCTACCCTTTCAACTATGGCCCCTTGTGTCCCCTCTGTCTTCCCTCCCACTAAATCACCTTTGCACATGAGTGTGGCGGCACTAAGGTTCTAAATCCTACGTGCAGTTCCTAGGCCTGCCTTTCCCTTGCTTTGTGGCTTTCAGCAAGTCACTATTCTTCCCTGTGCCGTAGTTTTCCTTGTCTGCAAAATGGTACTGTGCCACCATCACAGAGTTATGGAGGGCCTTACGGACACCTGTCAGTGCCTGCCCAGCCTCACCTGAATTGGCAAGGGCCAGGGCCTTCAGCAGGACGTACTCCTCCCGCTCCAGCCGTAGGGCCTGCAGTCGCCGCACCAGCTGCAGCAGGGCAGCCCCGAGTTCCCCCAAACCAGCTGCTCGCGCCCCCTCTTCATCCAGAACCAGGTCCTCAGCAAAGGCCAGCTCATCCTGCAGCGGCAGTGAGCGCTGGGCCACGCCCAACACCAGTACCTCCATCCATACGCTCTGCAGTACTGACATCTGGTCAGACAGCGACAGTGACGAGAAGCCTGGAAGGCAGTAAGGAGCAGACCCGGCTAAGCAGGTGCACCAGAGCCAGGCATGGCCTAACCTACCCAGAGAAGCCCCACATCACCCGGCCCTTTACCTGGGATGCTCTTGGCCCAGCTGATGGTGACCACAATCTCTCGGTCAAAGAGGTCACAGAGGGTAGCCACTGCTGGGAGGTGTCCATCAGGTCCCGCTGGGTCGGGCATGGCATACAGCTTCTCAGGCTCCACCACCAGCAGATGGGACACCAGTGCATTCACTGGGGCTGCAGTGACAGTTGGAAGAGGCACTGGAATTCATCAGCCTGCAGGCCCTTTGGGGTCAAGCATCTTCCCAGAGCCAGTCCCCCCGTGGCCTTCCTCAACAGCCACTGGCCAGCAAGCTCAGACATCTCTGGGAAGGGCTCTCCCTGTCTCCCAGGGGAAGCCAGTCTGTGGATAGGTTCTGAGAGTTAGAAAACCTTTCCCTGTTCCCAGTTGTACTCAAGAACTGACACAGAAAAAGGTATTTTCAGAATATTTCTTAGGGGAAATGAATAAGTGAATAGACGAAAGGGAAACCAGGGTTCCAGTGCCCAAGATAACTACTATCCTGGATGAATGACACCAGATAGGCCTCTCATATCCTGGCCCCACCCAGATTCTTCCCTTGAGTTCCAAGGACCCGGAGTGCACTCACCTGTCTTCCGAGGGCCTCCAGCTACCGCCAGGGGCCCAGCGGAGAAGGGGCCTGGGAAGGGCAGTGGGTCCACCTCTGGCCGCCGCTTGTACTTCTGTCGCCCACCCCGGACACGGTCCAGACGTACCCCTTGAATCGTAGGACAGGGCTGTGTCCATGGGGCTGGGGGTGGCTCGCTCTGCAGAGCCCTCCTGCCCAGTCCATTCTGCCACAGCTTCTCAGACCTTGCCCTCTCCAGCCCCACGCACCCAGCTTCCCCAGCCCTTGCCAAGGCCCCGGCCCAGTGCTCACCCTCCTTGAGCATGCCCACCCGCAGGCACTTGGTGAAGCGACAGGCCTGGCAGGCCTTGCGTCTCCGCTTGGTGATCTCACACTCGTTGGAGGCCGGACAGCTGTACTCGATGCTCCCTGCCAGGAAGAGGCAGGGCTCCAGTGGCGGCCTCCCAGGGCCCGGAGGGGGCCCAGCAGACAGGAGAGCCCTGACTCGCCCCGGGCAAGCACAGGTCTGGGGAGAGCAGGAGTGCCGTGAGTGGAGCAGGGAACCCCAGGGCAGTGAGGGGAATGGCTGCTGGGCTGGGGGCCCCTGTCTGGGCAAGAGAAGCTGGGACCAGGGGCATCAGGCTGCATCTGCCTCGTCTCTGTGCTCTGCTACCCTCGCCTGCTCTCCTCAGGGGCCATAGTGGCCTCTCCATTGCTACCTCTGATGATCAATTCTCATCTTCATCTTACACAGCCTAAAGGAGCATCTAACGCTGTTGAGCACGTCCTACTCCTGGAAACACTTCCTTTGCTTCTAGGACACACTTCTGATTTTCCTCCCACCCCACTGGCCACCTCGTGATTTCTGGTGAAGAACCCCAGGGCTGCCCTTGGACCTCGTCTCCACCAACTTGTGCCCATGGTGATCTCACCCAGTTGTGGGCTTTCAAATTTTCTCTCCTGTCTAGATCTGCCTGGACTTTAGACTTGTATCCCACTGCCTCCTTGACATGCTGCACGTATAGAAGGCCTCAAAAACCTCACTGTCCTAAATGGAGCCCCGATATGTCCCTCCAAAACTTGCAACTCCAGCTGCTCGAGCA
Source organism: Pteropus vampyrus (assembly GCF_000151845.1). Taxonomy (NCBI): domain Eukaryota; kingdom Metazoa; phylum Chordata; class Mammalia; order Chiroptera; family Pteropodidae; genus Pteropus; species Pteropus vampyrus. The sequence goes on along the minus strand of NW_011888925.1, from coordinate 2,007,392 downwards.
GAAACCCAGGAGACATCTTTGATTTTCTCTCATACCCCAAATCCCAGTCATCAGGGGATGCTGGTGGGCTTTACCTCCTGGTATGTCCAGAAGCCAACCTCTTCTCCTGGAAAGCACTTCCACTCTTGACCCAAGTAACAGCCACCTCTCCTCCTCACTGGCTTCCTGCTGTGCCCTTGCTTTCTTCAGTTACTCTCCACATAGCAGCTGGAAGCACCCGAAGTCAGATTCTGTCCCTTCCCTGCTCAAAACCCTCTAAGCATGTCCCTTCTCACAATAAAAGCCCAAGTGAACCCCACAACCTGAGGCCAACAGCCCTGCTCCTCACCTTCTCTTCTGACCTCATGCCCTCTGCACTCTGCTCTGGCTCCAGGCCCCTGCCTCAGGGCCCACGGCCCTTCAGATCTCTTCCCTTGTCACCTTGGGGAAGCCTTCTCTGGCCACCCTGTGAGAATACCAAATGTCCTCTGTGGGCATCTTCAGCCACTTGTCCTTGCTTTAGTTTCTTCTCAGCTCTCAGCACCATCCGATATGCTATATACGTATGTATTGTATTTATTATCTGTCTCCCCACTTCAGTGTCAGTTCCACGAGGGCCCCCTGTTAAAAACAGGACCTGGCACATAGTGGGCACTCATAATAACCAGCTGAATGAATGTATGGCAGCCCTCCCGGCCTCACAGGGGTACTGCAAGGACCGAATGACACGACCAGCCAACATGCCCTTGATGCGTTTCTCCTCACGGCACGCTTTCTCCTTTACCCTACCCAGGCTTCCACATGTAGCTCAAAACACCTCCTCAAGGAAGCCCTCCAGGTTCAGCCAGGTGCCTCGGCACATGCCCTTGGCTCCTCACCCTCCAGCACTTACGACAGCTGAACTGTAACAACTGCGTGCAATTCATTGTTTTCTCTCTCTCCCCTCAACTAGAATGTCAGCCGTTTGAGGACAGGGTGGTCCTGCCTTAGTCCCAGCTATGTCCTCATGCCTGGAACAGTGGCCAGGGCAGCAAAGCACAGATTTGTGAAGGCTCTGAAAACTGCCTGGGGCCCATCCTGATGCTTCTACTTACCAACTGTGTGACCTTAAGTGAGTCTTGCATCTAACCCTCAAACCCTCAGTTTTCCCATCTATAAAACTAGGGTCATAAAAACAATACTTACAAAGGTGGGTTGTGAGAATTCAAGGAGGTAATTGAAGTAACACATTTAGTATGGTTCGCAACACCTAAATATTCAATAAGGATTACTATTTATGGCTAGTGCTCAATCAATATTTGTCAACTGAGTGAAAACAGAATGGGTAGGAGACACCTAGACCTGGACCTGTTGGCTCACTGGTTTTCAAAGACAGCAGGGAGCACAGACGTTATAAACTATTGGGTCTTGGCCAAGTCAAAATTCGCCAGAATGTCACAATCATTCGAGAGGCACCTGTCCAAAGTTCAGTTATTAGTAATAAGCAGAGGGAGCAGTCTGGTCTTTGAGAGTTCAACTCTGGACCTAAATGGACCCAAGTTCAAAACCTGGTTCTGCTACTTTCTACCTTTGGGCCTTGAACAAAGTTTTAAAAACCTCTCTGGGCTTCGGTTATGATAGCGGTGCTGGCACTTTATAGGTTGCTATGAGAGTAACTGAGATAATGAATATAAAGGGGCACAGTGCCTGGTAAGCACTCAAGAAATGTTCCCAAAAATTATACGTTACAGCCCCAAAGTAGCCAAAGGTTTACATAAAAATATAAATAACAGGTACATTCCTAGTAATGCTCACTACATCACCATCCTGCTCACTCATATTTTGATATGCGCCTCTGAGTAAGAAAAATTCACTGAGTCCTATCAGCAGGGATGACCAATAGTCATATTATTATTATTATTACTATTACACCTACAGCACCTGGTCTTCCTAGGTAGTCTCCCATCCAAGTACTAACCAGGCCCGACCCTGCTTAGCTTCTCAGATCAGCCGGGATCGGGCTTGTTCAGGGTAGCATGGCCGTAGACTCAATAGTCTTTTTAAAGTTAGATATTACAATAGGGTGTAGCCCCTCTAAATTGGCCATAAAAACCTGCCTTGTGCTGGCGCTGTTGCTGCTTTGGGGAGATCAACATAAAGGGGAGCATGTTCTATACCGGTGAGAGGCCAGCAGCTGCTAGAGCAAGAACACAGCTTAGAAGCAAGCAGAGACTGTGTTGAATTTTTCAGAGCCACTGTGGAAAGTGCTGGGCCAACTGTACTCAGAAACCTAGGAAGCACCCTAAGTTCTCTCTCACATCCTACATCCAATCTATCAACACATCCTGGTGGCTTCATTTAACTTTTAAGGGAAAGAGAATTCCTGTGGGGGGTAAGAGGCCCTGAGAACACCGGACTGCCAAGTCCAAGTGGTACCATGGCAGTCTGGGCATCTAGTGCCACCCAGCAGTGTGCCAATTGGGTAACGCCAGGCCCAGAGACAAAGGGCACAGGAGAGGGGTGGGGGCTCACCCTGGATGGTCCTTTTGAAGAAGGCTTTGCAGGCCTCACAGGATGCCACACCGTAATGGTAGCCGGAGGCCACGTCCCCACAGACCAGGCAGAGGCGTTTGGGCAGGGAGCTGAGCACCAGCTTCCCACCACCCTGCTCACCAGGCCCAGCCCCCTCCCCATCCTCCTCTTCCTTGTGGCCTGGGAGGTGGCGAGTGGGAGCTGGGCCAGGGGCCAGGGCCACAGAAGGCTCGGTCTCAGTCTCCGAGGAACCCTTTGGACTGTCGGGGCTGGCTGGCTCTGCCTTGATGTAGAGAGGCTCAATGCCCACCACCTGGCTGGACATGGCGCTGGTCACCTGTGGGAAGAGACCTAGCGGGTCAAAGGGAGGCGCTAGGTTGGGGGATGAAGAGATACCCTGCCACCCTGGTTGCCCAACCCCAGGCCTAGGGCCAGGCTTCCAGGCTAAGCCAGGGAGTGGGAGGAAGAACAGAGTTCAAGGAAGAGCTGCCCCATGAAGAGAGCCCCCCAGCTGTTGCCATGGGAACAGAGTCTCCAGAGCCTCCAGAGCCTCCAGGGCCAGTAACTGACAGCAAGTCTCCCACTTGGGAACTTGCAGGAGGCTTGGAAACCCCCTATTCCCACCCAGGCCAGGAAGCAGGGTAACCTTGGCCCCAGGCGACCTTCAACCCTATTTGGAATCCCCAGCTAGAAGCAGGATACCTCTCAATTTTCTCCAGATGTTAGGGACCTCAGTGATCTCCCCCCTTACCTGGGTATCCTCCATTCAAGAGCACGGGGCACACAAACCCAAGGGCAGTTTTAGTGCTCACACATGTGTGTTCACACCCTCACACACTCCCACTCACCTGGGTTCTCAGGCGTCCTCACATGCTCACACATGCTCATTCTCACACATGGCCCTACCCAAGCCCAGTTCTCACTCATCCTCTGATATGCCTTTGTACACTCCTCCCCAAGTGCATACCCCATAACCAAAGTCACAACTCAAGACTCATAATCACACACACTCACAAACACTCTTTCGCTCTCACCATGCCCCAAAGCTCACATATACCGACCGGTGTGGAAACATTCAGAGCTTTCACACCTGACACACGGCCCCCTCCTGCTCCAACAAGCCCAATCCCAGGCACACTGACAGACGTGACTCCACCTCCTTGCACACCCCCCACTCCACCCGCCAACCATTCACTCTTACACTCCTGCTGCCGCAGAGTCCACCACCTCCGGGGCGCCCCGCCCCCCCAACCTGCACACACCTACGGGAAGTTGCCTAAAGTTGCGGAGCCCCCTCCCCCTCCGCCCGCGGGAGACCTCTATCAGGTTATCAGGAAGTAAATGGGGAGTGCCAAGAAGGAGGAAGTTCTTCCCTACCGGTGTGATGACCTTTGACCCAGAGAGGAGGGTGGCCCAAGGCCCCTTCGAGCGCCCCCACGTGGTCCTCAAAGCCCCTCCCCGACAGGGTACCCTCCCCATATTCCACCCTGGCCCGCCTCTGGGACTTCAGCATGCTCCAGGTACTGGATTGAACCCTGCCCTAGGATTGGATCCGAGGCCCAAGCCCAACCCTAGACGGGACTTGCAGCCCCCGCCAGAGCCTGTCCTTGCCCCAGGCTGGCACACTAAGACCTGGACGCCGGATCCTGCCCGACCCTGACCTCGCCTGGCTCTCAACCGCGTCCCGACCATGACCCGGGCTGGGCCGATTCCGGAGCAATACACCGCCTGGAGCCCGCCTCCCTGCCGCGCTCGCACATGGCCCCCGAGCCCCGCCCGCCCACTCCCCCAGCGGCGCTCCCCTCCGCCCCCACACCTGGGGCTCCGGCAGGGCGGGCGGGCAGGCATGGGGGCCGAGCGGCCCGGAGCGCCGGGGTAAGCCGGGGGCCACTGGCAGCCCCTCCTCCGCCGCCTCCTCGGGCCGCGCCGTCCAGCCGCGCCGCGTCCCCTCACTCGGCGGCGCCGCCGGCGGCTTGTAGGACACAAAAGGACATCGCGGCCGCTTCCTACTCTGCTTCCTCCAGCTGACAGCGGGGGCGGGGCCGGCCGTGCGCATGCAAAGCAGGGGGCGGGGCCCGGCGCCCTATGCTCATCAGACAAGTGGGACAGGCAGCGCCTGCGTGCTGGGACGAGTTGGGGAGGAGCAGGCGAAACCAGCGGGCGGGCCTTCACTGAGGTCCAGCCCGGCTGTCGCGAACCACGGCGGCGCACTTGCGTACGCGGCCGCTGGGGAGGCGTGATCAAAGGAGACGCAGAGAAGTTCCGGGAGGGGATGGGGCCAAGAACGCTCTTACGTAATGGAGGCGGGGCGCCTTGTGCGCTAGAGAAATAGATGAAGTCTGTCAGTGGTCGCAGCTGCGGGACTGGGAGACAACATACATATGTAAATGAGAGGGCCGGACGGGCCGAGAAGCTAGTGTATCTGCATATGCATGAGAGGCGGAGCCTAGCATGCCCAAGCTTGAGGGCAAGCGCTGCCCCTTCCCCTCTTCCCCCTTTTCCCAAGATAAGCTCCATCGGGGCACTTGGACCGCAGACCCAATACCTCCACAGAGCTGCGCAACCCTGGATGGGAAAAGCAGACCTAAAACATGGAAGAAGTCCTGGATTTCGAGTCCCGGGAAGACGGAGTCGATAGGGCCTGAATGGAGAACGCTCAAGGTCACTGCGGTGACCGAGTGAAGGTCATGGGGAAAGGCGGGGCCGCGTGCGTCCGCCTCACGCGGGCAGCTACGCACTGACTCACGGACCATGCACAGACTCTTTTATTTCTCTAGGGTTCAAATTCCATGTGGATAGGGTCGGGCTTGGGTCTGGGGGCAGGACAGGGACCCGGGTTAAAGTCGGGCAGTCACTCGAGCCTGAAGAGGTGTTTTCAGTGCACTGAGACGTGCAGTCTCTTGTTCCGGCGTCTCTTGAGCCCCTCGATGTATCGCTGCAGCTGCTTGGTCAGGAAGTGATCCCTGCCGATCTCTGACCGGTAGCCTGAAGAGAGAGCTCCGCTCAGGGCAGTTAGCAAGGGCATGGCCTCTCCAGCGGCAGATGCCGTATGTGTGGTTTGAGGAACTGCGGGTGACTTGGGTTGGGAGGAGCTCTAGGCGCTCTGGTCTGTTAGTTTGGGGAACTTTGGATCTCCAAGGTTCTGAGCCCTGCTGGTTTTGTTTGTTTCAAGTCATAGACCTGTGCTCCAAATAGATGGGGGATGAAAGCAGGATGGGGTATTGGGGAGGATGAATGAGAGCAAGTTAGAGAAGATGTTACAGGCCTGAAATAGGACAGGGGCAGCAGGCAGCTTTTCAGCTGTCTCCAGACCACCCACCCTAAGCCATTAGCCAGAGCAAACCAGGGGAAGTTTACCCAAATAATCTACTATCCAAAGGCTCTTCACATTACCTAGGGAGGGAGCAAAGGCCACACAAAAGCTGTCATCCCCATTGGGCAGGTAAGGAAACAGCCTTAGAAAAGCTACATCAGCTAGAGAGGGGCTGCAATAAGGCTGGAGCCCAGGCCCCTTGCAGATAACCCCATGATCTCCCAACTGGGTCTCTCGGCACCCAGTCCCCAATTTTTCATTTTTTGTGGGACTCCTGGAATATTTGTGGGTGGTAAGAGAATCTGACAAGACAGACACATCCTGAAACCCCAGTCCCAGGGACCCAAGCCCTGCGAAATTCTCCAAGGTCTCTTGTGGGAGCTGGGCTCACTCTGGAGGGCTTTGGTGAGGATTTCCAGAGCTTCATTCTCCATGAGTTCCGTCAGGGGCAATGGCAGCTGGAAAGGCAGCAAGAGGCTCAGATGTCCAAGGGACCCCAGCTCTGCCCACAGCTGAAGTACCCCACCTGCTGCCTCCCACCCCAAGACTCCCAACCAACCTGCCTGCCTCTCCACCCTACAAACCACCCCACCCCCTTCACCCCTGCAACCCCAACTTGCCCATCCCCCACCCCACTAAAATCTCATCTCCCTGGTTGCTTCCAACCCTGTTCTGCTGCTCCACCCAGTAGGCTCGATGATGGGGTATGTGCTTCAAGATATGGAGTGATGGCATTGAGGAAGATATTTCTGGGAGAAGAGAAAAGAGAGATTAGTCAACTGCAGACTGCTGGGTCTTCCCGGGAGCAGAGATGTATGGGGTGACATCTGGTGGGGCAGAGTGGCCCTCAGAAAACAACAGATGCCACTTTAGTAGGAAACAATATGAGAGTGGTCTACAACCTGGGGCTTTACTGTCTCACCTACCAAGGCCAGCTCTGACTGCCACACTGTGTGAGACTTAGGGCCAGTAAACAAACTTTCTGACCCTCAAGTTCTTCATCTGTAAAATGGAGTCATAAGAATGGGCTCTTATAGAGGTCATTAAGTTAAAAGGTGATCATGAAAGAGAGGCCCAGTGCCTGGCACACAATAAGTGCTCAACAAATCGCAGTTATTATACTGTTACCGGTTTCAATTACCTGATAAAGGATTAGGGGGAAGAGGGGAAAGGGGGAGGAAATCCCAAACAGGGCCCAGCATGCAGTAGGTACTTAAAAATTTTAAACAATGACTGAATGAATGACAGGCACCTCCTCAACCAAAACAAATCCACTGACAATGAATTAACTCTCTTCTCTCAATTATCTTGGTGATTCCATTAAAAGCACGGTCCTACCCCGCGCCACCTTTGCGCATTTTTGTGCGTGCCTCTCCTGGATCTGGCATGCCCCGGTCACAAAATCTTGTATGACGCCTGCCCGGTAGGGGGCGCTCCAAGAATGGGTGACTTAAAGCGTGAAAAATTAGTGCTGGCGCCCCTCCCAGGGAATACTAGAAATTTGGATCCTCAGCTTCCCCTCGTTTTACACCAACAGAAATTGAGGCCCTGTGAGCGCCCCTAACCCAATGAGGCCACACTGACCCAACTCGGTCCTGGCATCGTCGTCTTCCTCTTCTAAATGGCTTTCCAGGGAGCCTATGGCGTGCAGCTCCAGCTCCAATAAGGTGTCGTCGTCCATCTCTTCTGGCTTTAAGTCGACATCGGCTACTCTGTTATCCCATTCTTTCCAGCCTCCGTCCGAGCTGTAGCCGGCCCTTTGGTTGTACCACTCGCCAATCTTGCTGCCTAAGCTGCTGCCGTCCAGGTCGGAGTCCTCGGAGACATTAGACCGCTGCACGTTCAGCTTCGGCTGCGACAGTGTGGCCATGGACCACAGATTCCGAATGTCGCTATGCGAGTCCGACTTCAACGAGTTACGGCAGCCCGAAGACTTGGCCATCTCCTGTGGGCCACATACAACGAGAGTCGCAGGGAGTTGGGAAGGGGAGAAACAGCCCGCTGGAAGCGGGGTTCCTGAGCCCAGCCAGGCCAGGACTCCACTCCGGTAAGGGAGTGGGCACTGTTGGGAGCTGCCTAGAGTGAGTGAGAGGAAAGCTAGGGGCCCATGTCGGATAAATGTGGGAGCTGACAGGACGAGGGACCCAAGGAGAGTTCTTACTTTGAAAGTATTTTCCTCCATGGTTCTGTCCCAACGGACCCAGTCGCCACAGGCCTCGGGCGCGGAAGAGGGGGTCACGCTCCAGAAAGGGGGAGGGGCAGGGTCTCATTCCAGAATGGCGATGGGGTCTCAGGAGGGAAGAGTTCGAGCTACAGCCCTCCACACTAGATATCATTATTTCTCTCCCATCCTCCTGCCCAGTAGCTGTGCTGGGGTCACAGCTCATTTTAGCAGATTGCTCAGCGGGACCCTACCCGATCGGCTCCAAGCAGATGCGGGGTCCGACGTGGGTGCAGAGGAGGTCACGGGAAGCCTGATTTGCCCAGAGGTGACCCGGCACAAGCACTCCCCCACCCCTACTCGCGTCCCCGGAGCGCGCACGCCCGCAGCGATAGACTTTTTCATTTATTGATGCAGGCTTTGAGGCACAGTGTGAGGTACTGTGAGGGACAGGCCCAGCCGGGACAGCGAAACATAAAGCTTTGGGGGTCTTGAAATGGATGAAGGAAAGGGCCAGGAGCCGGGGCGGCAGTCAAGCAACCCGCAGCCTGCTCCCCAGGCTCCAGTCGGGTCGAAAGAGGGCTCTTTGGTCAAACAAGCAAAGCATGCCGGGGAGAGGGCAAGAACGAAGCCCTTTGAGGGGCCGGGGCGGGAGGTGGGGGGGGGTCTTGTCCCCTACACCGACACGCCTTTGTCCCGGGGGCGCCCTGGGCCCCGGGGACGCTCAGCCTTCCTGGCAGGGTTGGGGGCGCGGCGGCGACCCCGCGGCGCGCGGGGCAGCGCGCAGCCGCGCTCGCTCTGAGTGTCCGAGGACTCGTCGATGAAAGCCAGATTCTCGCTGGGGTAATCCAGAGCGGAGGTCGTGGGCGGGGAGGGCGGCTGGGCCTTCTCGGGGGGCGCAGGGGATGCGGGCCTGCTGGCGGGCCGCGCTGAGCACGGCGGGGGAGGCAGGAGTGGCCGCTCCTTCTCCGGCGGCGGTGGTGCCATGGGCCCGCCTCTCTGGGTCACCCGCGCTGTCACCGTGCCGGTCCAGCTGGCAGCCTGAGCCGTGAAGCCGCCCATCTGTGCGGGGGGAAAGGCAGTCCTCGACCGGCTCCGCACTCCCGGGTGCCTGCCCTTTGCCACTCACGCATCGCCTCCCTTCCCCTCTAGTCCTCCTGCCTCAGCGCGCCCAAGGAGGGAAAGCCTCATCGCCCAGCCGCACGCTCTCCCCTCCTCCATCGCAGCGAAGCGCCCTCTTCCCCCAGAGCTTTTCTAGAAAACTCGTTTTATTTCAGCTGTCCCTCCCATGTTCCCAGACACCTTTGCGCCTCCATCCCGTTCGTCCGCTAGGCGCGGAGAATGGGCTGACAAAATAAAGGTCGCCCGATTAAATTTGAATTTCACATAAACAACTACGATCTTAGTGTAAGTATGTTCCATGCAATGTTTGGCATGTACTTACACTGAAACATTTTTTGATGTTTATCTGAAATTCACATTGAACTGGGCTTCTTGCTTTTTTATTTGGTAAGTCTGGCAACCCTATCCATAAGAGCAGAGTTAAAAATCATCTGCAAACCTGTCTGAGTTTATCCCTTTGTCCCCAGGCCACACCGGGACTCATTCAGTCCCTGCCTGGAGGAGCCCCCAACGCTGGAAGGGAGGCGGGCTGGCCAAGCGGCAACTGGGGTACAGCGCGACGGCTCAGGCGCGGTGCCGACCCAGGGACGCCTACCTCTGCCCGAGTGCGGCGAGACACTGCTCGCAGCCAGTTCCCGATGGTGGTGAGGACGGAGGCGAAGTAGGCCAGGCCGAGCAGGATCCAGAACCACACCAGCGGCTGGTAGGCTGCAGAGTTCTGGTTGGGGCTGGCGCCTGGGATACCACCGGGGAGGGCAGAAAGAAGTTGATTGTGGGACAGGCGCTGAGGCTGTGAGCGCTGTTTCACGGCCCCGCTTCCCTGCTCATTGAGAGGATCCGCCCTCCCCTGGGCAATGAGTGTGTGTTTGAATGCACGCAAGAATATGAGTGTGCACGACTCGAAGGTGTGCAAGATAAGAGCATGTGCAAGATAAGAGTGAGGGTGCTCACGTGCAAGAATGTGAGCATGTGTGACGGGTGCATCTTATATGTGTGAACATGCACGGAGGCGCAGGCATGCAAGAACGTAAGTGTACATGAGGTGTTGCATCCGTGCAAAAATGTGAGAGTGCATTCGGTGAGCGAATGTAGGGGCTGGAGCGATCCCATGTGAGGGCACAAAACGCCACGTGGAATTTGGAGGGAGAAGCGAGAGTACAGAGCCCCTGGACAGGAATAAAGTGGGGGAGTGCAGCACAAGAAAGGTGGCCTCACCGGCCACATAGTCCCCGAACCCCACCGTGGTGAGCGTCACTACGACGAAGTAGATGGCCTCAAGCTTGCTCCAGCCCTCCACATAGCAGAACACGAATGTGGGGGTGAGGACAAAGAGCAGGCAGCCGACCAGCAGGAAGAGCACCGCGGACAGAACTCGCACCAGCTCCGGAGGCACGTGCCACTTCTGCAGGGAGGGGCAGTAGGCAGGACCCAGGAGTCTCCAACACCTCCATTCTCACACCCCACTCCCCCTCCTCTGGGAACCTGCGGGGTAGGCTCCTGCGATCTCAGGGCCCCGCGCTCACGTGCGGAAAAGGGGATGTAGGGAAGGATATCCCAAACCCAACACAAGGGCGCGGAACTGCTCACCAGAAAGATGGCTTCGATGTGACCGATGCCGCGGCGCAGGGAGGAGCCCAGCCGGTCCCCGACCCCTGCCAGCAGGATCCCGAACAGCGGGATCCCCACCAGTGCATAAAAGATGCAGAAGAGGCGCCCGGCATCTGTGCGCAGGGCAGCATTGCCATAGCCTGGGCAAAAGGGCCGTGCAGGAGGTCTAGGGGCTGCCTGGCACCCCTACCTCCCCCTGCCTCTTCCCCAATGAGAAAGCCCAGCCCCTGTCGCCCCGCTCCACATGCCCAGTCCCCTCCCCCACCGATGGTGGTGATGATGGTGCCTGAGAAAAAGAAGGCGCTTCCCAGGTCCCAGACTGAGTAGTTGCTGTGACTGGTTGAGTTGATGTCAGGGTTCGCACCCCCTCCCAGGGCATCAGCCACCTCCTGCAGGACAAGGCGCAGAGGGAGGAACCTCAGTCCTTCCTTCCTGTCCTGGACAACCCCCTGGCCCTTCAGTCTTTAGAGTGGTTCCCTTCCCACCCCTCCCAGCTCTTCCCTTCCCTCTGGTCTCCTTGAAGGCAATCCCTTAGAGCAGACATTGCAAATTGGGTAGCCAAATTTCATTTGACCTCCACATTGTTTTAGAAACATTTGAGTTATCTGCCCTCTAATTTCACACAACGGATTTCCAATTTTACAGTGTTCAGGAATACAGACTCTGAGACCAGACTGCCTGGGTTCAAACCTTGGTGCTATATGAACTGGAGCAAGCTAACTCTCCGTGCCTCCATGTCAGCATCTACCAAGTGGAGATGACTAAACCTACCATATAGAATTATTGTGAAGAGTTAAAGCAGCGTGTGTTCGTTAAATTAGTCATCACGTAGTGACCATGCCCAGTGATTTCTAGCTTTCCACAGACCCTATCACTCCCATTGGCCCCATGGAAGCTGAATTTGAGCCCTTTATTCGAAAATCTGATGAAAATTAGGGACCCTCCCTAATTTTGCATCCAATTTTAGGAGTTTCCTGGACACACAAACCCTTGCCTAGCCTGCTGAAATCTGGTTTTACATAGCTGGTGCTCAATAAATATGATTAATGAAATAATCATAATGTGTCTGCCCCTCTTGCCAGCCTGCAGGACCCCTGGGGCAGGGTCTGTGTTTTGAGAGCACCTGCCCTAAGGAATAGAGGTCAGAGCATGGTGAAGAGGGCCCCTTCCCCAAGGAGCACAAAGCCAAGACACAAAAGTAGTGGGTGTGGGGGAGATCATAAACTACATCTCTCTCTGCAGTCTGCATTAGCAAGACCCTTTGCAAATTAATTGTCCTAAAGTGACTGCCCCAAATCCTCCATAGCTAAACCTGCTGTCTGCAGAGTGAAGTCCAAACTCCCTAGCCCAGAGTTTAAATCCCTTTCAATCTGGTTCCAACTTCCCCTCCCTCAGTCTTCTCTCCTGAGACTCCCATTTGGGAACCCAAAGTACGGTGACCTTCTCCACAGATTTCTGAGATGATCTCATTTCCTGTAATAATAATTTTTAAATAAAGCCAAGAAGTGAAATGTATGATTAAAGGTGATTTAATTTTTATTTTGCAACACTTTTCCAGCAAATTCACTACTTAGGGGAAAAAAAAAAATCCTTTGTCATCCTGTGCGTTCTAATTTTTGCTTCAAATGACTAGGCATCTGCTAAATCCAAGTTCTGCAAAAACACTCTGAGTTTTCCGGCTTCCACGCCTTTGCCCATGCTGTTCCTCTGCCTGCATTCCCTTGCAACCCAATCACACATCTCTAAATTCTACCCATCTCACCTGCCTCATTTCAAGTACCAGCTCTTCGCAAAGGCCCCTGGCATCTCCCCTCTTGCCCCCGGCTCCTAGCCCAGGGCCCAGCACACAACAGGTAGTTAACAAAATAGGAAGTAAGGAAAGCTCCTTTTCCACTGAATTCTAAAATTAGCTGTCCTCGAATCTGTCTCCTAGTCCACATGTGACATCTTCTAGAGCAGGGCCTGCATCTGTTCCACCCCGATGTCAATTTCCCTGCTCACCCTATGGTGTATAGCAAGTACCTAGCACACAGTAGGTGCATAATTGCTTCATGATTGACTAATTGTGAAAGCGAAATAGAGCAGCTGTTGCCCATCATTCTAGGTTCTGCTCTTTTTTTTTTTTTTTTTTTATCCAGGAATAAAAGCAATTCCATTGTGAAGATAAAATAGGTCAGATTCCCTCCCTCCTTCTGCCCAGTGGTCTGGCCAGACACACTCTCCTGCCCAGGCCTTTTGGAGCCTTGCTTGGCATTCTAGAAATGTCAGAGACGATGTCGGGCAGCCCTATGTCTCGGGCCCACCCCACCCTCATCTCTGCTCTGGGTCCTGTCACATTGGGAATCAGCTGGAACATGGAGGCCTCCATGTCGATGGCCCATCCCTCCAAACAAACAGGCAGAAAAAGAGGTACTCTTTACTAAAGTAATAAACATTCATTTATTAAAGTTAAATCTTAGGTTTTTAATAGGATAGTGACTCAGGAATCAGAGAAAACCACAGAAGTGTTGCCTGACAGTAATCCAGAAGATTGAAGCCCAGCATTTTCTCTACTCATGAGACCAAAGCTGCCCCTGTTCCTGATTTGCCCTCCCTCTAGCCCCAATGTCATAAGCATCTGTCCTGGGGCAAAGGCATACTTAACCTGGCATCCATGGTGGCATGGACAGGCATAGGGGAGCCTGGAACCCTCTGAAATCGTCTGTGCGTGTTTATATGTGTCCTTTTCCGGGGGAAAGGGGAGTGTTCAGTGTTCTTGGGCTTCTCTAAGGCATCTGTGACTCCAAAGAAGTATAGGAACCAGTGTGGGGTTGCCAGATTTAGCAAATAAAAATATTGCATGGGACATAACTATATTTTAAAACTATTTATTGTTTAGCTAAAACTCATATTTAACTGATACCCTGGATTTTATCTGGCAACCCTAGACCAGTAAGTTAGAGCTGTGAAAATATAACATATCTCATGTGCTACAGCCATTCATTCATTTCTTCCTTCAATCCTTCATTCAACCACCCTCACATGCTGAAGGAGACCTTCCAGGAGCATGATCTAATGCCAGGCACAGCAAAGAAAACAAGTGCCCCCATGGCCGCCATATTGAAAACACAGAGACCTGGATCCCAGTCTCTGCCCTGCACCCTCCAGCTGCACCTGGCTCTCAGGGATGTGGGTCTGGAAGCAGCACCCCAGCACATGGCCCCACTGGCATGCGGCTAGTACCAGGGGGTCATGGGTGACTGCTGAAGGGGCTCTCGTCCACGCACCTTGATGAAGAGCCCCACGTCTTGGTCGCTCACACATGGATGGAGCCTCAGGAACTTCTCTCGGACCTCCCCTAGCTCCCTCTGGGCCTGCTGCTCATAGGGCTGCTCCAGGGCCCGGAACACCAGGGCACCAGACACCAAGTAGAGCAGGACCAGCGCCAGCAAAGCCAGCAGCGTGGTGCTACGCATGGCGCGCCCAGGGGCCCGGCCAATTCCACTGCCCTCCTGGGGAGGCCGAGCAGGAGGCTCCTGGAGGGCTGCGGTCACTGTGGGCAAAACCGGGGAGGCTTGGATCAGTAACTTGGCCTGACACCCCTACACCCTCCTCCAACCCTTACACGCCCCAAAGTCCTTGGAGCCCCCAGCCCTACTGCCCACAGAAGTCGTCTCCTCATATTCCTCTGGCTGGACACTTGGGACCAGAACACACCCAGTCCTCCCCCCAACTTCAGTCCTCCCCCTTACCTCCACAGCCCGGCCCTCAGCCCCTGTCCGGGGACTCCAGGGTACAAGAAGAGAAGAGGGCACCGGGAAGGGAAAGGAAGGAGAGCGGAAGAGGGAGAGACTGAGCCTTCTGCGGGAAAGGCAGGGCGAGCGAGGAAACGCCGGGAGCCCGGCGGGGCCGTGGGGAACCAGTCTCAAAGGAGGAGGCTGAGCGGGCGCGGGTTCTCAAAGGGAAAGCGGGAGGAGAGGCCGGACTGCACAGGGCGGGGACCTGGCTGCCGGGTCCCGGTTGGTCCACTGCTGCTGCGGCAGCATCTTCGCGATTCCACTCTCCCCTCCAGCCTCTCCCTGCAACGCTGCTAGCCGCGATGGGCCGGTCGGGGAGACTCCAGGGTCCCCCAGCGCCCCGCAGGGCTTTCGAGGAACCCAGGGGCGGGTCCGGGTCGCTGCGCAGAGGCGAGGCATAGCCGGGATTGGGGGTAGGAGGAGAGGGAGGGTGCCGAGTTCCGGGAAGGTGCGGGGCGGGGGCAACAAGGGCCGGACCAGCGCAGCAGCCCCCGGGGCAGCTGTCAGCCCCCGGGGCGGCGGGGGCGGCGCCCACGCGCACACGCGCCGCACAAAGCTCCGCGCGCCCACGCTCCTCCCTGCGGTGCCAGCCGCCCGGTTGCTCAGGCTGCATGCAAACGCTCAGCCTGCACTCTCCCCAGACTCACGGGCACACCCGGACCCCCAGGGGCAGGTGGGCCAGGCCGCGGCACCCCAAAGGTCCACGCACACGTGTGCACACGCTCGCATACGCACACCCAGACCGCGGGGCCACAGCGCAGCGCCCGCCGCCCAGACACACTGCACACTCGCCGCTCGCTCCTACTGCCTCCCGCGTCTTTACGCCGACGCCTCGGAGCGTGACGGACGGCAGGACGCGCGGCCGCACAATTCCCCGGGGCGCCCACGAGAGGGAGGTGGCGCCCCCCCCGGACGGTCGCCCACGGCGCGCCCCGCCCGGCAGTCCTATCCGCACTCCTTCCCGCGCCCATCCGCCCGCACTCACTGTTGGCCCCGCTGCGGCTGAGGCTGCGGCTGCAGCTGCGGCTCAGGCTCCCGCGCGGCCTCGCCGGTGCCGGCTGGGCCGCGGAGGCGGCGGCGGCTGCAGGGGCGGAGCGGGCGGCCGCCAAGGCTGGGACCCCCCTCCCGCCGCCAGAAGCCCCCCTCCTCCCGCGTTTAACCCCTCCAGTGCCGCGTTTCCCTCCGGGCTGCGCCGTCGCCGCCGGCGCCTCCCTTTGCAGCCCCTAACCTGCCGCCGCTCAGTGCCCTAATCCCGTCCCGGTCCGGGAGATGAGTGGCAGAGGAGCCCAAGAAGGGTTGTCGCTGGAGTCTCAGACCAGAGCCCTGGCACTGCCCCTTCGGCCAGCCGGTGTGCCAGTGGCACGGCCCGAGGCTGGACATCATCCGGCTCACCTCTCTGGACAGGCGCCACGCTAACCTCCCAGGCCCACCGTCAGATCTGAAGGGCCCTTAGCTGCCCGCCCCTGGGAACAGCCTGGCCCTTGGGCTCAACATTTATTTAGAAGGGAGGCGATTCTATCAAAGGGTGAAGGATCCACTAAGGCAAGCTGGAGTTGGCCCATGTGGGGTGGGGCCCAGTTGTGGGAAGTCATGCTGGGCCACCTCCTGTCCCTGCTCCTGTGTCCCCATCCCTTAGTCCTCAGCATGCCCATCCCAGCATGGAACTGATGCCAGCCCTCCCTCCCCCACAGTCTGAACAGCCAGGGCCCTGGCAGGTCCTGGAACTCCAGCCATTGTTGCTCTTAGCCACTTTACAACCCGCCCCCCCTCTCCAAGACCCTGCTTTTGCCTGGGATCCTCAGCCCTCAGGGTGGGTGGCAGAAGCGTGGGCTCTGAGGCTGACCACCCCCTACCAGTAGGTGGCCTAGACCAGTTACCAAACTGGAGCCTGCCAGTCCCTACTTGTAAAATGGGATGCTAACTTTCACCTCAGGGTGCTGTTCTGAGCATTAAAGAGGTCAGTATTTCTAAATGCTGTTCTGAGCATTAAAGAGGTCAGTATTTCTAAATGCTCTATTGTGTGCAGAGCACACACAATAAAGTGCTCTACAAATGTTTGCAATTTTCCTTTTAACAAAAAGTGATTGTCCAGCTTCTAGCTGATTCTCTGATTCTCAGATGCACTTTCCGGAAGTCCTTGAAGGCCTGGTTTCCAGGATGGTCCCAAGTGAAGTGCTAGGCCCCAGGGACTCCAAGGAGCTGGGATGGCCAGGTCCGTGTGCAGGAGACAGGCTGTTTGATAAATAACTGCCAGCCAAGAGACAAATCTCCTAGGGCTGTGGCAGCAGAGGGCAGTGACTATGCCATTAGAGGCGTCCAAAGAAGGGGGCTCAGGACAACCAGGCAGACTGTATAGGGACAGCCCCCCACCCCACCCAGCCAAATCCATACCTGGTAGGGAGATGGGGGTTGCTAAGTCATGGGCCAATTCCTCTGCAGGCCCTTGAACTAACTCCTGGACCTGAAGGCCAGGTTGGATGTAATGACAGGGAAGCAGGGTCTCCAGAAATCCCAATCCACTAGAGGGCGACAGGCATAAAAGCCACATAGTTACAGTGCAAGGACACTCAGGAGGTACCCTGACCCTGAGAGGGAAGGCTTCATAAAGGAGGTGACAGCTGAAGGAGGCCTTGAAGAAAGAGTAGAAATTATTCAATTTCTACAGGGGGAGATGAGTGGGAGCAGGGCTCTTGTGGTCTCCCTTCCCCTCAGCCTGCAGGTTCCTCCATCTCCCTGCCCACCAGCCCGGGGGAGGTAAGTGGCCCCTGAAGCCTGGCCACCCCCTTCAGTGGCCAGTATCTGATCAGCCTTCAGCCAAACAGGTGATGATTCGAAGAGCACAGATAACTGACAGACGGTGGACGGACATGGGGCACAGACACTGTTTATTGAGTGGCAGGTGCAGGAGAGGTAGCTGGCTCCAGCGTAGAAGCGGAGGCGGCAGGTCATGCCAGGGTGCTGTGGGCATCTGGCAGCCAGGGCCATGTCCCCCATCCTAGGGGACAGCACAAACTCACTACAATAGAAGTAGCAAGGAGCCGGCCGGGGGAGGAGGCAGCCACAGCCCCCAGGATCCTGGGCAAGAAGCAGCAGATGAAATTGGCACAGGGGCCTGGGTGAGAAGGACTGGGGTCTGGGTGTTCTGGGGAGAAATGGAGGGGGATCACGTCTGTGGGGTGGAATAGAGACTGTGGTGGTGGCTGCCTGGTCCCAGCACCTGGGAGAAGAGCAGAGGGGTGGTCCGCGTCTGGCTGCCCCCACACCAGCCTGGCTCCCGCCCGATGGCGCCGTACCAGCTGCCAGAGCCTAGGCTGCCCGACATGCTGCAGGCAGAGAAACAGGGTCAGTCCCAAGGCAGTGACCAGGGCCATATTCACAAGAGTTGGGGGAGGGAGAAAGGCTTAGAACAGAGCCCAGTGACCCAGACCTCTAGGACCCAGGGCTTGAGCCCTGCAGACTGTGGCCAACTGCATCCTCGGGGCAAGAGGTGGAAATCAGAGGGGGCCCCCACCTAGTACCGACAGAAACAGAGGCTACTGTAGGGGCTGGGGGCTGGGTGACAAGACCTGGCTCTAGGTCCCCATGGCTCCATGGAGCAAGCTGGGTCTTGAGGTGGGGCTGGGGCTCCTACCTGGTGCTCTCGCCCCGGCCGTGCTCCCAGGAGCAGCTCTCTTCTTCACAGTGCCCAGCCCGGTCGAAGAAGTAGGAACGGGAACCAAAGACCTGCCCATTGAGGATGCGGCTGGTGCTCTGGGGGAGTAAGCCGCCGTTGATGCTCTCTCCGGCCCCCCACGGACCTCCCCCAACCCACCCAGGCCCCAGCCCATGGAGTCCCAGCGCCACACCTCTCCACTGGCCCTCACCAGGTCCTGTGGAGGCCGGTGCACCCGGAAGAAGCCCACCAGCAGGGTGGTGGGCAGCAGCTCCCACACAAAAAGGATGAGGCCAAACACCAAGTAGCCTTTGTTCCCTAGGTCATTCACCAGGTCCGCCTGTGGGAAAGCAGGGGCTTGTGTCAATCTGCCACCGTGCCAGTGGGACACCATGCCACGGCCCAGGCCAGCTGGGGACCAGGAGCCATGGCTACTAAAGAGGTGGCAGATGTGTCCAATGCCCACCTGGTCAGAGACGTTGTACCAGTCGTAATCGAAGGCATCGAGCCGGCTCCGGGGGGCCAAAGCCAAGGCCGCCAGGTTGTAGCAGGCCCGACTGGCATAGAGCAGAACCATGGCACCACCCATCGCAGCCGCCTGGCACACACTGGTCCCCTGGCACGGATGACAACAGGGGACCCTCAGGGAGGAGAGGCTCCAGCTTCCCATCTACCCTGAAGAGCAACACCCAAAGATCCCACAGGACACCAAGCATCAGGGCTTGTGACCCTACCTTGGCCTCCAGGTAGATGCTGGTGGAGGGGGCCCGCCGGGCAACAAGGCAGAGGCAGGCGGCAAGAGAGAGTGCGCAGATAACAAAGAGAGAGTCGCTCACCAGGACACGCACCAGCAGGAGGGCCCAGGGCTGTGCCCGGCGCCGGCGGGACAGCACAGCACACAGCACATTCACCAGCAGAAAGAGCAGCGAGGCCCCCACAAAGGCCCCTCGGACGGCCAGCCTGCAGCCCACAGCAGAGTCAGCCCCTGTCTACGGCCTTCAGTGCTCACCCACCACCCAACCTCCCCCAGGAGACCCCGGTGTCTATCAGAACCTCAGGTCATCCGGTCTGAACCTACTCCTCCGGTTTTACAAATGGGGAAACTGAGGGCCAAGGGGGTCAGAGGTGACTGACAGCTGTGGTCCGTTGGAAGGAGCACTAGCTTGGGAATCAGAGATCTGGGTTTAAGCCCTGGCTCAGCCTCCAGCAGGTCTAGGACCTTGAACATGTTGCTTTCCTTGCCTGGGCCTCGGTTTCTTCATCTCTCAAATGGGGATAATAAGAACCTCACAAATAAGTTGTAAAAATTAAAGATGTTTGTGAAAACTCTTTAAAAACTGTGAGATGTTATACAAATGACAAGAGTTATCACTGCCCAAGGTCACCCAGAATCGGTTTGGCTTTAGAGCTTCCAAGGGCTGCTGGAGCCTCCAGCTCCTCCTCCACCGTGAATGACACGGGTCCCCACTCCCCTCGCTGTTTCTATTATTGTTGCCCTTCACATATGCAACGCCTCTGCTGAGCCATCTGTGCCAGGTGCCGCACTTTTCCAAGCTCTTTCACAAACATCCCCTGGGCTGTCCTCGCCTCAGCTCTGCCATGGGGTAAGGAATGGGCACTGGGCTCCCCCTGGCTTGAGGACTGAGCCCACCAGTGTCCCAAGTACTTACAAGCCTCGGCTCATCTCTGGCCGACGCTTCACCTTGGCCTTGAACACCACCTGGGAGGAGAAACGCCCATCATTCCTTTGGGCCTTTGGGGCTTGCCACCCCCACGGCCCACTCCCACCCATTACCAGAGTTACCTGGGCAAAGTAGAGGTTCATAAGCGTCAGTGTGAAGAACTGCAGGCAGACAGGGCAGCAGTAGAGAAGCCAAAAGGGCAGGGGCCCCAGGCGGTTGGCTCGGGGGGTATCTCGGAAGTAGAAGGAGAAGAGGGTAGTACGCAAGGCAGCCCAGAGCAGACAGAGTGCAAGGAACACCGTCTGATAGCTGAGACGCTTGTGCCCATACAGGAGCACCAGCCAGAGCTGGGCATAGACGGAGAAGAAGAGCAGGGCATACAGAGTGGTGTAGGCCGCAGTCAGCCCCAGGGTCACAGCCGGTGGAAGCGCAGGCACCAGCCCAGCAGCAGGCACCAGGCCAGACAGGTTACTCTCCATGTCAGGAAGAGAGGCTTGAATCTTGAGACAGAGATGGAGGGGCTGGCAGGGGGCCAGGAAAGTAAAAATAAATACAGAGGGGTGGGAGCTGCAGGGTGCAGAGGCAGAGATGGAGAACTCAGGAGGAAAGAAGTTGTGGCTGGCCAGGCCCTCTCCCGCAACAGAGGGACACTCGCCCTTGCAGTAGCCCTCGAGGAGGGGCACAGGCAGCCTGGGGCCTGGCCCCGAGCCCCTCACTCAGGAGCGTGGAAGGGCAATCTCTCTAGAGCTGACTGGGGTGGTGGGCCAGTCCCAGAGCCAGGACCTGGGGGTTGCAGGGGCTGAAGGAAAGGGGTCCTTGGCCTTGGCTCGCTGGAGTCGTCCCGGCAGGAGGGGGAGAGCCGGCCTATGCCCGTCGGCTCAGGGTAGCAGCCGCTGAAAGGGGACCCGGCTCTCCCCCTCCTCAAACTGGTGAGCTTTCTCTCCTTCAATAATCCGGATTGGGTAGGGGGGTGGGCCTCTGCCTTTGGTCCTCGAAATTCCAGATGCTGCCCCCAACCCACCCCCCACTGCACCCACTCTCCAACCGCGAGGAGCGGGAAAAGGTCGACGCCAGGCCTTGGTCTGCCGCTGGGGGAGCCGGCTCCGGTCGCTGGGAACCGGGGCTCCGGCTCCCCGGCTCCCGCGGCTCCGCCCCCTCTTGCGCCTGCGCGCGCGCCGTTCGCCACGCAAATTGCGCAGGGTCTAGCCGGGGCTCCGAATCCCGCGCAGCGCCCGGCGCGCAGTCTTTCAAGAATGGGAGCAAGCTACGTCGCCGGCGGGCGCCAAGGGTTACGGGAGGCGGCCCGCGGCCAAGGCGCTGGGGCGGCACCGCAACCGGCCGGCAGTAGGGCGGGCCGTGCCCGGGACCACCGGCCTCTGCTTCTTCGAGGGGCTGCCAGCGCCCATGCTTCTCTTTCCCATCCTCAAACAGATCGCGCAGCCAGGCCGAGGGCCGCAACGCCTTCCCCCCGCCCGCTCTCTGAAGGAAACTTCCGCCCTCAGCCAAGATGGCCCCGGGTCCCGCCCCCTGGATCTGAACCCGCGGGGCCCCGCAGCTCCCGGAAGGTCCGCCCGCCCCTCGCCCGGGCCGGCTGTGGTTCCCGCTCACCTGGCTGGCCGCCGCGCGCGCGGGCGAAACAACCGCGAGTCTTACGGCCACCCTCACAGGAACCCTTATCCCTTTTCCTGAGCTGGGACAGCCATCCTGACAGGGAGGAGGCTCCTTGCTTATCTCGAGTGCTCCCCAGATGGCGCGGGGAGTGGTGCACCTGATGCGGGCGGTGCCAAGTTTCCACAGTGGGGAGGAGGAGAAACCCGGTCACCTAGTCGGACGGAGCAGTGACAACAGCAACAACAATGCATCTGACGGCTGAGTTTCAATTAAAGCTTTGCAAAGTGCCTTCACTCACAGAAATCACTCGGTTTACAAAGTTCACTGGCTCCTGAGGGAGATGTCATCATCCCTGTTTTACAGGGGTGGAAACTAAGGCCCAGAGGGGCTGAAGGACTTGTCAGTAGAAGCTAGTCCTCAGGTTAAGAGAATCCCTCATCTGCTTCCACACACGCCCCATATCCAAGAAAGTCGGGAGTAGAGTATACGGCGGCAAAGAACGGACCCAAGAGGAAGGCGGTGGGTGGGGAGCAAACAGGTCCGGCAGCGGGGGCGGGGCCCCGGCCGAGAGTGGCTCCGCCTTCTGGCCAGCCCTGGTGACATTACGATAGTTGATTGGGCCGGGTGGGTGACAGTTCCCGTTTCCCAGGCAACTAGGTGCTAGAGGGAGGTGCAGGCCCGGGTCTGGCGCCTCGAGATCGGGCTTAGGGTGAGACTGGCGTACGGTCACCACGGGCGGGCGGGTCCGGGGCCTGGGGCTCCACAGCACCAGGGCTCCGGAAGGAGATTTAGGTCCTCCGTGGACAGGTCGAGCTCCCTGCCCAGCCAGACTCAGCGGACAAATGGGGGCCTGGGAGGCAGGGCGGACCTGGGGTTCTAAGGTGGGAGAGGGAACCAGGGGCTCTTGCTCCCCCACGCCCGCCGGCTGCTGTTTGTTCCAGCTGTGCCTTAACTACCTACCATCTTGCCCCCACAGCCCAGAGCATGTTCCAGATCGCTGAGTTTGAGCAGAGTGAGCAGGAAGACTCCAGACCTGCAGATAGGGGCCTGGGCCCCAGCCCCACGGGGGACCAGCCCCCAGGCCTCAGCAAGCACCGGTGTACAGCCTCAGGCCTCCTGGGGGAAGGTGGTCATCAGCAGGGGCAGCCAGCCAGCAGCAGCCACAATGGAGGTAGGCACCCCCCCCCCACAACCACCTGCCTGTCTTCTTTGCCCCCAGCCCAGTAGTTACCTGCACCTCAGCCACATCCACACTCACTGGGTAGCTTTGTGTAAGTCCCTGTGCCTCAGTTTTCTCTTCTGTAAAACACTGTAGGGCTATTAGGATGATTAGCAGAATATATAAGAAGCATTTGATTACGGTGCTGGCGCTTACAAAATGCTCAAAGAATGTAGCTGTTAGTGTAGGGCCAGAACAAATCACCAAGGCAGGCGGTGAGCCAGAAAGGGGAAGTGACTTGCCTAAGGTCACACTTGTTTGGTGGTTCCTTTGGTAGAAAGCAGGGCTTCACTGCCTGCAACTGTCTGGAACACCATTGTTTTAATTAAGTGTGCAAGGATGTTCATGGGCGCATGACGATGGATATGTTCAGCCCTACCCACTTACTCAGAAGCCCAAGTGTAAAGGAAAACCTTTCCTGGGGCTGGGGCACCTCCAGCCACAGGCTCCTCCCATTTCCCCACCCCAGCCCCAGGCCTGTTCTTTGGGAAGATGGCCAGTGACAGTGGGCACGCCTGGGCACCCACCCATGCTCACTCACAGAAGAGCCATGCCCCCTTCCTCTCCCTTTCCTTCCCCAGAATGGAGAGAGCTGCCTCTGCCTCTGCCCTGCCCAGGGTCATGTAGGGGTGAGAGCCGATTGAAGGTGGGATGGTTCGCATGCATGTCCCCTCCCCTCAGGGAGTTTACAAAAATCCTTCAGGTTTTTTTTTTCCAGTAAATAGGATACTTTTTAAAAATTTAGTTGACACAAATGAGTTCCATTTTGACAATGGCTGGCTTGGCACTGCTAAATCCCCCACCCCATAGACTAGGCTTCTGATAGAGCTGGCATTAGCAGAAAGTCTGGGATGCGTTCCCCAACCTGGGCTCCCAAGGAGAGCATGAGAATTACAGATTCAGACCCTGAAGCTAGACTGTTTAAGTTTGTATTCCTGTTTGTCTACTTATTGACTGAGTGACCTTGGCAAGTTACTCGCCCTCTCTGTGCCTTAGTTTTCTCTGTCAATAGAGACAGTGAGTAACTTCCCTCATAGGGTGTGATGGGGATGTAATGAATTAAATATCCGTGAAGCACTTCCACGTTGATACAGCAAGTGCTCTTATGCTTGTGATCCTGGGCGAGGCGGCAGTGCCCAGACCACGTGTCCATCTGCAAATCACTCACCTTCCGACTCTAGGGCCTTGCATCTGTCAAGTGTGGTGGTTGTGTGGTTCTTAGAGCTAGTAAAGGAGAATAATAGCTGATACTCCCTGAGCACTTAAGTGGCCAGCTGTGTGACCTTAGGCAAGTTCCTAACCTAAGTGCCTCCATTTCTTCATCTGTAAAATAGGGAGAACTTGGCATCTGCCTCACTGGGATGCTGGGAGGCTTTAGGAGGTGAAAGCAGGAATATGGTGGTTGAAGTGGGGCCCACTGAGCTCCTGACCCCGGCTTCACTGCCCACACCCCACAAATGGGCCTGATCCTGTCAGGAGTCTATTCCTGGTTCCTCCAGTCCCTATCCCCAATCCCCGCTCCTGATTTAGCTACCTGTTCCCACTGCCATCTCACCCCTAAAAGGCTTTATTGTGTCCCTACCTGATCTTGGGCCTGGGCTTTGGTGACATTCAGAACAGGTAGGGACTCTGACCACACCCTCTTAGCTTAGGCCTTCCTGGATCGGGCCCTCTCTTCCTTTTCTTGGCTTTTTCGGCCATATATCTGGAGGTGGGACCCCGGAATCCCTGTAGCCCCTGGAGCTGACCCACGGGCTCTACGGAAGGTCCTTTGTAGGGAGGAGATAGTTATCCCCTGGCTTCAAAGTCTGGCCTAAATCTTGCTTTCTCCAAAATTGCCTTCCCTGACAGATGGGCCTTGCTCTGACTCATCTGAGCCCGTTTCCGGCGCTTGCTCCAGGCCTGTCTTCCACTATTACTTAGCTCTGGGTTTTTGCTCTGGGGAGTGGTTGTTGAGTGTTTGTTGGTCTGGATATGGGGATGGGGTTGGCAGGAGTGGGAGGATGGCACACAGTAGACAAGTCAGACAAACTCCGAACACAGCAAAGGTGCCTCATTGAATAATGACCATCATGCACTTTTAGCTTACAAAGCACTTTCATACTATTTTTGTAATCTGTATTACACAGCCACTGGTAGTTAAAGGCTAGGTTTGTCCCCACAGAGGTGAAGACACAGACTGAGAGAGAGCTGAAGGGTGCTTGGACAAGGGAAGAGGTGAAGCTCAAGGAATAATCACTAGACTCTGGATTCCAACAAAGGTCTAGGGATTTCTAGCCTCAGAGTTTCACAGCTGTGTGGCCCTGGGCAAGTCTTAACCTCTTTAAGCCTGTTTTCTCATTTGTAAAATGGAGGCAATGTTAGTACTCACCTCCCAGGATGGTTAGGAGGATAATAAGGTAATGCCCAGGGCCTAGCACATAATAAGTTCTCCGTAAATATTACCTAGTCAACAGACCTGTCTGGACATTTTCTCCAAATCAGGTGCTGTGGGAGGTGCAGACAAGCTGCTGACAGGTTCTGGTTCTCCAGGGTCTCCTGGAAGCCACAACAGTGAAACAGATGAGCACCAGCAGGTCACCTGCAGAGCTGGAGTTCAGCCCTGCCAGGCTGGGGACAGGACACCTCCTCATCCAGGGGACTCTTCTCCTCTGCTGGAGGATGGAGATGATTAAAGAGCTAACAACCCAGGTGCTTGCTGGGAGGCCCCCTGGTCTTGCACTAATGACTATATCTACTATTTATTATGCCCTTATTTTGTGCCAGGCATAGAGGAAGCTCCTTTTATACGCTAAGGCCCTGGCCCATTATAAGGGCTCAATTAAGATTTGTGGGATTAAGGAGAAGTTAATTCGAATCTTCACAAAAAAACCTATGAGCTCCTCTCAATTTATATTTGAGGGAACTGGCGCCCTGAAGGTATGTTCTCATGTGCACACAGATACATCAGCGGGCTGGTGGAGCGAATGCTGGGGGCACAAAGGAGTTGGGATTCACGTCGCCACCCCACCACACCCCACCCCCAACTCTCTCTGCAGGCGCCGGGTCTGTGGAGCCCAGGAGTCGCCACAGCTCGTACCCCGCCGGGAACGAGGAGGATGAAGAGGCAGAGGAGGAGGAGCCCAGCCCCTTCCGGGGACGCTCACGTTCAGCGCCTCCCAACCTCTGGGCTGCACAGCGCTATGGCCGTGAGCTCCGGAGGATGAGCGATGAGTTCGAGGGTTCCTTCAAGGTGAGCGCCGCCGCGGCGAAGGGACGGGCTAGTCCCAGAGCATGCCGGGACCTGCACTCCTGGTCACCTCCCACTTGGCTGTCCCGTCCGAATTCCACGGCATGCCGGGACCTGCAGTCTCGGGACTCGTTCCTTCCCGAGCCCCAGAACATGCTGGGATCTGTAGTCCAGGCCCCGCTCCAGAATTCCAAAGCTTTTGAGATCCCGAAATCCGTGGAGCGTGAGGCATGCGAGCCTCTCTGCTCTCGGCTGGCTCTTTCAGATGTCCGAGGTCTCTGCCTTCAACTTCGGAACCACTTCTTTAATACTCGTATTGTGGTCCCATTTTCCACGTGGTAGATCTCCGGTTCAGGCGCTAACATACAAGGCCTTAGGTGCCCTCTCTCCCCGCCCCTGGCAAGGAGCGTCTAGGATCTAACTCGTCTCATTCCTAAGGGGCCAAACAAGATAACTCATGCTTAATTAAGTAATTAGAAGACCGCCCCTCCTCCCCCGGCAAAGGGGATGCTGGGAGTTGTGGTCTTTGCTTTCCCCGGCTTCTCACTTAGAGCTAGGATTCTGGAAGTGGAGGCCCCTGACTCGGGCTGCTAGGATAAAAGCTAACTCACTTAATTTTTTCCTCCTCCCACCCCGAAGGGACTTCCTCGCCCGAAAAGCGCGGGCACAGCGACGCAGATGCGGCAAAACTCCAGCTGGACGCGCATCTTCCAGTCCTGGTGGGATCGGAACTTGGGAAGAGGAGGCTCCGCCCCCTCCCAATGACCTTGCGTCCCACTTCCGGAAGCTCTCCCCGTTCGCGCCTCTGTTGTCAGCCATCTTGGGTGTGGGCGGAAGTCGTTTCCGCAGGCCTATGCAAAAAGAGGATCAGGTCTGTCCCTTTCAGAAAGAGGGGGTTTGAACCAGAGCCCAGTTTCCTTCCGGTGTGTGCAGGGACCACCGAGGATTTGGCCCCATCGGATATTTTGAAGTTATTCTGCCCTTAGCTACCGGAAGTAGCCCCCTGACCCCGCCCCAGGCGCCTGCGCCAGGTGAGAGTCGGAATAACCCTAACTTCGACAGAACCTTTTCCTCTGAGGTGACCCTGGGGGCCGATGATCACCACTAAAAATGCTAATAAAGCCCGCGTCTGTGCCGCCGACTCTCCTGTCCATCGCTAGGGGCTTTGCGGGCAGAGGGAGCACTGAGTTTCAGACGGTGCCTGCGTTTCACACGTAAGGGAAACTGAGTCTCTTTCTGAGTGACCGAGACAAGGAGTCGGCGAGCGGAGCCAGGGCTACTTGGCTCCCAGGAAGCGGAGTGCTGCCGGGCCCCAGGGACGTCCAGGTCCTTATCTCTAATCTGGTAATTGGTAACTGCAGGCCGGCCGGCCGCCGGAATTCTGCGTTCTGCAAACCGTGCCGCCGTCCCCCAGGGAGGGTCATTTGTTCCTATTTGGGTCAGTCCTTTAGAGCAGCTACTGTGTGGCCGGCCTGGGGCCAGCGCTGCTCTGGGAACTGGCAGGGCGCGCAGGGCGGAGGCGGGGCGGCGGCAGGCTGGGCCAAGGGCTGTGAATAGAGTGATCACTAAAGGAACCAGAGAAGCTTCACCAGAACCTGGGAGCAGAGTTCCGAGCTCAATTCCAGGAAGATTTATTGGCGCCCTCTATTGACTAGCCAGTGATTTGTTCTGGGTGTACAGAGATGAATTAAGACACAGCTCTTGCGTACCGAAGCTTTCTGGCAAGGAGAGAATCAGCCTCTCAAAGTGAAATTACCACCAGCTATAACAGGAGCCAGAACTTGGGTGAGAGCGACTCCCTCCGGCAGGGGAAAGGCAGGGAGGTGAGTCAGAACTGGAACTCGAAGGGAGAGATGGGGGAGGGGGTTGTCATTCTGGGCAGAGTAAAGAGTGAAACCGTGGAAAGCGTGGGGGAGCAGCAGAGGCCAGGCTTCTAAGGGACTTGAATGTCATACCCAGGGGTTTGCGGTTTAGCATGGTCTTTGGGGACTGGGGGACTGACGTGTACTGTTTCCATATGTGGAGGTGAGCCACGAAGATAGGAGATGGCTGCTGAGGGGCCTGGACATAAATGCGGTGGGCAGATCTGGGGATAGGCCAAGGCCTGACCGCAGAAGCAGGGAAGGCCTGGGCAATAGTATTGACCCTGAAGGTGCAGGGCCTAGGGTAAAGGCCCCCTGCCCTAGGAGAGCCCCACTCTGGAAGTCCTGTTTCTCTGGCCTCCCCACCCCATCTGTTTGCCTGAGGCTGCAGCAAAAACAAAGAAAGAAAACACTCAATTGGCAGGAGATAAGCCCAGATAAGAGTCTGCCTTCCTCTGTACAAGGGAGGCAGTTGGCCTGGGAAGCTCTGCCAGGAAGCTGGGAGAGGCCTTGAAGGAGTGCCAGCCTGACCCTGCAGCAGAACCAGCCGCACCCTCGCGGCGGGGTCTCTGCCACTCCACGCTGTCCCGAGGCAGGAGGGGGAGCAGGTCCTCCAGGCTGGCTGCAGACTCTGCCATAGAGGGGTCCAGGCCCACCCTGCCTCCAGGTTAAGACGTCTTGACTTGGCCTGGCACACATGACTTCTGCTCTGGGCCTCAGTTTCCTCATCTGTAAAAAAGGCATAACATCTCCCTCACAGGGATGAGAGGGTGCTGGGTCTCTCAGCCCCTGTCTGTGACTGTCAGCTTCCCTTCACCCAAGGGTCACTGCCAGGCCCACCCACTGCCCACCTACTGCTGAGAGCCCAGCTCCACCCCTAGTCCATCTCCCGATACAGTCAACTGCCTGTAGAGCCGAGAGCAGCCTCAGCGGAAGATGCTGGGCGCTCGGGTCATATCAGGCAACAGGAAGGGGGGGCAGGGAAGGCTTCCTGAAGCAGAGGCCTGAGCCTCTGTGAAAGGAGGACAAGAAGAGCCCAGGAGGGAGAAAAGTAAGGTCCAGGGGCAGAGGGCATAGAGGCAGGAAAGCCTGGGGCAGGCCGGAGGGCCTCTGATGTCACGTCATTGGGAAGATCTACAGACCCCAGGCGAGGAGGGCTCAAGGTTCAAACCCAGCAATTCTTCAGTGACCTCAACCCCACAGTGCCCAAAAGCCCGTTTCATAGATGAGGAAACTGAGGCCCCAGGAGAAGTGGCCAAGCAGGCCTAGGGCCCTGGGTCCTCTCCAGCACTGTGCCACCCCAAACCACGCTGCACACAGGGTCCCTGAAATCCACTTTTATTCATGTAAAAAAATCCCCAGAGAAAAGAGAAAGAATGTGACGCCTACTTCCCAGAGCTTGCGGCCTCCGCCCGGTGGTCCCTGGGGGAGTGAAGGAGGCTCTGCTCCCACTCTGGGACGTGGGTGTCCTCCCGCCCAGGCCTTTCTGGCCCACAACGCCCCAGCACCTTCCCTAGGACTAAGGACAGGAAGGAGGAGCTGGGGGCTAATAGGGGCCCAGGAGGGTGAAGGAAGGGAGTTAGTGTGGGGCGCTCACCTCAGTTTAAAAAAATAAAATTTCTAAAGATAAAAAGTTAAAAAAAAAAAAGAGCATTAGTGTCTTAGCCTCCGGCCCTCCTCCCAGCACCCCCTGGCCCTGTGGCCACCTCTTGCTCAGCCAGTTCAGAGCTTCGTATTCTCCTCTTGGGTCTCCGAGTCAGCGCCAGACAGGTGCCCGCTGCTCCCAGGTGCATGACCGTTGCTGGCACAAGCCACCAGATGCCCGTCCCCCAGCCCCTCTCGCGTCTCGCCCAGCAGGCTCCGGCGGATCTCCTGGGGCAGCCTCGCCCGCTGCTCCTGACACTCCTGGGTCAGCTGGGCCAGCATCTACGGGACAAGGAGGAGGATCACAGGACAGGCCAGCTGGCACTCTGCCTGCCACTGCCGGCCGACCTCATTCAGTGACTCACCTTGGGCTCCTCTTCTATGAGCTGCTGTAGGACCTGCTGCTGCCCAGCCATTAGGCGTTCATGCCGCTGCTTCTGGGCCTCCTCCAGCTGTTAGTGGGTGGAGATGAGGGCTCAGCAGAGGGTCTCTAAGGGAGAGACCCTTAGAGACCCGAGTTGACCCTTACAGCAAATGCTCCAGGCTGACTCCAAAGCCATGGGGCACTATTGCAGACAGCCGGCTTTAGAGAAGATGTGGGCGAGAACGAGCTGAGGGTCCCAGAGGGAAAGGCTCTGGAAGCCCCACCAGGGCAATGTCGCACTAGGCCAGCACCGAGGAGGTGGGTTTCTGATGACCGAAGGAAGCGGGGTGGGCTAGGGTAGCACTTGAGCTTCACTCACCCGACGGATGGAGTTGACTGACTCGGTGATGTGCCGACGGTTGATCTCTGTCAGTTCCCTGCACAGGAGCAAGGCAGGGTGGGCTCAGTGCCAGGCACCAACCCCTGCCTGCCCAGGGCCCCAAATGACTCCCAGCCCCGATGCCCTTACGCCTCCTTCTTATGTTTCTCCCTTGTCTTGGCCTCTGAGATACTATTGTGACGTTTCCTGTCCAGGATCTTCTGCAGTTCCTTCTTCTCCCTGGAGGAGCCGGTGGGGGAAGAGAAAGGGTCAGTGGCAGGACTGGGGACTCTGCCCTCATCCTGGCACTAAGGAGTCCCCCGCCCCCCCCCACACACAAGATCCTCTGCCCTTACCTGTCATTTGTCTCCTTCAGCCTCTTGAGCTGAGTTGTGTGAGCATCCAGGACAATCTCCCTGAGCCGCTGCTGAGCCTGTGGACACAGGCAGGCAATAGGTGAGACAGGCTGACGACAGGTCTGTCCAGGAGGCAGGCTCTCCCTCACCACTATACACTCCCCTCACCTGTCTCAGGTGCTCCAGCTTCCGTTCCGTCTCTGTGTCAGCCTGCGCCTCCCTCAGCTCCAGCAGACTCTGTACCTGTCTCTTCTGGAACTCTTGAAACCGTTTCACCTCCTCCTCCTCCTCCTTCTCGTTCTCCCCACCTCTGTAGGAAGAACCCCTCTGGGTGACTCATAGGTCATCACAAGGACGTGGGCTGGGAGGTAGAGGGGGGCAGGGCACATCCCAGCTGGCAAAGGTAGAAACCTGCCTGGGGGGCACGGGACAGTTTGTTATGCTAATTAGGAGGCCAGTTCACTCCACCAAAATGATGGGAGCCTGTCTGAGCAACAATCTCTCAAAACGTGCTCCTCATGGGGGTCTCCCACAGTCGCTCCTTGGCAGGAAGAAGGTGGGACCGAATGTGGAGAGCCGCCTCTCCCTTGCACCCAACCTTCCTCCTTGGGAGTCAAGGAGCAGCCCTTGGCCATCCTCTACGCCCACCTAGCCCAGACGCAGAAGCCCACGTGCACTACTCCCCATATTCATATCAATGCACGCAGCACACTCGCACACATGTGGGCAGGGCACTCACAGGACACCTGGCCGGGGTCGGCACCTGCCCTCAGCCCGGGCCTGGGCCAGACTGTCCAGCAATCGGCGAGTGAGGGCAACTGCCTTCCGCTGATGCTTCTTGTGCAGCTCCCGCAGGTCTCGCTCTTGCCGGCTCTGGAGCTTCACCAGAGCCTTGTGGCCTCGGAGCTCTTCCAGCGGGGCTACAGCCACCTCTGTGAGCCGCAGGGCAAAGGCAGGCTGGGCTGGGGCAGGCCAAGCCCTCGGGAGCACCACACACCTCAAGTAGCCCCGCCCCACAGCAGGCTCCACCTCCTGGATAGCCCCCTCCCACCGCGGCCCCACCGCGGCCCCACCCCTACCTGAGAGAATACTGGCAATGAGATCATCCCGCTGACCTGGAGAGCAGAGGCAGAGCTGTGGAAAGCTGGACAGGACTACGGCTGCTCCCCTCAGCCCGCCCCTGGCCCAGGCTGCCCCTTACCTGGGCTGCTCAGAGAGGGGCTGGTGGGGGAGGTGGTAGGGCCTGGGGGTCGGCGTGGGGAGGTGTCCAGTGGGCTGGGTGTGGGGTTTGGGGTCAGCTGGGACACCAGCTGCTGGGACTGGGTCTCCTGGCATGTCTCTGGGCCAGACTGAGCCTGTGGGGGAGAAAGCAGAAAGCTCTTTCCAGAAATGCTGTTCTTCTCTCCAGGCCCTTGTGTCCTTCCCACCCTCCAGGGGGATACCCAGTGCCCCTGGTCTGCCTCCCTCCACCCAACCTCCAGGGGATACCCAGTGCCCCTGCTCTGCCTCCCTCCACCCAACCTCCAGGGGATACTCAGTGCCCCTGCTCTGCCTCCCTCCACCCGTGTGGCCCTGGACTCCTCATCTGTGACGCAGGGCTGTTAAGACAACTACGTGAGAAATAAGAGGCATAGAACAAACATGTCTAAACTCCTTCCCTACACAGGTGTGGGGAAGATAATATGAGATGGTGTCTCTAGGATGCTGGGCCCCATTGCATGTGCTAAGGAACTTCCAGATTGTTCTGGAAAGCCCTGGCTTTCCAGGAGAGCCCTCCTCAATCTGAGTCTCCCTCCACCCTTGCCCACAGCAGCTCATCTTCCTTGTTGCTTAGCTCCTGATTAAATCAGCAAAGGAAGTGACCACAGAGTGGGCACTGGCTTCTCTGCCTAACAGCTCCACACAGCCGTCTCTCCCCTGCCTGCTGTAGGGCCCCTGGGACCGGATCTAGATGTTTGGGCAAGCCTCTGCTCTCGAACCCTCCCGACAGAAGCCACTGCCATCTCACGGCTCCCAGGATCCATAAGAGCTTCTGTGACTTCCAACCGCCCTGGCGAAGTGGCCGAACCCTGCACCCCGGCTCGGATCCTGCATGTAACTGGAGGGATTCTAGCCCAGGTCTGTCCCGAAGGCCTCTTATGCAGAGAGTAACCCAAAGCCACTGAGCCTTCGGAATGAGAGAGGCGACAGGCCGGAAGGCCCACACCGTGCAGCATGGCAGCAAACTCAAGTGGTGGGAGGACCATGTGAGCCGAGGCGGTGGAAAGAGCTGACACCTGGCCAGGCAGCGAGCTGGCGCCCCGCGTTCCCTTGGCTTATTTTCTGGTTTGGGTGAGAGAAGAATCCGGAAAGGGGAACAGCCCTCCAGGCAGAGGGAAGGGGCTGCATGATGCTGGCATTTGCCACAGGGCAGTGAGGAGCCCCATGTGGGGAGAGGAGCCAGACCACTCGCTGGGAACGGGATAGGAGTGGGATGGGCTGGTGCAGGAGGATGAGCCAGGGAAGGCTGCAGGGTGCTTCTCTACCAGCCCAGGTCGGTCTCACCACCCTACCCGCCCCACCGCCATTGTTCCCCACGGTCCAAATGAACCTGAGCCCTGCTGCCTCCCACCCCCCTGCACCCAGCCAGCCCTGGCTCACCTCCCTCTCCCCAATGAGGGCAGCCAGCTGCTTGGCCCTCTGGTCCATCAGGCTGACGTGCTTGATGGGGTTGATCAGGGCTTCTGCATAATCTGGGTGGGGGCAGAGGGCAAGGGTCTTGGAGACAGAATTCCCAAGGCCAAAACCTCCCCATCAGCTCTGGTTTCATAGAGGGACCACAGAACCCACCCTCAACCTGGGCAACCCAGCTCAGTCATCCCCCGGTCCTGGGGGCGCCCTTGCCCCCGCTGCCTGGCCTGCCTGGCAGCTCACCCTGGTGGTCGTCAGGGATGTAGTCAGAGGCCTCAGTGTAGATGAGCAGGGCTGGCAGGCACAGCGGCTGGTTGGCCTCGTTTCGCAGGCAGATGTAGTGGTACCCTGGGAGGGTGGGCAGGCAAAGTGGATGGGACCCACTAGGTCCCCCTACACACTGCCCCTGCGCTGCCCAGAGCCCAGATGGCCTCACCTGAGCGGATGGCAGAGACGGGCAGGATCCGATGCCCCACAAACTTGCCGCCCTCCTCAAAAGCTGCGATCCTCAGCGAAGCCAGCGTAGGCAGCACCACCTGAGGACCCGGACTGGTGCTGAGCCACGGAGTTGACCCATGGCCAGTATGGCCACTGAGCCATAGCTGACCACAGTCACTGAGAGGGGACCCTCAGACAAGCTGACCCAATGGCTGACCATTGGTCGCCATCGCCACCGAGCCAGTGGAGGACCCGCACTGCCATGGCATGACCAGGTGGATGGATATAGCAGCCGTCAGAGGCCTGAGCCGGGAACAGGCAGACCACAGCCCTCCAGGCACTGCTGTCGTGGGACAGGTCTGGTCATCACCAGCGAGTCATGAGTTTGGGACTGAGGCCACACCCCACCCGAGCAGGGCACGGAGGTCCAGTCCATTTGGGAAGTGGGGAAGAGCCACTGTGAGCGTGTGGCTGTGATCTCAGGCAGATCCTTCCTGCCTAGAGGATGGGGAAGGCTGTGCCCGCTCCTCACGGGGGGCCACGGGACCTCCTGCTGTGCCACCCCCAATCCTCTTCTCCCCCTGCAGAGAGCAGGGAGCCTGAGCCTGAGCCTGAGCCGGGGACATGGAAGACCTGGGGTGGGGCCTGGAAGTGACAGGCCCAGCCTTGAGGTCCCTCGGCACCCCCACCTTCCAACCCTTGACTGCCACCAGTGCGCCTGGTTTCTGCCCAGCCAGGAGAGCCCCGCAGGTCTGGGCGGGAGCCACGCTTACCTTGGGGAAGTCGAAGGGCTCCTCCTCCCACACCGGGTTGAACGAGTTCCCCTGAGAGGTCCGCGTGCGGTACTTGCGTCGCGTGTCAACAGGGAGGCCGAACATGTCCACCTCGACATAGATGCCCACCTTCCTGTCGGACAGGAACTGCCCAGAGATCACCTGGAGAAGCCAGGAGGGTGAGGCGGCTGCTAAGCGTCCCGCCCCCAGCACACTGTGGTCAGAGCCCTCCCTGGTCCCACCTTGACCCGCAAGGCATTGGCCACGATGCCGTCCACGATGACCTCGGTGAAGGGGTCAAAGGACTTGTCCGGCCGCCGCATGAACTCAGGCTTGAGCAGGTAGCCACTGCGCCCATTATACTCGAACACACCTGCGTTGAGCTGCATCGCCACATCTGGGGTGACATGGGGAGGGTGAGGGTCAGCAAGGTTTACCGAGGTCAGGAGTCAGGAAAGACAGACAGTACTGTGCAGAGGGGGTACCAGGGATCATTAGGATCAGATCAAGTGGCATCAGGGATCCAGACTCAGAAAAGATGGGACAGAGGGAAAGGTCTAGGGTACGCCAAGGTCAGAGGCTGGGGTTAGCCAAGGTCTCCATTCGGTTTGAGAATCTGGGATTAGCTAGAGTCAGAGATCTGTTCAGACAAGATGAGCAGGGTCATGGGGCAGAAGTCAGTGAGGTTGGGGGCCGGGACCACAGGTGAGGTGGGGCAGTGCTCACCCAGGGTCTGGAAGTTGAGTGCCACGAGCTGGCAGCCCACGTTCCAGAAGAGCTGTGGCATGTAGTTGGACGAGTCCACACGGGTGCCCTTGGGGTAGATACGGCTGAGCTGCTGCTTGTTGTATCTGAGGTCAGCAGTCAGGGGCCACACCGTGCACTCGCCGGCCTCCTGCCTCAAGCCCAGCACTCCCGGCCTGGCCTCAGCTCCTGTGAACCCGCCTCCCGGCCTGGGCTAGACCTGCCCTCTCAGCCATCTGCTTCTTGGCCTGGCCCTTGCGCAGTCTCCTAGGCCTGCCCCAAACACAGACAGGGGTGTCGGAGGGCCAGGTGCTGTGCAGGCAGCAGAAGTGGGGTCTGAACTGGCCTCGCAGTGCCCCCGGCCTGGCCTACTGGCCCCGGCGCTGCCAAAGGATACTCCACGAACTCCATGGGGCTCTTGGTCAGATGCTCCATAGCCTTGGTCTCCACGAAGGATGACATCTCAAAGCACTTGTTCCTCTCTGAGGGGTGAGTGGGAAGGGGTCAGGCCTGAAAGAGCCAAGGTGGCTCCCACTCCCACCATGTCCCACCCCACTCACTTCGAGCAGCCTCAAAGGATTTGAACTTGACAGGTTCGATGTAGTTGACGAGTGTTGACATTTCCTCAGTGGCATTGACCTCACTGCTGGCGGTGCCCTGTGGCCCCCAAACACAGGGTCAACAGTGCCATCAGCTAGAAGTTACCTCGCCTGCCCCCACCATGAAGGAGGCATGGACCCTATTCCCACCCCGGCAATCACAACACCCGGTGGCCTTAGCAAGGGATGCAGGCCCTCCATGGCCTGTCAGCCCTGGGCCCGTCTGCCCCACAGCCTTCTCTCTGGGGCCCGGCCAACGTGCCACCCTCCTGGTTTGCCTCCTGCCTCCTTGATCCTGTCAGCTGAAACTCTTCTCTTGACCCCAGGGATTCAATTACCTACATGCAGATAGGCCCCCAACTTCCAACCACCACCTTGCCATCTCCTCTTGGGGGGCTTATAAGGCTCAAACTCAACCCGTGATGTTGAACTCAGCTGCCCCTGCCCACAGCCTTCCCCACCCTGGGCCCCTCCCAAATCCGACCTCAGAGCTGACTTTTCTGTCACCTCCTCTCCTCAGAACTTCTCAACACTGCCTGGTGAACACAGCACCCCTTCTGCACTCTCCGGCCCTGCCACAGGTGTTCCCTCTCCCTCAGGTCTGCTCACCCACCCTCCCCGCCCAGGTTGGACTCCCCTTCCTCCCCCACTTCTGCTCCCTAACTCACCCCTCCCTGGCCCATGCCCTGAGCATAATTCACACTCGGTTCCGTGCCTGCTTATCTAAGACCCCTCCTGCCTGCTCCACAGGACCCCTGACCCTGCCCTGAACTCTAGGAGAGTATGGAATGTCTGACGATGGCCAGAGCCAGCCCCCAGGGGTATGCCTGGCACACAGTAGGTGCTTGGCAAAACACTTGGGAAATGAATACATGCTGTCTTTTTTTCATTCCTGCCGGTAGGCCTGACCTCATCTGTGGTTGGTTTTTTGGGGTCTGTCTGTTCCTCCTCTTCCTCATCCTCCTCCTCATCCTCACGATCGGCTGGACCAAGATCGGGGCCCCGCTGGGGTCCCTCCTCGCCCAGAGACTTCTGAGGCTCTAGGCTGGGCTTCTCAAGGCCTGCCTCCTCCCCATTGCTCAAGCCAGGGCAGCTGTCAGAGCTGGGGGACCCTGTAGAAGATGGGGCCACAGGGGGTCAGGGCTAAGGGCACACACACAGACACTCAGGAGTCAGGAGAGGTCGTGTCCAGTGTGTGTGGAAGTGACTTAGTGAAGTCTCAGGGCAGTGTGCCCGGGAAAGGGCAGGTCAGGAGTTGATGTAGTGGTAACGCAGAAGGGTTAAAGGTCAGGGCCCAGAGTTACATCTATCAGGGAGGGAGGGAGGGAGGGAGGCTCAGAAGGGTGAGAAGCCACGAACTGGGGTACGCCATCCTTGAAAGTGGGGATAAAGGATGACATGGTGGGATTCCATGTCGGGGGGCAGTCAGGGACACGCCTAATGAAGGGGCCTAGTGAGGGGAGCGGTCACGGGGCAGATGTAAGGAATGCTTCAATAAAATGGGAAGTCGACGCTTAGCTGAAATTATACCCAGGTGGGCAGACTCTGTGGAGGTCAAAGGACAGGGGTCAGAGGTCTGAGTGTCACACCCCAAGCATGGGGATGTGGCTCACTGAGGTCAGAGGTCAGAATTCAGAGTCATAACCTGGTCAGGCTGAGGGCCATGTGAGGTGGGAGGTTGAGGCTGAGGGGCCGGGAGCTGAATGCGGCCAAATCTGACCAGGGTGAGTCCCGTGAGGTGAGCCCCTGGGGTCGGAGGCCCCATACTCAGCTAAGAGGTGGTGAGTGGCTTGGTGAAGAGGGAGGTCGTGTTGGGAGAAGGGAAGGTTGGTCTGAGGGAGGGGGGTCAGGATCAGGGTCAAAGGTCAGGCCAGGGCCATACCGAGCTGGGGTGAGGAGGGCTCGGTGGCGGCAGAGCTCTCGCTCAAGGCCGAGTTGCTCTGCTCCAGCGGCCGCTTGCGCAAGGAGCTCCCGGTGCCACCCGTGCTGGGTCGGTGCCGCTTCTTGTTCTTCACCAGGATGCGGCCCATCAGGTCCTGGGGGCTGGGCAGCGGGGTGCCCGGGGCCAGCTGGTGGGCACAGACAGGTCAGGACCTGCTGGGGCGCCCTCACCCCCAAGCCCTGCCACGGCTCCGAGCCCCCATACCGGGTACTTGTCCAGTGGGTCGATGAGCAGCGCATCCCCAAAGATGGAGCGGCAATACTCAGCCATCTTGGCCTGCTGCTTCGCCCTGTGGGGGCCAAGGTCAGAGGTCAGAGGTTCCTGGGGTGAAGTTGAGGTCCCCAGGCTAGGTCAGAGATCCGCAAGGTCAGTGGAAGGTTCCGGGGTCGGAGGTCACAGGAGTGGCTCCACAGGCCACGGTAAGAGGCTGTCTTTGGGTTTATCAGGGGTCCCCAGGTCAGAGGCCTCCATATTAGAGACTGCTGAGACAGATGTCTTGGGTCAGGGGCCCACTCACGAGTCCACGTGGTTCTCGAAGGAGAGGATGACAGGGTAGGGTGAGGTCTTGAAGGCAGTCTCCGCAATGGCCTCGAGCACGTCCCGCAGCGGCACCTCCGTGGTCATGGTGAAGCCATGGGTGATGAAGGGCTCCTCCTCAGGCGGCCGCCCTTTCCACACGTCCAGCTCCACGCAGCGGCAGCCCCACAGCAGTGCCTGCCGGTACATCTCCACCGACGAGGTCCCAGCCAGCTGTCCCGCTAGAAGGAGGCTCTGTCACCAAAGCCACCCGGCCAGCCTGGCTCCTCCCCCTCCTCCCCAGGCCTGCTCCGAACCAGGCCAGGCTGGGGACACACAGGTCCCCATGGTGGCCAGGCCCAGCCCTGGCACACTCTGTCTGGCCAGCCCTTGATCACTCCTTAATTCATCGTGGAACAAGCACCATCTCTCCAGGACAGGGTCCAGGTCCCGCCACCCAGCCCCTGGTGCCCACCCAAGCTGGGCAGAGTCTGTGTCCAGCAGTGCTGGCTGACAGGTTGGTCTTTCGCCAGCTCACTCTCTTTCACATAAACACTCGCCAGCCTGAACCGGGGAGTCGTGCCTAACACCCCCATGGTCCTTCACTTCCCTTTCCTCCCTCCACTGCAGCTGCCCTGGCATAGCCTCCATCACCTCCTGCCTGGGGACAGCAGGCCCCTCCCTACCTGCCATCCAATCTCTGCAGAGGACCTGGTGTCATCCTTCTAAAAACATCCCAGGTCACATCACCTACCCCTGCTTAATGCCCTCCAAAAAGCCTTTCCTGACCACTCAGGATACATCCAAATTCCTTCCCTGCTGGGTCCAGCTCTGCCTCCTTCTCCGGTCCCCTCTCTCCTCTGTCTGCGACAGCTCCTGCCCCGCCTGGCTTCCCGGCCTCCTTTCTGCTTCTTAAAAGCACCAAGCGGTCTCCTGTTACCGGCCTTTGCACAGCTGATGGAGGCTTAGCCCTTCCCCCAGGAAGCCTCTTGGACTACCCATGAGACAGACCCACGCGGAGAAGCCCCGCTCCCCGGGGACAGGCTGCTCCCTGCCTGCATCCCTAGCACTGGCCATCCCAAAAGGAGGGTGGCAGTGTAAAGGCCAGAGGGCAGAAGTCACGGATGCCATCCTTCCCTCCCCGCCAGCCGAGGGTGGCTCACTCACCCGTGAGATAGGTGTTATGTGAGGAGTTGATGAAATAGGCACTCAGTGGCTGGGTCATGTCTGCACTCAGATCGAGGGCCTCTAGGGGCAGGATGCCGTTCTCTTCACCTCCCAGGTAGCGGCTGAAGCCCTCCATGGACATCTGGTCTGAGGGCCAGGTGGAGTCAGCAGGGTCAGTTAGGTCCACCCCACCCCCCAGTGCTCCCCCATCCCACCAGCTCACCTCGCTCCAGGAACTGCTGGTTGGGCTCATACTTCTCGATTAGCTGCCGGGCCTGGGAAGGTCCCAGGGGTGGGTACAGCACTTCATTGAGTCTTGGGTCCCGTTGCTTTTGGTTGATGAAGTCCATGAGCTGCTCCAGGGTCAGGTATGGCTTGCCCTTGGCACCTCTGGAGGGGGCAGAAAGCCACGTCAGGCTGAAGCTCCTGCTCCAAGCCCTCGCCCTGGCAGAGGGAGTCGGCACCCACTGACTGAGACCTGGGCAAGTCGCTTCCCCTCTGAGCCTCGGTTTCCTTAACTGCTCTCCTGCCGACTCAGTGCTGACATTAGCATTAGCAAGGGCTGTGGAAGCCACCAAGGCCTGCTGCGCCATGCTTCTGGACCCTGGACCCAATCTCAGCTTCGGCTCTTATTCTCTGTGTGAGCTCAGGCAAGCCCCACAACAGTCTGAGCCACTGGGGTCTCATTCCCAGTGTGGACTGATGAAAGTAACCTGGGCAAAGAGTCAGCAGAGAGCTGTCCACAGCAGAGCTGCCGGCAAAGTGGCTCTGAGCTCAGCCATAGCCCTGTGCACTCGGATCCCTGACAACTCTACTTCCCCTCCTGGGCTGGAAGGAACCCCCAAGCAGAGGCCAGCACAGAGCATGGGGGCTGGTAGGCGGGCCCAGCCCTACTCACATCTCCAGGAGGATCTTGTCAATGTCTGGCCGCAGACACAGCTTATTCAGGAACCGCTCGAAGATTTCCAAGGAAAACTCATCAGGCCGGATGGACTCACTCTGGGGGCCGAGGAGCGTGGGTGAGAACCCTGGGGCAGCCAGACCCAAAAGAACAGGCGCCCACCATGACACCCCCCTGGCCCTAGCCCCAGTCCCCAGCCCCCTCACCCGATTAAACTTGAGGCCACAAGACTCCAGCGCAGTCTCCACCCGCTTCTTGTCTGCTGAGAACATCTTTAGGATGCTGAACAGGTGGAAGGGGTCAAGGTCAGTGGGAGCAAAGGCCAAGGGGAAGGGGCCGAGGGGAAGAGGGTCACTCACTTCTTGACCGGGATCCGTCCATCCTGGTTCACCTGCAGCTTCAGCTTTGTGTATCTGAAGAGGGGACAGGCGGAAGGGTCATGCCCTAGGAATGACCACCGGCACCCCCAACGTCCCCCAGGCGAGCCCGGGGCTTACGCTTTGCGCAGGAAGGTGTTCCTGGAGGCATTCTGAGCCAGGATGTTCATAGCCAGTTTGAACAGCTCCTCGGCCCAGACCTGAGGGATCAGGATGCAGAGGGAGGGGGTGAGTGGGGGATGGAGGGGTTGACCCAACTACAGCCCACGCCCATGCCCAGAACTGGGTATGATACCCAATAAGAGCTTAAATACTGCTCTGTCAGAAGATGATTACAATTAGGAGTAGAGAACAGCCTGCTATATAACAGGCTCTCACTAAGTGTGGCTGACTCAGCACGTAAGGCAGTGGCTCCCCAAGATGAGCCCTCGGGCCCAGCCCACCTTGGCTGTGTCATCCTGCACGGCCATGAAGTTCAAAAACGATGTGGTCACTGGGTCTGGCCCAGCCACCACTGTCATCAGCTTCTCCTCCAGCCGGGCATCAGGGCCCCCAAAACCCAGCACTTCCCGTATCTTGGGGTCCTGAGTAGGCAAGAATCAAGGGTAAGGAGGGGTATCCCCATTCGTCACCGCCTTCCTCCCACACTTAGTCCTGGGCCCCATCACTCACCTTGGGCAGACGGGCATAACGGCCTGTTCTTGTGTCCCTGATGGAACTGATGTCCAGTGTGTCCACCTCCTGGGGACAACAGATGCTAGGGTGAATCTGAGAAGCTACAGAGCAAGAGCCCCCAAGCTCCCTACCTGAGCCAAAGAGTGGACACCCCCTTCTGCCACCCTAGTCTCAGCCCCTGTCCTCAGCATTTCTTGTCCAGCAAGCCCTGGGAGAGGTCAGCCTGTAGCTGGGCCCTACCCCCATAGGTGGGAGACGGGGGCAGGGGCCTGGGGCAAGGGCCCTAGACTTGAGCGAGCTGCAGCAGCGCCCACCCTCACCATGTTGGGTCCTGTCCAGTACAGGAAGAAGCCATTGGAGTCCACACGCAGAGTCACCAAGTTCCGACTGGAGGCCTCCTGGGGAAGAGATGAGACAGTGGGGGTCAGAGGGTGAGGGCTGTGGCCCAAGCTTGATCCTTGAACCCCCTGGGGCCATCCAGCATCGTTTCTGACAGTGAGCAAAGACGAAGCTTCACCCAGCCCAAAGGACCTTTGTGACTCCCTACAAGTCCTCAGGACAAAGCTGAGGTCCTGAGGTCCTAGCACCTCTCCCAGAGTCATCTCTCTCTTGCCCTAAGACTGTCACATGGACCACTAACTACCCTTTCCCCACGTCCAGCTTTTGCATCATTGTTCCTTTGCTAAGCTATTCTTTCCTTCCTTCTCTACTCATGAAATCTGACCCGCCTCCCTGGGGAGCCCTCCTTGGACCCCAAACCCAGGCTCAGTTTCCCCAGGTCTAAGAGCTCCTGCAGCTCCACTGGGAATATTTATGGGATGAAAGCAGGGGGTTTGTAGGTCTGACCCCCACAGCTCTTCTGTGGCCCTAGGGGTCCCATGATGACAGCCACCCCTTACATCTGCCACAAAGTCCATTAACCCCCACCCCGCTCAGCCCGTCTTACAGACAGAGTCTCTCCAGAAGGACACTCACCCTGCCCTCAGAATCAGAGCGGATTCTGTCCTCCCTCAAACAGCCTTGAGGAGGGCAGGGAAGGGTGTGCTGACCCCATTGTGTGAGTAGGACCTGGCTCCTGGCAAACTCCCAGGGCCACCCCAGGCAACGCAGGACCAGCAGCCCGAGAGGGGCCATGAGGAGCTTAGACTTATCCAGGGCCAGAGTGGCCAAGTGGTCACAGCAAGAACTCTCCTGCCCCAGTAGAGGACCTCACCTCACCTTGGTGTCAACCCTCAAACTGCTGCTTGCCGTCTGGCAGACAATCTGGTCATCAATACAACAGCTCTCCTCACACCACCCCTACTGTGTGCCAGGTCCAGTTCTAAGCACTTAACATCTAGGAGCTCATTGAGTCCTCTTTTAACAATCCAGTGTGGTATGTACTATTGTTCTTTCCATTTCACAAGTGAGCAGACTGAGGCACTGGGAAGCTATGCAGATTGTGTAAGGTCAAGGAGAGGAGTTCGGATTTGCATGCAGGCAGTATGGCTCCAGAGTCCAGTAGGAAGCAGGGAACAAGGACTCCTGCCAGGCTTCCAGCTCCTGGCCTCAGCCGAAAGCCCAATGTGAAACTGGAATTAGTCTCCACTCTTCAGACTCAGTTTCCTCTTCTGGAGGATGGGATTGCACCAGCCCCGCCCATCTCAGGCTTTGCTTACAAAGGACAGGAAGTTCTGGAGGCAGAGGGGACTGACCCTGGGACTTCAGTAGAAGCTTGAGTCTCTCCACCTCACTGTGCTTACAAACATCTTCATCCCCTCTCAATTCCCAATTCTGCCCTGGGGCTCAGGACCCCCCAATTGTGTGTGGAGGGAGTTCTGTACTAATGGCCCCAGGGGCTCCCCCTGCCCCTCCCCAAGGGTCTGGCTTTCAAAGGCAGGCCAGGCCCTCTGCTCTCCCGCCCCAAGTGCTTGTCAGCACCCCCCACCCCACCCCCCTAGGGCCCTCTCCCTGTTCCCACTTCCTTATTTGGGTTTATCACACTGGGAGGAAAAGGAGAAACTTTCCCTTCGGGCCGGTCTGGGGGAAAGGGTCTCCCCGGACTCCGGGGGGGGGGCCAGTCACCCTCTAAGGCACACCTGCTGCCGCAGGCCACACCCCCAGCCCCTCCCCCCAGCTCCCACGCCTACCCGCCCCACCCAGCCGGAAAGGAGCCCAGAGACTTCCAGGCCTCTGGCCTGACTGGGAAGGAGCAGCGAGGAAGCTCCGGCGGCGGGGTGGGTGGAGGCTAGGGAAGGAGGAGCCCTGGGGGCAGAGGAGGGGGCAGAGTGAAGTGAGGGTGGGGCACAGTCGTGGGACCCGGAGCCGCAGGTGAGGACCAGGGCAAAGGCGGGTAGAAAGGGAGCCAGGATTTATTGGGGTTCAAAGTCCCATATTAGGGAGTGGAACCCAAAGTTCCCCAGGGATGTAGGAACTTGGGGAACCAAAGCCTCCACTAGGAGGTGACTTGGTGCTCCCACCTGAGCAGGGGGCTGGGCTGGGACCCAAAGTACGGCAAAGCGGTGCCAGTCAAAATAGGGTGAAAAAGTGATGAATGGAGAAGAATGTTCGGACTAGGGAACTGGGAAGAGTAGGGTCTCAGCGGCACCCACCCAAAATGGAGGTGCACTGGGCCAGATTGGGAGCCAGGGTCCTCAAGCCAAAGAGTCCAGTACCGGGCAAGGGTCTGGGGACTAGAACAGGATTGGAGGAACCGGAATTAGACCGGTAGGGAGGGGTGGGAAGGGCGAGTGAAAAGGGGGGCTGAGATTTATTGGGGTTCAAAGTTTCCGGGCCAAGGAGCAGAAAGCCAAGTTTTCTGCAGCTGAGGGACTGGGGTGGGGAGTGGGGGGCAAAATCTTCATTACGGAGACGACTGGGGGCTCAAGTTTCCCCAGCGAAGCCAGGCTGGAATAGGGGTCCCCGGCATCTGGCCGAGCTTGAGTGAGGGAGTCCCGGGATCTGGGCGGAGCAGGGCCCTCCCCTACCCCCTCCACTTACCTCGTCCCATTTGATGAACTTACTCCCGCGCCGCAGGATGTCCACCACGGTGGGCGGCTCCAACTGCAGCGCGTGGACGCCCGGCCTGGCGCCCGCCATGGCCGGGATGGGGGCGGGCGGGGGACCCACCGGACCCCGAGGGGGACCGACGGCACTGCTGCTCCTTCCGCACGCTCCCGCGCGGCCCGCTCCAGCCCCACGGCGTCAGCGTCCGCCTGCCCGCCAGTCTGTCCCAGACAGACCAGAGAATCGGCGGGGTCCGGCTGGGGCGGGGCGGGGGCGGAACCACAGCGGCGCCGCCCCCTCCCATCGCGTCGGGCCGGCCCGCTCGCGTCGGCTCCCCCTGGCGGCCGGGGCGGCGACTGCAGCCAGAGTCGGGGATTGGGGCAAGGGTGTACCTGAACCGCCCCCCCCCCCCGGCACTTCGCTGGGGCTCAGCTGGAAGAGCCCGGGGTGAGGAGAGGACGCTTGGAGCCAGAGGGGCTATTGTGGGTGTAAAGCGTGCTGCAGAAGACCGGCCGGGGTCAGCCCGCTAGGGTTTCTAAGGGGCGAGGATGGGGTACCATAGGAGAGCCAGACTTGAGCCCCGGTACGCAGAGCCCCCCTCACCCCACTCCTGCAGCACTTAGCTGAGTGCAGGAAA
Source organism: Pteropus vampyrus (assembly GCF_000151845.1). Classification (NCBI taxonomy): domain Eukaryota; kingdom Metazoa; phylum Chordata; class Mammalia; order Chiroptera; family Pteropodidae; genus Pteropus; species Pteropus vampyrus. The sequence goes on along the minus strand of NW_011888925.1, from coordinate 1,962,500 downwards.
AGCCACTCCCACCCCCCTCTCTGCCCTCACTTCGCCTCACCCCCTCCTGCAGCAACGCAGTCCCCCCTCCCTGGGAGCACTTAGCCAGCTAATGGGCCTCCCGCCGGCAGACGCCCCTCCCCCGTCCCTAGCCCGCGGAGACCGGGCGCCTGCCGCCTCCTTGGAGGACCCAAGCATCCTGGCCTTTCAGAGCGAGCCCAGGAGCAGCCTCATTCTGGGGCTACAGACCCCCATGACCCAACCTGGAGCCTGTCCCTGGGGGGCAGTCCTGACTGAAAACTACGGAGGGGACAGCTGGTCGTTTGTCCAGAGGGGTCAGAAACCTCGGGTGTGTCCAGGAACAGCGGGGTTGAGAAGGTGCTCTGCAATGCCTGGCCCACAGCAGGTGCCCTGAAATCTGCGTTTCAGCAATGGGAGGGGGAAGGTACCTGGGCCCTGGGATGGGTGGGGGCTATAGCCCCTCCCGCAGGGCTTGGCTGGGGGGGCTCCTGCCTGGGGGCCCCTGTGGGAGCCCCCCCAATACAGAGGCAGTGGCAGCAGCAAGTTTAAAGTAGAACTCATCCAGAGGGGCCAGCCAAGTCACCTAGAAACCCAGAAAGAGAGGGAGCTTGTTCTGGGGGAGGAGGGATCAGTCAAGGAGGAGCTTGGCCTGCAGGCCTCTGCCCCAGGCTCTCAGACCCCCGAGGGGAGCCCTGCCTGGTATTGACCATCCTCACAATTCCTGCCATGTTGGGTGCCAACTTTAACCCAAGGAATCTCTCTGTCTTTGGCCTAGGCCCTGTGGGGTATGATTATTATCTCCACAGGCCCAGAGAGAGAAAGAGACTTGCCCAAGGTCACATAGATCTGTAGGAGGATTTCAGCCCTCTGACTTAAAGCCTGGCTAGTGTCGCCTCCACTCCTTGCCCTTGAGGAGAGAAAGGGGAACAGGGGAACAGGACTTGTCACCCTCGTCTTCTCTCAGCAGAGCAGCAGAGCTGTATTCCTCAGAGATCACCAGGTTCCCTTGGGTAGAGCCATGCGGGGTGGAAGGTGGCCTCTGCTCCCATAGAACCTAGTCTCTCTATGCTTCAGTCACCTTGTTCAGAAGCTGGAGGTTGTTGGAGGATGAAATAAGCAAGTGAGTACCAGATGACCCTGGGCTACAGGTAGCCGGACATCTAAGGAATAGCTAACAGGCTGTAGGAGCATTAGGGAAGAAGGAAGAAAGGGCAGATCAGTTCTAGGGCAGGAAGCCTACCAGCCAGTGCCAGGGCTAGCAGGGCCTGGAGCCAGGCCTGAGATTAGGGGTCTGACCTGTGGACCTGAGGCTTTGGACAGGTGTACTCCATAGAAGCCCTGGGCAGCAGCTCCTTCGAAAACAGGATGGGAGGCTGTTTCCTGGGCCTGAGCCTCTCCTCCAATCCTATGTCTCCAGGGGCCAGGACAGCCCCTATTAAAGGGTTCCTTTCTCCTTGGACACTTTCTTCCAGCCTTGATAATGGTAATAGGGTTTCTCGGCAAGCAGTAATGGTGGAAGGAAGGCTGCCTTTCCGGCCTCTACCCTCGATTAAGGGAGTGGTCATGGCTCACAGGACCATCCCCAGAGCCTCTGCTTCAAGGAGGCGCTGAAAGCATCCTTAGCTGCACTCTGATGGAGTGTGGCCAGGACCCCAGTAGGGACGGGGCTGAGGAAGACATAGCCTGAGGCTGGAAGGATGAGAAGCAGCCATGGCAGCGCACTCCAGTATCAGGGTGGTTCAGGCAGGAAATCAAGGGCTGGCATGTGGACACTGAGTACTGAGCCCTCAGCTCCCAACCACTGGAGGTCAGTAGAATCAGCCCCCTTGAAGAGGCACAAGGCAGTTAAGTTACTTGTCTGAGGCCTCGCACCCTACTGTGCAGAGCCAGGATGTGAACCTAGCTAGCTCTTACACTCAGAGGTTCTGTGCAGGGCAGCCCAGCCTCCATGAAGGCTGCAGGCCAGCATAGCCATCTGCACTAACTCTTCTCAGGGTGGGTGGCCATAGGAAGGGATTGGATGTCAGGGGAGTCAGCCTCAAGAATCTGGGAGTGCCCTGGGGATGACATAGGAGGTGGAGAGAGGAGAGACAGGAAGAACATCCCAGCTCTTCCCTGTCCTGCCCAGAGAACCCCCAGGAGGTACCCCCATGAAATATTGACACACAGGAGGCCTTCACACCAGCCCTGAAGGGAGGAGGGACAGGGAGTTTACATTCTGAGTCACAGTATCTGGGGGCCAGAGCTGGGGCTGGTACTCAGGTCTCCATGGCCTGCGGGCCCCACTCCCATGGCAAGCTATGGTATATCCCTCCTCTTAACCATGAGCACCTCCAAAGGCCAATTCAATCATCAGGTTCAGAAAGAGCAGACCTCTGGTGGGGTGACTTAGAGTATGGTGGGGAATTTGGACTTGGGTCAATCATTCCTTCCAACAGGCCAGGTCAAAGCCAGAGGCTAGGCCGGGAATCTGGCTCCTGGTAGAAAGGGAGTGTCCTACCTAATCTATAAGAGCAAGGGTCAGTTAGCCCTTCCCTGGCCCCCCAGGCTGGCTGAAGGGAGGCTAAAGACAGAAAAAAGCTGAGGGAGGGAGGAAGCATCAGTTCACACTCTACCTGCCTCAGGCTGAGCACGGTGAGCCTGTCCCCAACTCAGGCAACTTACCAAGCACCTCGAGCCCCTCTGCACCTCCCTCCATCATTCCCAGCAGCCTCTCTGCCTCTCTTCTCTCCAACTACAGGATAAGCCTAAAGTGCTAGGTTCGAGTTTGGCTACAGGACCAGCTGTGTGACCCTGGACCAGTTTCAACCTCTCTCTGAACCTCACCTGTTGCAGAGAGCTTCCCAGGCATCCAAAAAGAGGGTGTCTATGAAGGGCTAGATGGAAACACTTACTGCCTCTTAGTTCCTGGGACTCTGCTTGGGACTTCAGGGGGTGAGCCTCATCCCAGAAGAGCTGTACAGCCTTGTCAGGTGGTATCTAAGGGGAGGTAGGGGATGAGTAGAGACTTTGTTTCAAGGGGCTGGGTTCACAAGCTGAGCTGCATCTCTGTCTAGCTGTATGACTTTATGAACTTCTGTGACCCGAAACTTCCCTGCATTTTCCTACTTAATCTTTGCCACAACCTCATAAGGAAATGGAGGCACACAAAAAAGCCATTCATTCTTTCACTCAGTCATTTGTTCAAACCAATATTTATCAAGCATCTACTATTAATCCGACATAGGTACTGAGAGTTCAGCAAGAATCAGGTAATTTGCTAGATACACATGGGTTTGAAGCCCAGTCACTGGACAGCATCAGCAATAAACAAAGGCCAGACGGGTCTCTGCCTCATGAAGCTCACAGTCTACAAGTGGTAGACGAAAAACAAGTAAATGAGAGACTCTTTAAAGATACAGAAAATCAAACGGGGTATGGTACTGAGATGCGCAGTCTGCTTAAAAGAGGTAAGGAAGGTAAAGTGCCTGTGACATCTGAAAGACAGAGGAGCCTCAGGACCAAGGTCTGTGGGAGAGTGAGGTGCCCTCATCCTGGACCCACTGTGTGGAACAGAAAACGCTTATTTGGGGTCAGTTATTTTATCTCTATTGTCACAAGTACCGGCTCCCCCATTTCCCAGCTCTTTATGCTTGAGTCTCCTCGTTTGTACACACAGACGTTGCAGGTTACCGAGGGCCGCGCCCTGTGGAGGCCAGCCCAACCACGGCGCCCCAAACAAGTTCTGTGCTTCTCCGCCCCAGCTCCGTTGCCTGGAAGGGGTGGCCATGTGGGGCCGGACCTGGCGAACTACATTTCCCAGAACTCCGTTCACCGCCGCCACCTTGGCCGGTGGGCGGTGGCTGTCTGGGGTTTGGCCCTTCAGGCCGCCGGATCGGTTCTCTAAGCCCCAATCTTGGCCTCCATCACGGGGGCCGGAGACCGGGTCGGGCGTCCGGGCACCTGGGCAGCGCCTGCCCTCTTTCTCCACTCCCCCACCCTTGGGAGCCCGGTCCACGTGTCAGTCCGCGCGGATAAACCTGCTCGCCCCCCCGCTGGCTAAGGGCTGGAGGACCTAGACGTTGGGGGCTCCCCCGTCTCCTCGCTGGACACCCGCCCTGCACTCAGTGCCCACTCCCTTCCTTTTCCAGATGGCTCCTGTTTTTGCTTCAGTGAGGACAAAAAACTAGGGTCCCGGCAGGAGCGCAAATCCTGGTACCTGGCGCTGAGAACATCTGGGTTTGAGGCAGGAAAGTTAATAGGGATAGCGGACAGCCAGGCCCAAACCCCTGACGAGTAGACCCTCCCCTAACCCCGGCAGCGGGACTGGCCCTTTAAGGGGGTGTGGTCGGGGGGCGGGGGAAGCGAGCGAGGCAAAGAAAGCGGCTTCGGCGGCGGCGGCGGCTCGGGCGGCGGCCGCGGGGGACAAAGGGCGGGCGGATCGGTGGGGAGGGGGCGGGGCGCGGCCAAGTCAGGCCCG
>NW_011888925.1:1947500-1957321 GCF_000151845.1 Pteropus vampyrus | reverse complement strand
TTTCTTGGCTGACTTAAGTAACTCCAGTCTTCTCCGCTGCCTCCCTCATGTCACTACCCTGGTCAAGCTTGGGGTCCTTTAGAAGCCTCAAGGGGTAGCCTGGGCCTTGGACAGGAGGCATGAGGATAGCCTGGGCCAGCAGTGGAAGGAGGGCTACTTAGTGCCTGCTAGCCTAGACTGGCTAAAAGACGCTAGCGTGGTTGGTGGGGGCACCGTAAAGCATCTGGGCTATTCTAATGGGCTATCCTGGAGCTCCATCTTGTGGGTGTGGGGGGGGGCAAGGCTAGCCTGCTCTCTGGGTCCTGTTTCTCCACCCTATGACTTCTTCCTAGCTCAAATGGTGACTCAGGCCCCAGGGGGCAGGGTGGAGGAGTGGGCTTGCCCTGTGCTGCCTACCCTACCCTAGCCCAGCCCTGGAATGCAGCTGACTCCAGACTGGGTAGACTCTTCCTGTGGGGAGAGTGGTGGGCACCCCTCCCTCAGCAAAGCATGACCTCTTTGTTTCCCCTTTACTAGTCTTGGGTCCTTGTCAATGACCCCTCACCCATCACTTCCTTTTCACTCCCGGGAAGCTGTGACAGGTGTTTGGGGGAGGGGAAGGGTCTGTGATGAGCTGGGACAGCTGGCCCCACCTGCTCTGGTTGAAATGGGGGGCCCAGAAGTTGGGGAAGACACATCTGCAGGGTTCTCAGCCCAGGGTCCCCAGCCCTAGCTGTCTGGCCCTGTCTGGCACCAGGGTGCCCAACTGGCAGAGACAGGAAGCTCCCCCTCCACCCCCCGCATCGGGCAGTTTGCCTTGGCACGGGCCAGATCTGTTTTCTTCCTCAGAGCAGCTGCCGCTGTCTACTGGGCAAAAGAGGGCTGGCTCATCCTGCATTAGGGCAGGGGCCTCAGCCAGTGAGCCCCTCTCATACCCTCTCTCCCAACTCAGGCCCTTGTCTCTCCCTCCTCCCCCACCCCCACCCCAGGAAGAGGAGATCCCAGAGCTGGAGATTGATGTGGACGAACTCCTAGACATGGAGAGTGATGATACTCGGGCTGCCAGGGTCAAGGTGAGAGAGGGGCTGAGGGGCAACAGGGACAGGTCGGGGAAGCTGGGAGTAGAGGACTGCCTGGAGGTGTTGCCCCTTGGGTAAACAAGACTGCAGCTAGGTCTTCTTTGGTCTGAGTCAGCCAACTTTGTGATGCTGGGCCTCAGCTTCTGCCTCCATCAAATGGAGCTAATGGTACTTGCCTAGCTATGGCGTCTCCCATACCTCAGGGTTCTCCCAGTCCCTCCAAAGTGGGTATGGGTGAACTCCAGGCCCATTCCTGAGAGTTCAGAGTTATACTTCTTTTCCATGTCCCACTAGGAGCTGCTGGTTGACTGTTATAAACCCACTGAGGTAAGTAAGTGGTTCCCCTGGAGGGTGGGGTAACAGGAGTCTGGGTTCCTGTCATCTTGGGATCGGGTCTCCCTAATGTCTTACCTCCTGTCCAGGCCTTCATCTCTGGCCTGCTGGACAAGATCCGGGGCATGCAGAAGCTGAGCACACCCCAGAAGAAGTAAGGGTCCTTAGCCCAGGTGAACGGTGGCTCCCACAGGACAATCGCTGCCCCCCTGACCTCGTAGCAACAGCAATACCGGGAGGCCCTGCAGCCAGGCCTGGTGCCATGAGCAGGGCTCCCTGTGCCCCTGGCCTAGGGGCCTCTTCCCTGCCCCCTCAGTTTTCCATTTTTGGGGTTTTTTATTGTTATTAAACTGATGGGACTTTTTGTGTTTTTATATTGACTCTGCGGCGCGGGCCCTTTAATAAAGCTAGGATATGCCTTTGGTGCAGCTAACAGGCTTGGCTGGTCTCTTTTAAGGGGGACACACTATTACTGCTGCTAGCTGAAGCTTCTCCCCAGGTGACTGCAGGCCTTCGTGCGGGCCACGTAGCCATGGTGATAGCCCAGTGCTGGCTCCCAGACCAGGAGCTGGAAGTGGCTGGGGAACTGAGGGGAAGCAGTGTTGCTGTTGGCAGGCAGGAACACACTTTGTTCCCTCTGGACAAGGGCCACCATGCCACCCCAGGGCCTGACCATCTTGACCCCCAGGCTACTGAGTCCATATCCCAAGGTTCTGAAGCCAAAAAGGAGAGAAGTGGAGGATGCTGAGGGAGATAGGAGGCTAGGTTTCTAAGTCTCAGGGCCTACAAACAAACACAGGCTCACTTCATAAGCTTTAAGTTTGTTTTTGTTTTTCTTTTAAACAGTCTGGTCCCTGATGGCCTCTCCACTGCCCCTCCCCAGCTTTGCTACAGTTCTGAACGTCGCTCGATTTTGAGCAGTTCCACCTCGAACACCAGGGTTGCACCACCTGCGGGAGAGAAGTGGGGTTAGAATGAGAACCAAGATCACAGGGAGATGGGACGGATACAAGAAACAGCGGGGCGGGAAGGTATATTACCTGGAATCTTTGGCGGGGCTCCCCGCTCTCCGTACCCTGTCAAAGATGCACAAAGGAACAGTGAGCTGTGGCCAGGCAAAGACAGAGGTTCTGCAAATACCTATCCTGAAGCCAGGCCTCTGCCTATCTTAGCAGAAATGACAGCAATGAAGGTATAATGCATTGGAGGGGGCTGCAAAGGGCTTGGTAGAGGGCAGAGGGTGGGTATCAGCTCTGAATGCCCCAAGGGTCCTGCCCTGTCCTCATTGCTGGATAAAGCCAGACTTGGAAGAGGCATGAACTAATGAATGGATGGGGGAAACCAATGCACAAGCTGAAGCAGGCTTCTTTGGTCTTCATCCTTCCCCAGACACACATCCTGAACATCCCCACTCAGGAAGGACCTCTTACCCAACTCTGATGGAATCACCAGCTTCCGCTTTTCCCCTTCACACATCCTGCAGGACAGCACATGTTCAGCACATGGCAGAAGTCAGGCTCCCTGCCCCCCACCCCATCCCTGGGGCTTGCCTCCCACAGTTCACCTCCTAGACCACAGTCCTGACCCCCTGACTCACCCCAGCAGCCCCTGGTCCCAACCCTTGATGACCTGGCCCGTGCCCAGGGAGAAGACAAAGGGCTGGTTCTGGGGCAGGCTGCTGTCAAATTCTGTCCCATCTTCCAGCTTCCCCTGTGGGACCATAGGAAGGCCAGTGAGGATGAGTGTCCATTCGTTAACCACCGCCGCCCCCCCCCACACAGGTGCTCTCATCAAGCTGGCCCTCCACATCATTGGTGGCCATAGTCCTAGAAGGGGACAGAACATTAGGCAGCTCACAGTACATTGTAACTGCTTGCTGGTGCCAACCTGGGGAGTAGACAGTGAAGAGCAGGGTAGAGCCATGGAAACTGGCATAAAGGGGAGAGGGAACTTGTCCAAGGTCACCCACCTTGTTGGCAGAGGAACCTAGCTCCCAAGTCCTTTCTGGTCCCCAGAAGCCCCACCCAAGCCCAGAAGCTCCGCCCGCGTCACCCACCGTGTAGTGCATGTGCAGGACGTCCCCCTTGCGCGATTTGATGGGACAGTGGTCTACCCGCTTCTTGACCCCGATCTGCAGCTTCCGTTTGCCCTCGGCCCCTGCGGCCGTGGCCAGGGCGCTCAGGCAGATGGACAGTACTGTCAGGACCCAGTTCAGCCTCATGTCTCTGTGGGGACAGACCCCGACCGACCAACCGACCGGGAGGGCGGGAAGGGCATGGAATACCCGCAGGTAGCAGAAGGACTCCAACCCCACCATACCTTGTTTGCCCCTAGGGAATGCCCCTGTCCCAAGTCACCGCCCCCTCCCCCAGGCTCCACGGCCACACTTACCAGTCCAGTGAGAAGGGGGCTTGCCCGAGGACCCCAGCAGCGGGGGGAGGGGGTCAGGGGAGGCCACAGCAGCCAGGGCCCCGCCCCTTTGCTCACCCCCAGTCCTTCCCTCCCTCCTGGTCCCCATCTCCGTTCTTCAATTTCCACCCGTCCCTTTACGCAAAGTCCAGACCCTATCTGGCTGCACAGCAGTTGCCCCGACCGGGCGATCCCACTCACGCCACACCCAGTTTCCCCCAGTCCAGCACACCCACACCTCTGAGGCCGCTGCAGGGGGCCGGCCCCGAGGCACCCACACATCGCCGCTGGGTGGCTCCGGGGAGCCCCGGTCCTCTGGGGATATCCCCCAGGCCGGCCCTGTGCCTCCACCCGGGGCGCCGCCCCAGCTCTGAGCCCTCGGAGGTCTGCGGGGCACCCAAACTGGCCCCGAGTCCGGTGGCCGCCGAGCGCGCTCCACCCACACCACCTCTCCTGGGGGAGTTCTCGGCCTACCGCGCCCCCAGGCCCGGCCACCGCGGAGACCGCCCCCGCGTGGACGCCCCAGGCCATTACCTAGGCCTACTCCAGCGCTCGCTTCCTTGGCCCCACCCTTTAGAGGGCGAAGTTCCGCCCCCGACCCTGAAGCCCCACCCTCTACAGGACTAGATCTCTTTTCCTGAACCGGCTGAAGCCCCGCCCCCAGAACCTGGACTTCGTTCCCCTTAGTTTCCAAACCCGAGGCTCCTCCTTTCGCCTGTTTCAGCTCCTCCTCCCAGGACCAGGTTCCGTCCCCCGCCAGTCCTAGCTCGGCCCTCAACCCCGGAGTCCCGCCTTCCACCCGGACCAGCTCAGAGGTCCCACCCGTCTCTGTTTCACGTCCCGCCCCTAGTCCCGGGGCTCCGCCCCGTGCGGCGTGAGAACCCTCCCCCTGCGGCATCCCAGACAACTTCGACCCCAACCCCCAATTTCTTCGTAACCTATCCCTCCCTGACACTCGGAGTCCCGGCCTGATCCAGCCTGCCCCCTTACACCCCGGCTCCCCCCAGCCCGGGCTGTGGCCCCCGCTCACCTCCTCGCCGCGCCCCCGGAGTCAACCCCAGCGTGCTGCCGCCTCTGCGCATGCGCATCACCGTCGCCGCCAGGCCGGGCCACGCCGCCCGCCCTCATTGGACCATGCGAAACCCGCTGCCACACGCCCGCTGGGGCGGCTCTTCCCTAGCTCCGCCTCCCGTCCACCGGGTGACTTCCGTCACTTCCTGTAGAGCGGTGGTCGGTTAGGTTAGGTGAAAGTGACTTCTGAAAGGGCCGAAGGCCTTTCCGGTTGAGGTAAAATTAAGGTCAGGCGGGAATGGTGGGGGTCTTGAGACACCATTTTATGTCGCCCCCAGCCTTTCCCACAGCGTTCCTGTTTGAGTCTGGGTCTCTTCAGGAACCACAAACCCCAGTTAGTTGCTGCGGAAAGAGCCTGGGCTTCAAAGTGATACTTGGGTTTCAATTCAGGGTCTGCCTCATTGACTGGCTCAGTGACCTTGAACAAGTTCTCTCGCCTAGTATCTGGTGTTCCTGTAAGAAGGGCTTGGTGACACCCACCCAGCAGGGCCCCTGTAGGATTGTAGCGATGGTATGCACAGCCAGGCCCTCGCCCACTAGTGAATGCTCTAGTCCTTTTTTTCTCCCCCAGCGTCCAGGCCTGCCCCTGCTTGCTGCATACAGACCACTGAGTCAGGCTGTAATGGTTTGGCTGGGCCCGGTCCCTAACCAGACTTACTTGCAGACACCCCAGCACCCAGCAGTACACATCTCAGTTTAAGTAATGAACCTGCCATTGTGAGGCAGCTAAACATGTTGTCTTGGGGAGACAGCTGATTTGAGATCAAACCTCAGGTCGATCAGCCTTTCTAAGCCTATCTCAACTGAAAAAGGCCACAGCGCTGACCTCGGAATTGAGGACTAAGCAAGGAGATGCATAGGAAGCATTGTGCATGCCCAGTGAGGCTAAATGGACTCAGGAGGCAGTAGCTCTAGGACCCTACACCTCATCTGTCTCACTCAATTGGGCTGTGGCATTTTCACTGACAGGATGACTGTCATATGAAAACAATCACTCTCAGGAATTGTCTCTCCTGGTTCCACCCCTCTTGCCTTGGGCCCAACAAAATCACTAGTACACCCTCCAATCTGACGCCTCAGAGGCCTCAATGAGTGGCTGCTTTGAGTTAACTTCTGCCCCTGAATGTCCTGCAGCAGGGCAAAGCCATTTGTGCCCAGAGTTGGTCTTTGGACCACCCACTCACCCCTCAGCCCCTGGGGTACTGAAAGCAGGCAGAAGGCTGGGCACTGAGCTTGAGCTGGGGCAAAGGTCAAGAGAGTCCCAAGCAGAGGCTGGTGAGGGGCACCCAAGGTGCAGGGGAGGTGAAGGTAGAAAAGACTGTGTGGTTGGGGTGAGGGGGGGCTTGTCTCCCAAACCAAGCCCACCGGCCACAGACCTTTGGTGCTTCCCATTCAAGAAGGTGGAGTGAGGTGGAGACAGGGCAGGTACATGGCTTTAGAGTTAAGATACAGGGAGAAAAGGCAGCAAACAGAGTGTGCAGGGCAGGAAAGATGGGTGTTCTTTTCTATCATGTGAAGACGTACTCAAACTTTCCTGGAGCCCAAGGACCCAGACCACAGCAATTATGTTCCCTCCATGGGTACCTGTGGAAATGTGAGGCTCAGAGAGGGGCAGTGATACCCAAGGTCATTCAGCAAATCTGGGTCCCACCTCAAGCTCACTGACCATTAACAGGCCACCTCCTTCCAGAAAAAAAAAAAAAAAACCCTTGTGATGAGCAGGGGGACAGGGACTCAGCACTCCCCAGAGCCTGGCGATAACATGAATGTGAAGAATACACGGTTCTGGCTTTGTGTGACCTGGCGTAAGACCTTGGGCCTCATTTCTTCTATGTGCACAATGAATGGAGTAAGAAGCTCTGGGTCTAGGAGACAGTGTGATACAGACATTCACGTCCAAAACAGCGACAGTGACAAATAGTGAGTGACACAGGCACGGACAGCTCCTTCCATCTTTTTTTATCAGGGTTGGGGGTCAGAGTTCTCATACCGAAGCCCAACTTCTGTTCTTTGTAGAAGATCGGGTTCTTCTTAGGGGAGAGATGAGCCAGTTGTAAGATGCTCACTTGCACAGGGTGGTCAACAGTGAGATAGGACCCATTCTCTCCCAAGTTGGTATGCGACCCCTCCTGCTGCCTCAAAGTCTCCTCATCCAACTCTGCCCACCCTGCTGGACAGCAGTATGTAGAGGCAAGGGATGGACAGAAAGCCCTCTGAGAGGCCCAGGTCCTGGAGCAGCTTCCGCCCGGGCTGAAGTCTTGGGGGGCTGTACTGTTCTCACCAGGCTGCCCTCTAGTCCCCTTCTGGGGTGTGGCCTGTGAGGCAAGTGGCCCCGCTGAGTCTGAAAAGCAATGTGTCACCTTCGCAGCTTCCGGCACCTAAGGAAGGAAGGAAAGGGGTCTTCACGCTGCTGCAGCTCAGCACCTGCTCCTCTGGACTCACCCCCTCGTTACCGTCTGTGAAATTCATTCCCCTCTAACACCCCTGGGAAGCCCCAACTGGCCTAGCCCGCCTGATGCCACCCACGGCCTTACTGTGGAAGGGGTGTTGAGAAGCCCTTGGGCAAGAGTTACACTAGGTCCCCTGGCCTCTCAGAGCCCATAAAGTGGGACAAACGTCTACCACAGGAGCTTCTGGGAAGGCCCAGAGCCTTGCACATTGGAAAGCTGTCTCTCTCATTTTAACTCCAGGCAGATGTCACCTCCTCCAGGATATCTCCAACCCCTCAAAGAAGATGTCAAGTGCCCCTTACCACAGGACTTGATAGCCTCTGCTGGCGTCATATGTCTTTGTGTTGGACTCCCGCATTAGAATGTAAGCCTTGTTTATGCGGATCCCAGTGCCAGCAGACGCTTGGTAAATATTTGTTCAACACATTCAACAGCTTGCCCTTTCCTGGCTCTTCTCCCACTGGCAGGCTCACCTTGGACCTGCTCCAGAACAGGGCCTTCCTAAGCAACTGCCACCCCACAACTCACCTGCAGGTGTCTGGGTTGAGCTCTAAGCCCCGCCCTTGGCAACGGAGGAAGCTGCGGCGTCGGCAGCGGCAGCGGCAGGTCCTGGGGTCAGGGCGCTGGCGGCGCTGGGTGCAGCGTGGGCAGAGGGGCCTGGGGCTGGAGTGGGATGGGTGATGTCAGCTGGGGAGGATGCTCCAGGGGCAGAGTCCCAGCCCTGAACGGAGCGGGGCTGGGGACGGTGGTGGGGAGTGGCAGCCCTAGGAGGAGAAGCAACATGTCTGGGACAGGAAGGAAGAGTCTTCCCAGGAAGGAGCTGGGGTCAGCTCAGAGCATAGAGACTGGGGAGAAGAGGAAAGGGGAGAAGGTGGGGAAAGGAGGGAGAAGAAAGAGGGGAAGGGACCACACCTTCCTGACAGGCTGGTACAGTTCCTGCCCCACCCACACACTACTCCTGGGCACTGGGCCTGGGCTTCAACCCCACCTCCGCAGGAGCTCAAACACTCACCTGTCTGGCTTCACAGCACTCTCTTTTTTTTTTGGTCTGAAAAGTAAGAGAGACCAACAGAGACAAGGAGGAGGAAGATCAGGAAATCCAAGCATCCTACTCTCTCGCCCCAGATCCCAGGCTCTGCCCTCAGAAACCTGGTCCCCACTGCAGTGGACCACCATGCCCAGCACCCCCCAAGCCTGGTTTCTGGGAGCTCAGAAGTGGGGCCTGGCTGGCACCTGCATTCACACTGGCTGTGTTCTTCCAGAGACATTTCCCCCAGCTGACTGCTCGGGTACCGAATCATGAGAATCTGCGCTCAGAAGAACAGACACAATGAGAAAGAAAGGAAGAGAAGGGGATGCTGCATGGGCTGGAGGGAGAGCAGCCCGCCCACCAGCCAGGGCCCTGGCCATAACCCCCTCAGCCCCCAGAGCGCCAGTATCCACCGCAGCCAAGCACACTTCACCTGCCCCAGTACCTGCATCCGGACTTGGTGCTGCCCAGTAGGCACGCACTCCAGGCCGTCGTCAGGGCAGCAGCCACCGCAGCGCTGCACAGTCACACAGCTGGGCACCAGCTGCTTGGCCACAGTGCCCATGAGCTCCACAGTCAGAGGCACTACCACCTCCCGCGGCTGGCAGGTGGCACGAGCATACACATCTATCCATGACACTACTGGGGACAGATGTACAAGGGGTAAGTCTCCACAGCTAGGGGTAAGGCTGCCTACAGCTGCACTCTGGGTCCCCTAGCCTGCGCCCAGCAGCTGTTCTCCCTAGTTCCGGTGTCACAGCTACCCTCCACTAGCCCCACCTTCTGCCCTCCCAAGCCGTCTTCCCCTGACCTGTTTGTTCATCCAGAACCCAAGAACCCCACTGCCTCAACTTCTGCTTCTGTGAAATGGGCAGACTTAGTTTGCATCTTACAGAACAGCTGATTACTACACAAGATGATGGACACAAAACAAACTTCAGTGCTGGCTAGTGTGAAGATACTGTTGTTACCATTACCTTTCTTCTGGTGGCCAGGGGCATCAGGCTGGGAGACGGGGGCCTGTAGAAGAGAAGAGACCTGGACCCAAGGTGTACTCTAGCTAGGGCTAGCCCCGTCACTGTCGCCAAAGCTCTGCTCTTGCAGTCAAGAAGGCTTCAACTCCTCTCTGACATTTCTCCAGATTGCTCTATTCCTGGCTTCATTCTAGCTTTACCTGTTCTCTCCTGGACACCTGGGATCTTCTCCTGCTTACTACCTGCCTGATGCGCTCTGCTGGCGGAGTCCAATCTCCAAGCCTGGGGACCAGGCTTGTTCTGGAGGCCGCAGGTCAGAAGGGGGTACAGTGGGCGCCCAACCAGGTCTTGCGGGCACTGAGGCGGCTCCGCCCCCAGCTGAGCCCAGGGGATGGGGTGGGGCGGGGGAGTGGCCCCGGGGCTGGGCTGGCAGGCCAGCAGGGAAGGACATCTCCCCGGGGATGGCCCGAGCAAACTCCCGTTACGACCCTGATCG
>NW_011888925.1:1926506-1945616 GCF_000151845.1 Pteropus vampyrus | reverse complement strand
GCCAGCATGATCAGGAGGCAGTACCCCAGCACCCTTTGGTTGTGTCTGTGCTGCTGCTGCCTTGACTCTGGTCCCTGAGGCCTCACGTGATGAAACTGGGCCCAGTATTGTGCATTGGGGGGTGCCCAAGAGCTGTTAGGAGGGAAAAGGAACAGTGTGGGGATAAGGCTCCTCAGGAGGTTGGGGCGGGGCAAGCTAGCAGCAAGATACTGTACCTGTGTGCTTGATGAGCAGACCTGGGATGGGCTGTGGTTCCTGAAGACCTTGGGGGAGTTGCTGAGCGGAGCTGGTGGTCATAGCTGCGGCGGCTCTGCTCCCGGCTGAGCACTTGGTACGCTTCACTCAGCTCCACAAAGCGACTGTGCAGGGCTGGGTTCCCGGGGTCCCGGTCAGGGTGCAGCTGGGATGGGGCAGGACATCCCTCATCTCATGTCCCTTCCCACGCTCCTTCACAGGAACCATCTCAATAATATCCACCCACAAGGGCTCAAACCATTCCCAGAGGTCCTGTCTGGGGAGTGACCCTCATTCTCAAGCCCTCGGGCCAGGTACCCCTCCAGAAGGCCAGAGTGTCAAGAGGCACTCCTGCTCCATCCCCTGTTCAAGCCCCCCTCCCCTTCCCTCTGCCTGGTTCTCACTATATGCCCTGGCCCGGGCTTTGCTTTCTCAAGAGCAGACGAGTCTAGAGAACCAGGCCCAGCCCATCAGACAGGACCTTTGGCTTTCCTCCTGCCCAGCCAGACCTCTGCCCTTGGGGCGCACCCCTCCATATGCATGCTGAGGGAATGCAGCATAAGCCAGAGTGAGCCACTAAGCTCCTCCTGGGAATTTGGAGTGCATCCCATTTGGCTCAGACTTCTTCCTCCTCCCTGCTTAGGACCACTGGTACCTCTTTGGACTTGGAGAAGAAAGCTCGTTTAACTTCTTCAGTGCTGGCATCAGGATGCACCCCCAATAGTTCATAGTAGTTACTGGGGCCAGATCTGTGGAGAGAGGCCCAAAACTGCAGGGGCGAAGGAAACACGGAGGATACACCTTCCCTACCCCTCCCAGTTCTCTTGGGCCACACCCTTCAACTCAGCAACCAGGGGCTGAGGGGGCTTGAGGCATGTGCCAAGGGAGATCTACCTCCAAATCATCCCTCTTTTTGAGTGTTTTGGCAATGTTGCAGATCAGAACATCTCAAAGTGTAGTTCTCAGATTCCTTGTGTCAAAAACACCTGAAAAGCTTGTTAAAAAAAACAGATTCCTGAGCCTCCACCTCATTCCTGCAAATCAGAACCTCCAGAGCAGGGCCCAGGAATCTGCACTTTATACTGCCCCCCCGCCCCGTAGGTTAGTGATGCTTGACGACCACAGGAGTTGTGGAAAGTGCATTGGGTTTGGCTTGGGCTCAAACTCGCTGTATAACCTTCGTGGTCCTCAATCTCTGATCCTGTGTCCTCAGCAGTGAAGGTGAGAAAAGCCTGTAAGGCACCTGATCAGAGTAGATCACAACTATCTCAAGCAGATCACAACTATCTCAAGCACCTAGGGCAGGGCCTAAAGCTGGACAGGCCCTCAGCAAAAACCCACTGAACCACCGAGCCGACACCGGGCCCCCGGCGACCGACTCACCGCTGCCGGGCGGCCTCTGCGAAGAGCCAGGTGGGAGGGCTGCGGGGCCACAGCCGGCATAGGCGCAGGGGCAGCATGGCGGCAGGCGGGCAGCTGGTGAAGGGAGGTCACAAAGAGTGCATCGGGATCAGACTTCAAGCACTCTGGGGGCCGAGGGAAGGGGACTGGCCCCATTTAACTTGCAAAGGAAAACTGAAGCAGGCCCGGGAGACTCAGGGCAGGTGGGGCCTTCTTGCTCAAGACTAGACCCCAGTGTCCTGGATGTGTCCTGCCCCTGACCCGGACCCTTCTCCACACTGGCCTCGGTCTCTGGACAACCAGTCCGTGGGCGCATAAACCCCGCGTCCCACCCAGACAACCTGGGGAACCGATGAAGGAGGAGTCACATCAAGTCCCGCCCCCGCCAGACTCACGGACTCCCGGGCCTCCGCCATTTCCTGCGCCGATTCAGGCCCTGCCCCCCACGTTCTCATTGGCTGAGACGCCCGGTCCACGCCCACCAAGCCGGAAGGTGCGATGGAGGCCCTACCCCCGTAGCCCATCGGCCTTTGACTCCTCAGGCCCGCCCACCCAGGCCGAGTGTCTTGGATGCGCTGAAAGGCGCGATTGTCCACCCGGAAAGCCCGCGGCATGGAGCCTGACCTTCAGTGAAGCATTCGGCCCAGCTGCTGTCGCTCTGTCCCGCAAACATGGCTCTTACTCCGCTTTTCAGCGAGACACTTCTCAGAGCAGCTTCCACCCCATAGTCACCCAGGACCCTCACCAGAGCCTGGCAAGGGGGCACGGGTCTCACCCCAGCTAGCAGAGGGGGACTGAGGCTGGACTTTTTTTTTCCAAGTCACTTGTCTTGTCTCTCTCACCCACCCCGGTCTCCCAGCGGCCCCTCTCTGTCTCACGGAAACACAAGATGCCAACCAAATCCAAGAATAAAGTCCTTTATTGTCTTCTGAGATGTGATAGGGCTAGGGACCCTAGGGCGAATCAGGTGGGACTTCCCTGGACTCTGTTGTAGAGGAAGATGGCTCCTTTGGCTGAGGGGCAGAGCTCGGCCCACATTTCCATCTCCTGAAACCTCCGCACGCTCTGTGGGGAGACAGTGAGATCCAAACACCCATCCCTCAGGTCTTTTGCAGGAGCTGTGCCCAGTTTCTGAGCCTCAGAGCCCTCTTCACTGCAGGGTCCCTAGGGAGACATGTTAAGGGAGCTGGACAGGTCCTTGGCCCTCTCTCCCTTGGGCTGTGGGCATGCCAATGAGGCCTTGTGGCTCTGGAGGAAAGCTCTGAGAGATTTGGGAGCCCTGTTTGACCCAGCCCACCAAGAAAGGCATACATCACCAGGCCTCTGCAAGTCCCAACTCAGTTACTCATTCAAGCAAAACTTTGCCACTTCGCACCTGTGCCTCCACAAAGATGATTCCCGTGGACTCGTGGGCCTCAGGTCCTCCACTCATGTAGTGCTTCCTCACCTGCTCAGAAGTCAGGCTACACCTGGACAAGAACATAAGCGTGGCCTGGTGGATGCCCAGCCCCTGGAGCCCCAGCTGCCGCAGCCACACCCCTCAATACCCACCTACCACAGGACCCAGGACTCTGTTCCCCAGAGCTCACTCACTGGACGTAGAACTCGGCACTGGCGCGGCCGGCACTGGTCTCATTTCGGGCGATGCCCAATAACAGCGGCTGGCTCAGGGTGAGCAGTGGCAGGTTCACCTGGGGCCAGGGGTCCCACCTGTCAGTGCCCACTGCCCACATCTTGCCCCTCTCAATGGAAAACAGCGCATGCATTACCCCTGCACATCATTTTACAGTTTGTAGCTCAAGTGCTCAGAATCACAGGATGTCAGCTCTTTGGCATGTTCATTTTACAGATGGGAAAACCAGAACTCGAGAGAGAGAATAATTTGCCTAGCATCACCCAAGGCGAGTCGATAAATCAACTCCTATTTACTCCTCTTTTCAACAAACCCAAGGTGAGTAGGCAAGACATTTACAATTATTCCCATTGTAAAGAGAAAGAACCTGAGGTACACAGATGTGAGGGCTAGAATTCCACTCCAGGTGTGCCCAGCTGCAAAGCCAAGTTCCTTCCTCAATTTCACATGCCTGCAGACCCTCCCATCAGACCGGACCGAGGAATTCTGGCATGTTCTACCACCTCCCTTCGGGCCCACCCCTCACTCACCTCATCACAGATCTCCTGGAGGACACTTGAGAAGAGCTCATGCACCACCAGCTCTCCAGGGAGGTCTCTGTGCAGGGGGCTGTCACCAGGGCACAGGGCCTGTGAGAGGTCAGGCTCAGCCCCTGCTCCCCACTTACTCCTGCCCTTCCTTCCCCATACTTGCTGGCCCTGAGGGCCTTTGTGGGAACAGTGTAAGAGTGTTGGTGATCACCTAACTTAGGCCCTCCTTTTCCAGATGGACAACCAGAGGTCCAGCTAACTCCTTGCCCCCATTCCCTAGTTTCCCACGGGTCTGGAGCAGGGAACACTGGGGAGGCTGGGGGGGTGCCTTGAGCAGAGACTTTCAGAGAAGTACCAGGCCAGTTCTTTTGAGAGATAAGGAAAACAAAACTGAGCCATCTGGGTCTTTGTGCGCAGTCTGGAATCTCACCTGAGGCTCAGGGTGCCCACCAGGCACGTCCACCAGCCCAGGTGCCTCAGCCACCTGCCGAGAGCGGCGCAGGAAGACAAGGAAGTCATCCGCAGTGACCAGTGTGGCGCCCACCCCCAGCGGGTCTGCCAGGTAGGCTTGCTTGTCACCCCAGTCTGAAGCCCCCTGCTGTTGCAGCCAGGCAGCAGAGCTGGACCAGTTGGTGCCCAGGAAGTCTCGGTAGGAAGTAAGACCTAGGCGCAGGAGAAGCTGTGGCCCTGGTGAGCCAGTGGGTGCCAGGGTGACAGAGTGCAGGCGGAACTTGGAGGCATCAAAAAGCCAAGGCTGGGCCTGTAGCCGGCTCTCCCAGATGGCAGCGATGGCCTTGTCCTCTTCTGGCAGTGGGCGACGGTCGTAGGCTGGGCTCAGTTCAGCCCGTACCTGCTCCTCTGGCAGCCCACCCGGGGGGCACTGCAGCAGCAAGGACACCTCAGGGTCCATGGTCTGGACAGGGCAGCTCTGGAGAGGTCACAGCCAGACTTATCACCCTGGGAACCCACAGCCACCCACAGACCTCCTAAAGATACCCCCAGTCCTTTCGTACCCCACTGGGCAGTAAAGTGTCTTATCCAGCAAGAGCCAGAGACTCCTGCTGCCAGACATCCCTGGGACTCCCGGGCACCCCTACCACCTAGAGGTCCTGGGTCCAATCACCCTCTAATGCCCACGTCTCCCAAACCCAGGGCTCCTGCTTCCAACTCTGGACGCGCAGGTACCTTCACCAGGGCCCGGAAGCTGCTGCCTCCAGCGGGCACTCTCCGCAGACTCAGCCCGCAGCCTCCGCCCCTTTACCGGAGCGGAAGTGCCCGCCCCTCCTTCCTGGACTTCTCATTGGTGGGTCCCGCCCAGGAGCCCGCAGGGTCAGCCGCCGGGAGAACCTACCCGTCTGTTCTCTGCTGAGTCTGTCTTGTCCTGCGTTGATCTTCCGCGTCGTTATTCCGGATTTCGGCCCCGCCTCCTCAGGTCCTCCTCGCGGGGCAGGTCCGCGACCCTGGAGCGCGGTGGCTCGGCTTCCCTGAGCTCCGTCGCTGACAGTGTGACCTTGGGCAAGTCTTGCCTGCTGGGCTTCAGTTTACCTATCTGCACCAGGGAGTTGGGGTGGGAAGTGAATTTAATGAGCTGAGTATCCCCTTCCCAGCTCACATCTTAAAGCTTTGTGACTTTCAGGGTAGGATGGAGACACAGGAGGATCCTGTAACAGTCTGAACATGTCACTGCTGCCCACATAGGTTTTGGCCATGAACTCCTCTGGAAGAAGGAAGCAGGAAGCATCAGGGCCCAGGGATAGAAGGGCTCACAGATCCCTAGAAAAGGTGCACCCCTCCCCACCCTCACCACCACCCCCCTTGGTGGGAGGGCAGAGAGGACTCTAAGCCCAGCCTCCCTGGGAAATGCCAGTGGAGTGGGAGTGGGGCTGATGGATCATCTGATTCCCAGAGAGCACAGGGCCTCCTCTCCCTCTGGTCTCCCCCTGCAGCAGGTCAGGGTCATTATGGGGACAAGGGGCTACCTCTGGTCTCTTGCAGGACAGAGATGTACAGCTGTCCAAGGCTCTGTCCTACGCCCTGCGCCATGGAGCCCTGAAGCTGGGGCTTCCCATGTGGGCCGGTAAGTGAAGGTCTTGGAGGCTGGGGCGAGAAGGGGCTCCAGCGCAAGGAGCAGGGTGAGCCTGTCTGACTGCCCTTCCCCATAGCTCCCACGATGGCCCTATGGGGACAACACAGAGGGCACAGCCCTCCATGTCCATGGACAGGGAAGACCGAGGCCCAGAGCCCAATATCATGTCTGGGGCAAACTGGGAAAGGAGCCTCTCTCCAGGCCAGACTTGGTGATACCTCCAGCCCAGTGGCCCAATAAACATATCCCAAGAGCAGGCACTGGGGGTGGGGAAGTTAGTGCAAATGAGGCTTATTGAGTGTCTACTTTGGGCTGAGTACTGTGCTAAAAAAGGTCACTTTATCCTTGTGACTCTCCATTAGGCAGATCTTATTTCCATGTCAGTTGAGGAAACTGAGGCTCAGAAAGGGGAGACTTGCTACAGGTCACACAGATGAACCCTTGTGACTCACAAGGTTCAGTTCCGGTTGCTATGGCTCCTTCTGTTAACTCTGGCCCAGGCCAGAGCAAGTTCAGCTCCTGAGCAGCCCCCCTGCCCACAGATGGCTTCGTGTCCCTGGGCGCCCTCCTGCAGCTGCCCCAGTTCCGCAGCTTCTCAGCTGAAGATGTGCAGCGCGTGGTAGACGGCAATGGGAAGCAGCGTTTCGCCCTACACCCGGGAGACCCCAGCACTGGTCCTCTCATCCGGGCCAATCAAGGTCACTCCCTGCAGGTGGGGGCTAAAGGGACAAATGGGGGAGCCAGGTGGGACCCCTGCCTGGGAGGGGATGTCACTGCTGCCCATCCTCTCACCCATGCTAGGTACCTGAGTTGGAGCTGATGCCCCTAGAGACCCCACAGGCCCTGCCCCTGATGCTCGTCCATGGAACATTCTGGCAGCACTGGCCCTCCATCCTCCTCAAGGGCCTGTCCCGTGGGGGAAGGACTCACATCCACCTGGCTCCAGGACTGCCTGGGGACCCTGGTGTTATCAGTGGTCAGTGCCTCCCCTCCGGCTACTCCCACCTACTCTGTCCTCCCAGGGTCCCCTCCAAGGGTCTTAGCCTCTTTTGTCCAAGGCCATGCAGCAGCACCCTCTTCTCCCCATTGAGCCCAGGAGCCCAGCCTGCCAGGTTTAATAACTGCAACCCCAGACACCCCAAGCCTCAGCTCATTGTCTCTGCAGGCATGCGGCCAAATTGCGAAGTGGCTGTGTTCATCAATGGGCCCCTGGCCCTGGCAGGTGAGTCTGGACACAGCAGGGACCGCCCTAGGCCTTCAGAGAGGGCGTGAGTCACATCTCCGTTCTGTCTGCAGATGGAATCCCCTTCTTCCGCTCTGCCAATGGGGTGATCCTGACTCCGGGGAACGCTGATGGCTTCCTGCTTCCCAAGTACTTCAAGGAGGCCCTGCAGCTGCGCCCTACCCGTGAGCACCACCACCGCACCCCCATTCTTTGCGCCTGAAGCCCTTGCCTTCTGCCCTTCACTCTTCCCCAGCCGCCAACCCCAAGCTGACTTAGGTCTTCTTTTCTCTAACCACCTCGTCTCTATCTCAGGGAAACCCCTCTCCTTGTCTGATAATGAAGAGACAGAGTGTCAGAGTGGGCCCAGGCACACCTCCAGAGGAAGAACAATGATCCGACAATAAAATATTTATTTTAAAAAAAGAAATGTAAAAAGATAAAAAAGAAACTCCAGTTTGAAGTCATGAATCATCCTGTAGCTACAGCCGGTCTTCTTCCTGTGCTTGGGCTGCTAGGTCAGGGGTGTTGGTCTCGGTCACTCAGACAAGGGAAGGGCGGGCACTAGAGAGCTCAGGGCCCACTCCCCTGGCCTGGGGGATGGCAGAGTCAGGCCCAGCCAGGTCCCTGGTCTGCACAAAGCCAGTGAGTGGGCGAATGTGCCCAGCTTGATGCGTGTCTGGAGAGGGTGGGGTCAGTGAGTTCCAGTGCGTGTGGGCTTATGAGTGGCCATGGCAGGTGGTGAGCGGGACAGGGGCAGTAAGACGGTCCTCAGAAGGCCTCGTGGCCCCCTGTGAGCTGCAGGAAGAGGTCCTCATCCAGCTCCTCCCCACGAGCCCGCTCCCGGGTTGACAGGAAAATGTAGCCCCCGATGTACTCGTGCACAATGCGGCAGCTGGCAGACACGCAGCTGAAAGCCACGTTGATGTGTTCATCAAACTCGATGGCCACCTACAGGGCAGGCAGGCAGAGGGGCTGGTCGGGGCAAGATAAGGGAGCAGCCCCTGCTCTGGATGGGTCTGGCCCAGCCTCCTGTCCCTACCCCCACCCCCACTCTGGGCCCACCTGTCGGATATCCCAGTTGACATTCCACTGGCGCATGTTGCTGAAGCGCCAGGTCTTGACCACGTCGCCCACGGCCAAGTCGATGCGGATCAGTCGGTTGTTGGCGATGCCCAGGATCTCATCTTTCCTGCTGCCCTTGAACCTGGCCCCCAAGGGGACAGATTGTGAGCCAGGGCCCCACCCTGCATGGCCTCAGAGCCCTCCCAGACAGCTTGATGCGGTGCTCAGGAGCAAGATTCTTTGGGCCTCAAGTTCCTCATCTGGATAGTGAGGGTTAATTGATATAATCATTATAGCATTTAACAGCATCGGGCAAATGGTCCATGCCTCGCTCATATCTTTGCAGGCTTGGAAAACGGGCAAAGGGGGCACTCCTTGTCACAGCAGCCAGTGTTGGCCCTGTCCTACAGACCAGTGAGCCGACGCCCGGAGAGGGAAAGGTCCATGGCAGAGCTGGGACAGGAGCTGGATCTCCTACTCGCCTGGCCTGGCCTGATTCTCTCTCTCTGTCTCTCTGTCTCTCTGTCTCTCTCTCTCTGTCTCTCTCTGTCTCTCTCTCTCTCTCTGTCTCTGTCTCTCTCTCTCTGTCTCTCTCTCTCTCTCTGTCTCTCTCTCTGTCTCTCTCTGTCTCTCTCTCTCTCATGTTTGCTGTGGGGATGCAGGATGTGGGGGCACATGGGATGCCACAGTCAGGTCTGCCCACAGAGAACAGGAAGGGAAGCTTCAGGGCGCTGCTCACCAGGCAGCAGGCGAGGGCAGAGTGGGCTAGGGTGGGCTCGTACCTGACCATGACATAGGAGATGCCAAAGTCTGGCAGGGACTGCCAGGCCTGGATGAAGCGCAGCTGGGCCTCAGAGAGCGAGAGCTGGGCCACGTTCTGGTGGGCCTCCAGGATCCGTGGGGTAAGCTGTGGGACCACACTGGTGAGGGGCCACTGAAGTCCCTGAGACCCCCTGCCTGTCCCCATCAGGGAGACAGGACGCTGAGCCTGGGGCAGGGCCAGTGTCCATTGTGGGGCCACCAGAATGCACCCCCTCACCACCACTCAGCAAAATGAGCTGAGCCAGGCGCTGAGGTGCACACGGGTGGCTGGACTGTGACCCCCCTTGCAGAGGGAAAGGACCAGCGCACTCAGTCTCAGGGACATGGTGGGATAAGGAACAACTGAGCACGTGGAGTTCCAGGGCCCAAAGATAGGCAGGCAAATGCCGTGGTCATTCCCGCCTCCCACTCCCTCTGGCACCTGTTTGGCCTTGAACTTTCGCTGGAAGCGGGGGGCAACAAGGCCATAGGGGTTGAGGCCCTCGGAGGCAGCGTCAGGGCCCTGGGGGTGGTTGCCCGAGCCCCCACCGCCTGTCCTTTGCAGGCTTAGGAAGGCCAGGATGGCCTGCACCTCGCTGGCGTAGCTGCTGTCTGCCATAGTGCGGCCCTTGGAGGCCAGTCGGCAGCCGGCCATCCAGCGGGCATACTGCTGCTCCTGGGGCGAGAGGACACGGGAGGGTGGTGAGGGGCAGGCCAGGCTCTCATTCAGCCCCCTGCCCCTGTCTTTGTTCCCACTCCAGTCTCAGCCCAGCCCTGGCCCCTGCTCAGCCCTCACATCCTGGCACCGCAGGTAGATCTCACTCATGCCCTCAGGGGAGGGCACCAGGAGTTTGATGCAGAATTTCTGGCCTGAGACGTTGACATCCGGAACCACCTCACAGCCTGGAGGGAGAAGAAGGGGTGGGCTAGAAGGCCGCAGAGGGGCAGCCCTGCCTGAGAGGCTCCCAGGCAAATGTCAGCCCTGCACAGCTACCTCAGGACAGAGGGCTTCTTCCATGGCCCTCAGGAGGAAACAGGTGACAGCGTTCACCTGGCCGGCACGCAGCCCTGCCCTTATCCCTGCCCCTGCCACCCTCACCCTTGAGGTTGAGCTGCTGAATGGGGTCGCCCGGGGCCTCGTCCTGGCTCTTGTAGTAGGACAGCGTGGTCTCCTTGAACACCACCCAGTGCTGGCGGTACCCCTTCAAGGTCAGCTTCCGGGGCCTGAAGGGGAGCGGGAGGTGGTGACATGCTCTCTCTCCACACCGGGCCCCTCCAGCAGGGCTGCCAGCTCCACTCCCAAACTCACCGGAAGATCCGGAGATTGTCCTTGAGTTCTGGGATGGTGGTGAGGCTGTCCTAGGGACGAGAGGAGTCAGAGCCGGTCCTGGTCCCTGTGCTTGGCCCTGACCCCCACCTCTGATCGGAGCCCCTCCTCACCAGCATGTCTGTGGGCGCTGATCCCTCCAGCTTCACCTCCAGGTTGCTCAGGGCTGTGTCCAGGTCGTCCAGCCCGGGGTCCGTGCCAGTTGGTTCACCCACCTTCCCACTCTGGGACAGCTTGTTGATGTGGTACTGGGTGGGGTACATAGCCAGGGAGGGCTTAGCGGCAGCCCACTCCCCTCACCGTGCCCTGAGCTGAGCTTCCCCAGAGATGGGGCCCCATTCCAGAAGTCCCTTCCAGCCCCGGGACTGGCCTGCACCCAGCCACCTGGGCCCCCAGGCCTGCCTGGCACCTGCAGGGCTGCGAACACCATCATCTCCTCCTCAGTGCAGTCAATCTCCTCCAGCAGCAGGTCCCACCGAGCCTGCTCGTACAGCTGGGTCAGTCGAACCGGGTCTGTCTGGAGCGGTGAGAGGGTGAGGCTGGGCCGGTCAGGTGCCAAGTACCCTGAGCACTCCATGCACCCAGCCCCTGCGAGCCTCAGCCTTCAGCCCTGCCATCCACGCTGCGACAAGCTCATTTAGTGGTACCACATGGGCAGAAGATCCCAATCCCTGGCTTACAGCCTGCCAGTCCCAATTGCCCAGGTAAGTGGCACCTTTTCCCCTCTAAACTTTTTGGTACAGATGTTGACTATATGTCTATTGTGCACCCCACAGGCTGCTGAGGGAAAAATGGGGACTGAGTAAACCCATCAATAAGTTAGTGATTCAAGAGTGGCAGTAAAAGCCGTAAGAGAAATAGCTGCGAGGTGTGGCTCGCTCATGCCCTCCGGCAAGGACACCACAAGCTTGATGGCCATGACAGAGAATGGAACTGGGTTGCAGGGGGCTACTCTACATGAGAAAGTATTCAGGGAGGGCTTCCCTAAGGAGGTGACATGTTGTGCTGAGACCCAAGGATGACAATGGGCCACTAAAGAGAAGAGAGATAGGAAGAACATTCCAGAGAGAAGGAACAGAGTGTGCAAAGCTCAAAGAGGGATTCCAGTTACCCACAGAAGACCAAGCCCACACCCTCTAAAACCCACCAAAATTGATAGCAAAAGCATAAAAAAAGGTAAACTCAAAAGGACAAGAAAGGGAGAGGGGACTAGAGCAAGTAAGAAATGCCAGCAAAATCTGGGACGATGGGAAGCAAAAATGTGAATAGGAACTGAGTTTCAGGGGAAGACAGCTGGGCTCCCACAACATTCCCCCTCTCTTGTTCTATGATAAAGGCACTGATGAGTTCTGAAAATAGGCAGAAAGGAAACTGCAAAATGGACAAAGATCTGGACAAAGGCATCCCGTTCACGTGGCAGACCCTGGAGAGGTTCCGGTCTGGGACCCCGTGGCTGAGAGGTGAGGATGGGCAGAGATGAGGACTGTAGAAATTCTATAAGAGGAGCAGGTCCCTCCCCACTCCCTACAACCAAATGACAGCCAGCTGGTACCTGGAAGAAGCCAGAAATTTACTCTGAAATGCTGAGCTGGAGGTCCCCCTGCATTTGGTACTCCAGGCATAGCTGGATATGCGTGGAGGGGGTGCAAGTTCCTGAGAACAGACGCATGAAGAGAAGGTTGGCATTCTGAGAAGTGAAACCCCCCAGCCCTTCTCCACTTGCCACCCAAGACTTTGGCGGTGAGCCTTCTATGCTCGGTCAGGAGATCAGAAATTTCACTGCTAAGAAACCAATAGCTAAAAGAGAACCCTCCCTCCAAAGAGTGATGTCCTTGCCCTAGCACCCCCAAGAAGCCCACAAAATGGCGAGCCCTATTCATCTACTCAGAGTTTCCGATTGGCTTCTTAGAGCCTTACTTGTAAATATGAAAGGCCAGGCAAGGATCACTCACATTTAAGGAAAGCTGCCAGCATGAACTACAGAGATCAAGACAAACTGGGGCAAAAAAAGAGCTTGGAGGCAAAATACCGCACTCATAAAACAACAGAATGCTATAGCAATTATAGGAACATATAGCAATTAAGACCGTGTGGCATGGGCAAGAGGAAATGAATTGACCAATGGAACCAAAGAGAGTCAGAGAGAGACCCGCACCTGACTGAAGACAAAGGAGACCCTGCAGTCACTGGGGAAAGGATGCTCTTTTTAGTAAATGACACTGAGTCAATTAGATACCCATGTGTCAAAAAAAATTTTTTGTACCCTTACCTCACACTACATACAAATATCAATTCCAGATGGATGGCAGAACTTAAAACAATAAGGGCTTTAGAGAAAAACAGGACTGTGTCTTCGTAATCTTGGAATAAAAAAAGATTTCTTAAACAGGACAGAAAAGATATTAATCCTATAAGAAAAAATATAAATCAGATTATATTAAAATTAGGAACTTCTGTTTATCAAAATCAACCACTAAGAGAATGAAAAAGTAAAGCACGGAGTAGGAAACTATGTTCACGATGTATTTATGTGACAAAGTACTCATATACCAAAGTTACAAAGAACTCTTCCAAAGTGGTATGAAAAAGACAAGGAAGTAAATATAAAAGTTGGCAAAAAAACTGGAACAGAAACTTGACAAAAGAGGATATCCAAATGGCTAATAGCCCTATGAAAAAGGGCTCAACCTGATTAGTCATCAGGGAAATGTAAATTAAGGCCACATATAAAGCACATCAGTGGCTGTCTGGGGGTGGGTGTGGGCGGAGGGATGACAACGGCAAATGGGCCCTGGGGAACTTTCTAGGGTGATGGAAATGTGCTAAAACTGGACTTTGGTGATGGTTACACAACTGTAGACATTTACTAAAAATAAACTGAATGCTTACAACGGGGGATTTTTATGGTATGTAAATTATATCTCATTAAAGCTGTTTTAAAAAACATATAAACAAAAAACCATACGAGATACTTTTACACACCTACCAGAATGGCGGTAGGACATACCTACAGAGGTGGGACATACCAAGTACTAATGAAGCTGTGAAACAGCTGAAAGTCTCATACACTGCTGATGAGAGTGTCGGCTGGTACAACCATTTAGGAAAACTATTTAACAGTCATCCAATGTCTGCCCTGGAACCCAGCAATTCAGCCTCTGGGTATAAACTCCGCAGAAATGTGTACCTATGTTCACAAAAAGACATATACTGAAATGTTCATAGCATCTCTGTTCGTAATAGCCCCAATCCAGAAATTACACAATGCTATCAACAGTAGAATGGAAATTAATTGTGGTATATTGACAGGACAGAATGTTATACACCAATGAGAAAGAATAAACCACATCATATAAGCATAATGCTGATTGAAAGAAGCCAGACACAAAAGAGTATAGACCACGCGATTTCATTTATGTAGATTTCGAACACAGGCAAATTTGTCTGTGGTGTTAGAATTAACATCAGTTGTTGTCCTTGTGGGAGATAGTGCCTAAAGGGGTGGGGGTCGGGTGGGGCTTCTGGGGGCTGGTAAAAGTGCTATAAGCTTTAAAAAGGAACACTCAGAAAAGAAGAGCTCTTAGAACTTAAAAGGACAGCTGCAGAAATTCAAAATTGAATAGTTCGGTTAGAAGATAAGTCAAGGAACTCTCCAGAAAGTAGAACAAAAAGACAATGAGCTTAAAAAACAAGAGAGAAAAGATGAATGACTAATTTGTTTCCTTGAAGAATCAATCCAGGAGGTCTAATATCTACTAAGTTCTAGAAAATAGGAACAGAAAAATGGA
Organism: Pteropus vampyrus; assembly: GCF_000151845.1. Lineage (NCBI taxonomy): Eukaryota > Metazoa > Chordata > Mammalia > Chiroptera > Pteropodidae > Pteropus > Pteropus vampyrus. The sequence continues at coordinate 1,931,529 of NW_011888925.1, read as the reverse complement.
GGGGAGAAAATTATTAAAGAAATTGTTAAGTGCATTTTTCCAGAACTGAAGGACCCGGGTTTCTAATTTGAAAGGGCTCAGCAAGTGTACAGGCCAATTAATGAAAAAATATTCATACTATCGAGAGATTTAGAACACTAAGAGATAAGGAGATTTTAAAAGTTTCTGGTACCTCCCTCTTATCTCCAAGAAAAAAAAAAACTGTGTGTCACAGATGGAAGGACTAAAAATAAAAACGGTATCAGACTTCTCAACAGCAACATTGGAAACTGGAAACTAGGAGACAATGGGAAAGTGGGCTTCAAAATTTGGCAGGAAAATGTTTCAAACTTAGAATTCTATACCTAGCCAAACTATGATGTGACTCAGAACTGTGACCTTTTCCATCATGCAGGATTTCAAACTGTGGAAGCCTCACATATCCTTTTAGGGGAAGTGACTGAAATATATGCTCCATAGAAATAAGGGAGTTCAACATGAAAGATGAATTCAAGGGATCCAGAAAGCAACAAGTCCCATATAGGAATTCCCAGGAAATAGTGAAGGGAAGTCCAAAGACAACAGTCACACACTAGGTAGAGTCCTGCCATTCCACAGTCCCGAGAGAGAGGGAATCAGCAGTGTGGCTGGGGTTGCTATGTTGAGAGGGCTTGGCTACGGAATAGCCCAACTCATCACTGCGAAGACCCCCATTGTCAAGCCACAGCCACATCGAGAATGTCCAGATGGCCTTTTGGGGTCTCTCTTCTAACTATGCACAGACAATTAATAGAAAAATAAGTTAATAAAAATATAGCAATTATGAACTATAAGAAAAACTTGACCAAGAAAGGAAATATCATTACTCTGTGGCTTAGCTAAGAACTCTGTTTATATGTGTTACTATTTACAGCCATGATCATGTTGTTTTCACCAAAAACTATAGCACAGCTCAACTGGAAAGGTGCAAAGAAATGTGTGTATTGTAGGGGAAGAGGGGAGGGTGTAAGACAGCTAAATCTGCATCTTTCATAAAAAGTCAGTAGATAATGTGTGAAATGAAAAAAACAAGGAATAGAAATATATAAACATGCCATAGACATAATCACTAGAAAGAAAAGCTGCAGTTAAAATCTACAATCTCTAGGGATTGGAGATCTGGGTTAAGGAGAAGTGTGGCAGGGAACTACTTTTGTTGTTGTTCCAGACCTACTGGGATTATTTAACTCTTTAAGCCATCGTATATTACTTTGACAAAAAATAAAATTTAAGAGACAGAAAGAACAACAAAGAGCAAATGGCTTTTAGATATTGGACAACAGACCACACAGAACAGAGAAGGGAAACATGGTGACTCCTAAGATTGCCCCAGCCAACTGCCTGGAAAGAGAGTTTCCAGCCTGTAGCTCAGCGAGGAAGTCCCCAAACAGAGCTCAGCATATCCCCTGGGATTGAGGAGATGTAGTTGAGAATTTGGGGAGTCCAAGTTCACAGGACAGTACTGGAGAGGAGACAGCAGCACAGAGAGAAAACTCTAGAAAGGAGCAGGGAAGACATTTGTTAGACCTCGCCTAGGGTGGGAACAGATCACATCCCCAACAGCCAGGTTAGAGAAACCTCATGTATATGACACATCAGATACGGTACGCAGAAGGCTATTCCCTTAGTAAGGAGGTAAGTTAGCCCTAGAGTAAAGGAAGTTCTTGTCCTGCCTAATTAATGTTCAAGGCTTAGAAAGATCAAACTGTTTCCAAGTATCTTAACTTCATCTTCAAACAAGGTTTACAAATATTTAAAGGACTACCAAAAAAAAAAAAAAATCAGCATCCAAGAACATAAAATTCGTAATGTCTGGAATTGAATAAAAAATAACCAGATATGAAAATAAGCAGAAAAATACAATTAATTCTATCCATCACAGATGATAGAATTAGTAGAGAAAAGCATTAAAAGTTATTATAAATATATCCTATGTGTTCAAGAAAGTAGAGAAAAGCATAAGTAAAGAGAGATGGAAAATATTAAAAAGACGAAAATTTAACTTTTAGACATGGAATTAATGGCAGATTGGACATGGAAGAAGAAAAGATTAGTAAACTTAAAGATATAGAACCATCTGAAATGAAACACAGAAAAATAAGGCTAAAAAAAACCAGTGTCAGTGATCTGTGGGATGATTTTAAGCAGTCTAATAGTCATGTAATTGAAACACCATAAAAGGGGACGGTAGAAAAAATATCTGAAAAAAATAATGGCCTGGGGTGGTTCCATGGTGTAGTGGTTAGCACGTCTGCTTTACATGCAGAAGGTCTTGGGTTCAAGCCCCAGCAGAGCCACCGCCCATACCCCGGTGTGCCAGGCCCGGGGTGCATGCCGGGAGTGCGTGGGAGGAGACGCCCCGCCTTCAAAGATCCAGTTCTTAGGGGGAGATGGCAACATCCATAGGTCAGAGGTGGAACAGAGTGCGGGGTGGGGAAGGGGTGGGGAATTAAAAAATAATAATAATAAAAATAATGGCCTGAAATGTTCTAAGTTTGATGAAAGAAACTCAATGAACTCCGAGCATGAAAAACCTTAAATGAACCAAGGCACACGATAATCAAATTGTTTAAAACTGGTGATAAAAAGAAAATTGTAAAAGCAGTCAGAAAAAAAAAGATACATCACATACAGATGAGCAAAGAATGACAAGCAGACCCATTGTTGAAAGCAGTGCAAGACACAAGTCTGTGAAGTTAAGATATCATAAAAAAAACAACAACAAAACTGTCAACCGAGAACCCCTCACCAAGTAAAAATATCTTTCAAAATTACAGACATACAAAAGCTGAAAGGATTTATCACCAGTGGATCAGCACAAGAAATGTTAAAGCAAATCCTTCAGGCAGACAGAAAATGCTATCGGCTGGAAACCTGGGTCTATGCACAGGAATAAAGGGCACAGAAATGATGAATGTGTGGGCAGGTACAGAAGACTTTTTCCATGTTTCAAATGTCTTCACAGGACACTTGGCTGATGGAACTGCTCTGTGACTTGACTGTATGAATGTCAATATTCTGGTTGGGATACTGGTCAGGGGATACTGGGACCTCTGTATGTTATACTTCTTATAACTGTCTGTGAATCTACAGTGATCTCAAAACAGTTCAATAGGAAATAATTGACTGCTTAAAGTAGAAATAACAATGACAACTCAACAATTCTTCTCCTAGGTACATACCCAAGAGAGATGAAGCTATGTGGCTATGAATATTCATAGCAGTATTATTCATAACAGCCAACAGGTGGGGGAAAAAACAAATGTCTATTAACTGACGTAAATAAAATGTGGCATATCTATACAATGGAATATTACTCAGCCATAAAAAGGAATGAAGCCCTGAGCCATTCTACAACACGGATGAACCTCGAAAACATGCTAAGTGAAATAAGCCAGTCACAAAAAGCCACATATTGTGTGATTCCATTCATACGAAGGATTCAGAACAGGCAAAGCTACGGCAACAGAAAGGGAATTAGTAGTTGCCTGGAGCTGAGGGGTCTGGGGGATAAATAGGGAGTGACTACTAATGAGAATGAGATTTCTCTTCGGGGCGATGGAAATGTTCCAAAATTGGTTGTGGTAATGGTTGCACGACTCTGTGAATATACTAAAAAACGGCGAGTTGTATACTTCAAATGGGCAAATTATATGATATATGAATTATTTCTTAACACAGCGTTGTCATCATCGTAATGAGAGCAACAAGAAGCGTGATGACGTATTGTGGGCTTTTGCACGCGAAGTGAGGTGCGTGATAACAAGAGGGGAAGTGGAAGTATCCTGTCGTCAGGCTCTTAGACTATACGCGAAGCAGTATATTACCAGACGGTAATAGTGTATATGTGCTATAACCCCCAAAACAATGATGGAAAAAAAAAAAAGAGAAAGCGGCATAGCTAATAAGCTAATCGAAAGCAGATCAAATGGAATTATGAAAACTACTCAATCCAGAAGAAGGAAGGAAAGGCAAGAGAAGAGATCAAGACGCTTCCTAGGAGAGGATGCAGAAGAAGTGGAAAGGAGGAGGGTCCAGGTGGACGGGAATGGGTGGGACGCAGGGAGGTGCCCACCGCCTGATGAGGCCCGGGCCTCCAAACAGCAGCTGAGGCCACAGGCAGCCACAGAAGCCTTTTAAGCAGTAGTGACATGACCTAACATGTGTTTGCAAATGTTCATTGCAGATCCACGGGGTGGGAGCGGGGATCCCAGAGAGGAGAAAAGTCCATTGGGAAGGGCTGCAGTAACCCACGTGAGAGAAACTGATGGCTGGACAGATGAACAGACAGAGAGAGTGGGTGGTTTTGGATTTTAGTTCAGGGGAGGATCGGTAGGAAATGATGAGGGATGGGGTGGGTGGGAGAGCGAAGGATCCAGACTGCTGTGTAAGTCTGGGGCTTTGCAATGAACCCGTGAGTGGTGGGTGGTGGGGGCTGGCGCTGGGCAGCCTGGGAACCCAGAGTCCCGGTGCTGGCAGGAGCCTGAGGGGCCTCTTCGGAACCCGAGCCGAGACAGACAGTTGAACACACAAGTCTAGAGCTCAGGGGAGAGATGTCTGGGCTGGAGATTATAAACTTGGGAGGTATAAGGTACGCAGATGATGTTTAAATCCACGAGACTGGAGGAAGTCTCGTGGATTAAATCCTGGGGGAAGGGGTGGAGAGGAGGAGGCTGGGATGGAGGCTTGGGGCTCGCCAATGCCCAGAGGCTGGCAGACAGGAGCGAGAGCCCAGGAGCCTGCAGGGCAGCGGGAGACACCGAGCCGAGGGGTCACAAGGGGCTGAGTAAGAAGTGGGTGGGAAGTGAGCAGGGGACAGACAGCACGGAGGGCGTGGTCACCTCAGCAGCTGTGCTTCCTCATGAGGATGGCATGGAAGACAGCAGGTCGATTTGGCTGAGGGGAGAGAGGTGTCAAGGAGAACCCAGGGAACTCTGGGAAGCAGGAGGCAGGACTCCGCGGAGAAAGGACACTAGACCCCAAGGGTTCTGTAGACAGTGACTGC
>NW_011888925.1:1907987-1926456 GCF_000151845.1 Pteropus vampyrus | reverse complement strand
GCAACAGAAAGGGAATTAGTAGTTGCCTGGAGCTGAGGGGTCTGGGGGATAAATAGGGAGTGACTACTAATGAGAATGAGATTTCTCTTCGGGGCGATGGAAATGTTCTAAAATTGGTTGTGGTAATGGTTGCACGACTCTGTGAATATACTAAAAAACGGCGAGTTGTATACTTCAAATGGGCAAATTATATGATATATGAATTATTTCTTAACACAGCGTTGTCATCATCGTAATGAGAGCAACAAGAAGCGTGATGACGTATTGTGGGCTTTTGCACGCGAAGTGAGGTGCGTGATAACAAGAGGGGAAGTGGAAGTATCCTGTCGTCAGGCTCTTAGACTATACGCGAAGCAGTATATTACCAGACGGTAATAGTGTATATGTGCTATAACCCCCAAAACAATGATGGAAAAAAAAAAAAGAGAAAGCGGCATAGCTAATAAGCTAATCGAAAGCAGATCAAATGGAATTATGAAAACTACTCAATCCAGAAGAAGGAAGGAAAGGCAAGAGAAGAGATCAAGACGCTTCCTAGGAGAGGATGCAGAAGAAGTGGAAAGGAGGAGGGTCCAGGTGGACGGGAATGGGTGGGACGCAGGGAGGTGCCCACCGCCTGATGAGGCCCGGGCCTCCAAACAGCAGCTGAGGCCACAGGCAGCCACAGAAGCCTTTTAAGCAGTAGTGACATGACCTAACATGTGTTTGCAAATGTTCATTGCAGATCCACGGGGTGGGAGCGGGGATCCCAGAGAGGAGAAAAGTCCATTGGGAAGGGCTGCAGTAACCCACGTGAGAGAAACTGATGGCTGGACAGATGAACAGACAGAGAGAGTGGGTGGTTTTGGATTTTAGTTCAGGGGAGGATCGGTAGGAAATGATGAGGGATGGGGTGGGTGGGAGAGCGAAGGATCCAGACTGCTGTGTAAGTCTGGGGCTTTGCAATGAACCCGTGAGTGGTGGGTGGTGGGGGCTGGCGCTGGGCAGCCTGGGAACCCAGAGTCCCGGTGCTGGCAGGAGCCTGAGGGGCCTCTTCGGAACCCGAGCCGAGACAGACAGTTGAACACACAAGTCTAGAGCTCAGGGGAGAGATGTCTGGGCTGGAGATTATAAACTTGGGAGGTATAAGGTACGCAGATGATGTTTAAATCCACGAGACTGGAGGAAGTCTCGTGGATTAAATCCTGGGGGAAGGGGTGGAGAGGAGGAGGCTGGGATGGAGGCTTGGGGCTCGCCAATGCCCAGAGGCTGGCAGACAGGAGCGAGAGCCCAGGAGCCTGCAGGGCAGCGGGAGACACCGAGCCGAGGGGTCACAAGGGGCTGAGTAAGAAGTGGGTGGGAAGTGAGCAGGGGACAGACAGCACGGAGGGCGTGGTCACCTCAGCAGCTGTGCTTCCTCATGAGGATGGCATGGAAGACAGCAGGTCGATTTGGCTGAGGGGAGAGAGGTGTCAAGGAGAACCCAGGGAACTCTGGGAAGCAGGAGGCAGGACTCCGCGGAGAAAGGACACTAGACCCCAAGGGTTCTGTAGACAGTGACTGCCGTCGAAGTTTTGCAGCGAAGGGGAGCAGAGAAGTGGGGCACAGGGCGTGCCCGTGGGGTTCTGGTGGTTTCTCAGAGGGATGAGTGGTTGTCAGTGGGGACCGTAGGCCAGGAGGGAGAGGTGCACACTGGCGCCTGCCTGTGAAGCCTGGTCCCTCGCTTACTCCTAGTCCCTGCAGGTCCCAGCGCCGCCTGCTCCAGGAAGCCTTCCCTGAGCCCAGGTGCTGGGCATTGCCCACCTGAGCAGTCTTCCCAGGGGCACTCGCCACTGTCTACACTGATCTGGTCATTATCTCCCTCACGCCCCTGGCATGAGTCCAGGCCCAGCACTGTGTGGCGGAGTTAATAAACGGATGTCGATGGACAAATGGACAGACCCCTAAAAGTCTCTAACGTGGAGCCCAGAACCCCACCCTCGGTCCCCAAGTCTGCTTGACCCAGACCCTGCCTCTCCGCAGCCCGGCCCACCTTGGGGTCCAGGTCGAAGAAGCTGTAGTACTTGAAGCGCAGCCAGAGTGTGTCGCCGGCCTTGATGCCCTGCTGCATGAGGCACCTGGACGAGTCCAGCCACCTAGGCCACAGCACAGGCCATGGTCAGGGCTGGGGCTGGGGCTGGGGCAGGGCCGGGGGCTGGGCAAGGGGGCTGGGCAGGGGGCCTGGGGTCAAGTGCACACATACAGGGAAACGGGAGGCGTGGATTTGGGGCGGGCAGGACACGGGAGGGTGTGAGCCCCAGGAGCGGGGCCCGGGGTGCAGACCCCACCAGTGGTGCACCTGCTGTGGAGCTGGGTCTTGTCCAACAGGGAGCTGGGCCGGGGCAGGCGCTGGAGCAGCAGGGGGTCCGGAGGTGGCTGCGGCCGGCTCAGCATGTGGTAGCAGGCCTCAGTCTGGGCGCTATCTGAGAAGTGGGCTGGCATCCCCCGGAACAACGCAGGTGCCATGCCTGGAGCGTAGGTCGGGGTCAGCCGGGCCTGGCCTCCAGCCCTGGGCTTTGTGGGCCTGGCCCCTGTGCCCCGCCCCCCAGCCTGCCCAGCCTGTGCTCACCCCCAGCCAGGACGACCTTGGTCAAGTCATACACCTCCCCCTCTGGCTCCTTCTCCTTCTTCTTCTTCTCCTTCTTCTCAGGAGCCCGGAGCAGAGACAGCTCCTCGGGGTGCCGGATACCTGAGGGGAGCTGGGCCTCAGCGGGGCCAGGTCCTGCCCCGTGACCTCCTGCCCCACCCACGGTCACGGCCCTGCAGGCAGGATGGGGAACAGAGCAGCAAGGACAATAGCCAGGCCCGTAAAGGGAGGGGACCAGCCCCTTTTCAGGACCCTGGCAGGGTGGCAGAGCGGGGATCATCTGGGGACTCACTGAGGAGGCGGCAGATGACAGCCACAGCCTGGAAGAGGGGCTGGGAGAAGCTGGCTCGGAGGCGCAGGGCGCAGCGATTAGGCAGCCGCAGGATGATGGGCCGGTGCTGGGGCCCGAAGAAGAGGCGGGCGTCGGCCAAGATACCGTACTTGTCCAGCGTCCAGTGGGTCTGCAACAGCCACTGTCTTTTCTGTTCCCACCAAATGGCATGGTCCGACCAGTCCTGCTTGCGTTCTGCGGGGCCACAGGAAGGTTGGGGTACACATCAGCCCCGGAGGGCCCTGCCCCCAACGCTGAGCAAGAAGCCTAGGATTCAGAGGCCTGTGGTGGCTTCCCTTCCCCTGTCCAAGCCACGAGCAGGACCAGGCTGTGTTGGCGCGGGGTCTAGGACCAAGGTCACGGCAGAATGGCTCTTTGCTGGCTAACCCTGATTGTCCTTCTGGGCCCAGTTGCTATATCACTTCCTAGGGAGCTCTCAACTCAGAATCCCGAGGCCTCAGTCTTAAGTGTCCCCACCGCATGGACTGCAGCCTTTCTATATCCTCCCACAATTCCTGGCTCACTGGCCTCTCCTCGGCACTTCTGGGAGCTCAGGGCTGAGGCCGTAGCAGGGCCTGAGGTTGTGCCTGGTACGCAGCCGCAGGCGCTCGGTCAATGTTTAGCGGTTCCTAATTCTGTGAACTTGGCCTAGCCTTTAACCCCTCTGTGCCTTAGTTTTCTAACTCATGGTCGCTGAACGGTGCCTGCTCTGGGGTAAGTGCAGTGTCTGTGACACACTCATGCAGGCACGTTCACACACGAGTGAGCATTCAGTCAGAAATGTGAATACTTCACTCGTCACGCAGCTAGCGATGGAGGACACATGGTGTCCCCCTCCTCCTCCCTCCAGGAGCTCGAAATGACACGAGGTGAGCGCAAGGACCAAGGATGAGCACAGTCCCCGTGAGTGTGCAAAGCCCTTCCATGCGAGGGGTCCAATTCCCTGCTTCCCGACACCGTCCCTAATGTCACTAGTGCTGCTTCACGAAGACAGCTTCCCGGCCTGGACCTGTCTGCCCTCTCCGGGATGTTTGAAACTCCCCTGTGCCCTCGCTCTGTTCTCGGCCTTCTGGCACCCACTCCCCGCTCCTCTGTGGCCCCTCTCCTGGCCTGTCCCTGTCCTGTCCCTCCTCTCCCTCCTTGGCCATGGCCTCCTCCTGACTTCATCGCCTCATCTATGACTTCATCTTCCTGCAGCGAGCCCCAGCCGAGGGGCACATCCGCCGGCTTTGCTCCCTCCAGGAGCCTTGTTCATCAGGCCGTGTGCCTGATTCTGGGGCTAGAAGTGCAATGACTCCTCGTCCGAGCTGCAAGGCCCGCATCTTAACCTCCATCTGCCTGACATGGACGGAGGCGCCCGCCCTCCTCACCAGCAACTCCGTGCCACGTCTGGGGACTGGTGACGAAGATTCCCCTGTCAGGCCTGGGCGTTGTCCCTTCCACTTTTAGCCACTACATTTAATGGATGTTGACCTCACCTCCAAACCCACCCTCCATCCTCACCGCGGACACACCGCGGGAGGCCATGCCTCCCTGCCTCCGGCCCGCGAGGGACCTGCCCTGGCCTGACAGTCCCTCTACCTCCAAAGTTCTCACGACAGCCTCCCCAGCCTTGTTTCTTGTCACACTCCAGGCATCCTTCCACCTGGCCTAGAGGCCCCAGTTCAGAAAATCCTCTGCCCCAGTGTCATGCCTCACTGCTCCCTGCTGCGGCCCCCTCTCAGCAATCTTAAGTGGCTTCTCCTGGGAGGTGTCCCTGTCCCACGCTGGGTGTGACCTCTCCAGGCCCCGTGCCGGATCCTCCTTTGCTGCATCAGTACTCGGCCCTGTGCCGGCCGCTGAAGAATGGGTCTCGCTTGCCTGGCTGCGCCCCAGGAGGCCGGGGGCTGCACGTGGCCCAGCTCAGCTGAGCATCCGTAGGCATCGGATGCTCTAAGGAACGAGCGAGAGCAGGAGGGGTGGGGACAATGTCCCCATCGCAGGGGACAGGAGCTGAAGTGACTTGCCTTGGGGAGCTGTGCGAGGGGTGGAGGAGTGGGGTCTGTCTGTCTGACACTCTGTTTAGTCCTCTTATATTGCCATGTGCCATGCCCTGGGGACAACCAGGTCGTCACTCGCTCTGCCCTGGCTCAGCCAGGCCCGCCTGAGTCTCGGCTGAGGCCCAGTCTCCTGAGGGACCCTCTGCTCCCCACTTCTGCTTTCACGGCCTCATTGCGCCCTGCCTTCTGGAAGCTCCCCTCACTGCCTCAGCCTTTTGGTCAGGCTGTCCTGGGGCCCTGTCCTGTCCACAAGCCAACTGACCTTCCTCCCAGGAGGCACATGGTGGGTTTGCTGGGTCTGAGGAAACCCGCCCACCCCCAGCCTTGGGCCGCCCAGACTCCTGGCTGGGACTATCATGGGCCTGCCTTCCGGTTATGGCTATCGGAGTGAGTATACTGCCCTCCCAGGAAGGGACAGCCCCCACCCCCGGCAGGGAAAGGCCATGAGAAGCCCCCATGTCACTTGTCCTACTGCTCTCAATAGCTGATACCACAGGCTGCTCCTCTGTAACTTCCTGTGGGGGCAGGGCCTGTCACCAGCCTGCGGAGGCCTTCCGCCCTGGGAGGAGGTGCGGGAGCAGGGCCCCCAGGTTCCCAGGAGGCCCCTCTGACCTCTCCTCAGACCCTTGGAATGTTACTTCTTCCTTAGCCCAGGCAAGACCCCTTCTGCCTCTACAAGTGGATGAATGGAGGACTGTGGCCAGGCCCGCTCCTTGGGGACCGAGCAGAACCAGCCCAAGTGGGAGGAAGGGAGAGAAGACAGCGGGAGGGAGGGGAAGTTGGGGAAACATCTTTTTTGGAACCAGATGATTAAGCTGGTGCCTGAGTCACCGTGACACTGTTATCGAGAGCTGCGCAGCAAGGATGGCCCGGAAGTGCCAAGGGACACCAGTCGTAGCCGCCCCATGGTGCTGAGGTCAGCAGCGGGACCGAGGGGCACTCACTGATCTCCTCCACGATCTTTAGGAGCACCCCGCCGATGTGCGACTCCCCCGTAACGCGGAGGGTGACTGACTCAGCCTCAGGATCCTCCTCTCCCACGAACACCCGCAGTTCCCAGGACGAGTCGATGTAGTCCCCGGCAGCCGTCTTCATGCCCGCCATGGCTGCAGCGGCTCTACAGAGGGAGAAGGAAGCGAAGTGGATCGGGGTGCTGGGCCCGGTAGGCTGCCTGTGTGTAAGCAGAAGAGACCCCACAGCGCCCTGGACAGGTAGGAGAGCAGAGCAAGCCCGCAGGCCATGGCAGCAGCAAGACACCAACTCAGGCAAACCTCAGACCCTCTCAACATCGCAGACGGTTAAGCCGAAAGGGCCCTCAGGGACCACGTTGTCCAACCCACTTCCACTTACAGGGGGGAAGACAGACCCAGTGAAAGCGCGAAGGGGCTCAGTCAAGATCACCCAGCTTGACGGCAGAGCTGGGCACAACCTCTGTCTGCTTTCCCAGCCCACGGCTCACCCCAAGCCCACACTGGCAGCTGCCCACCCTGGAAATGGCTGTGAACCCAGGTCAGAGAATAATTCCAATCCTGGCCTAAAGCTGAGAGCCGAACACCTCAGACCAGCTGAGGCCTCTCTAGGGCACTGGAAAGACCAGGCTGCCATAGAGAGGAGCATGCTGGGCAGAGGGGCTGCAGGAGGGCAAGGAAGAGAAGGGGCACAGCTTACCTTGCCTGCAAGGGGTCGGCGCTGCAGATGGGGTTTGGAGTGTCAGTCACTCCTGGCTTCAGCCTAAACACCTGCAAACCGCTGGGCGCCTCCTTCACCTCTGCTTCCTTTTTGTAGCTTCCTTCAGAGGGCAGCCCTTGCGCCTTATCTTAAGCAGGGCGGGCTCAGCCCCTCCCCAGGGCGGGCTGGTGGCTCTGGGTGCAGGAAGCAAATTGCCAGCCTGCTGCTCAGGGCTCTAGGGTGGCCCCGCCTTGGTTACAAGTGAGGACCGGAAGCAAGGGAGGAGTGGGGTTGGTGGACCTAACACCACACAAAGGGTCCCCTCATTTGGGGGATAGTTCAGTTCAAAGTAGAGAAGCCACCAGTTTGTGTTCAGGACTAGGTTCCCTTGTAGGAAGCCATCTCCCATCTCCAGTGTGTCATGAGATGTGTGCCTTTGGGCCATAAAACATCACTGGGTTGACAAGGAGAGCCATGGGGTTGAAAGGATGGGATCCAGGTTATTTAGGATTTGGCAGGTCAAGCCAGCTTAAGACTCAATGTCCCTTATCACTACAAAGTAGATACTTGACGGCTCCATGGAGAAACAACTTCCTTAAATCCTTCCTGTCCCCTTTATTGGGACTCTATTTCCATACATGTCAACCTAGCGTTGCCCCAGGAAACAACTAAACAAAAAGAAATTGGCTCGATCATTCACAACCGTCCTGCCCCACCCCTACAAGTAAGGCTTCAAATCTGTCACTTCCTGTCCTACCTGCAACATGCTCTCCCCCACCCCCAGTGCGATCATTCCTGTCAAGTCCCTACTCAAATATGACCTCAGAGGGTCCCTGAGAGCCCAACCTTTCCCGCCCGCCCCTGCACTAGGATGTGGATGTACACTTTGGGAGACAGGCCTTGTGTCCACTCCCGGCTCCCCGCAGGAACTTGGCCTTTCCAGAGAATGTTTGGGGCTGAGGAAACTGAGCCTGAAGGGTAGCACAGCAGAATCCCTGTGGAGGCCAGGCTTTCTGAATTGTGCCACCCAAGTGGGGGAGAGGGACTGTGGGGATTCCCAGGGGGAAGCCAGTTCATGCAAAGTCAAGGCGGCAGGAAGTACAGCTAGCTGCTGGCCTCAGCGGCTTCCTAGCCTAGAAAGCTACTCTTGGAGCAAAAGAGGAAGTTTTGCCCCTGTCCCAGAAGCCATCCCAGTCCAAGAAGAGAGTTTTAGAAAGTTCGCTGTGACCATGGAAAAGTGTAGTTAAAATCTACCACATTAAGGCCAGCTGAATGCAGTGCTTTCTCTAAAAACTGAAACATAGTAGTTGCCAGATTTCTCTCCCAAAAAGGCCCAATGCACTTCTTGCAATGGAAATAGTTTGGGTTCTTGGGGGGAACCGTGTTCTCTGGGTCTAGCTAGTTTCTGGTTTTGAGATTAGAGTGTGGAGAACTGACTGTATGGGAATCACCCGAAGGTTTATCTGAACCTGGTCACTTGGTAGAGCGGCCAGGTTCCCTTTCAGGCACTGAGTGGCAGCGCCACCTAGCGACCGCCTCGGCAAAGCCGGGTGACCAAACCAAGCTCACTGCCCTCCCTGCCCATTAGAAAAAAAGAGGCCCTGGTCTGCAGTCAAGCCAATTCACACACACACCTCTCCCACCCCAGGCTGCCACCCCTACAAGACAGCCGCTTTAGTCTTTTGGCAAAAAAATTACTCAAGGACGTCGCAATGTATAACCACGCCCGATTGGCTTGTTTTATTGGAGAAAGGGACGTGGAATTAACAATGTGAAGACAGTTGGGACCTGAGGCTGGGAAGAATACCCTCCCCTCCCCATACATGTCCACTGCCCCAAATAAAAAATAATCAACTATGGGAGAGCAGCTGAGACAGCAACTGGGGACAGGAGATGGAGACATAGGAATTCAAGGGCAGCAGAAGAGACCATGCATGTGCTGGGAGGGCCCCGAGGCAGCGGCTAGAGTAACACAGGTACAAGTCTTTGTATCTTCCACACAGATCTGTATAAATATATAGAGATAAGTTGTTCGCTTTTTCCCCTTCTCTCCCTTCTGTTCCGTGCTGCTTGCCGCATTCCCAGCTCCTCTTTCCACATGACGGCGAAGGGAAGGGGGATGGTGAGCAAGTCATCACCGAATTGCGATCAGACCCACATCCATCAGCTTCTGGATCTTCTGTGCTATTACAGGATTCTTTAAGTGTCTAATGAAGAAGAAGCAAAGTTATCTGAAATAAGACAATCTTAAACAAGTCTTACTTACTCTCAGAGTAATCACCAATGCAAACTCCCCAGAAGGTACCAGCAATAGGAGGGGGTTAAGGAAAAAGTCCCGGCGGAGAACTGCAAAGGCCTTCAGTGCCATCCAGTCATAACCTGACCAGCTCCATGTGCAGGAGTCCACAGACACAGCTTTAAACTGAAACCATTCTTCCAGAGAAAGAGATTTTTTTTTTTTTTTTAACAGCAGAAAAGCTTTATTAGAACGGAAAGTACACTTCCAGACGTGGAAGCAGGCCTGAGCAAGAGAAGCGTGGCTCAAAAGGCCAAAAGCTGGTCTTTCCAACTGACCACTTAAGCTATTAAGACTAACAGTAAACGAAGCCCTTCCAGTCCACCACCAACTGCCGACCTTGTAAAAACACACTACGCTAGATTCCCAACCCAGGCTTATCACATCCCCACCAACCTCACGCATTCTCATTGTTTTTTTTCCTTCAAGGTCATCTCCCCCAACTCTACTCACTCGCTGAGTGCTTGTGGGTCCTTCTGCATCTGTTCCAGAATGAGCCTCATGGCCGGGTCACTCATGATCTGCTGCACCTCGGGGTCGGCCATGGCCCGTCGTTTCACGTCTTCCGGGCTGTCGTGTCGGTTGTACTGGGCCATCATACAGCGTTGGTAGCCATCTGCCGCCTCCTGCATTCCAGCAAAGCCAAAAGGAGTGGCCATTAGCACAACCTGCCTCACTGCTTCAGCAGGTCCAAAATAACAGAGATAACTGAGAAGGGTTAAGACACAGACACACAGAAGGACAAGTGACTAAACACTGAAAAGATCCGAAGGAGAAGCAACTCTACCTTACAGTTGGAGTCCAGCTCTAGTGCCTTCTGGTAGACATCCATGGCTTTTGTGTAGTCCTTCATCGCTTCTAGGGCAGCTGCTTTCCGTGTGTAACCCTTGACTGCAGACAGAAATGAGAGAGGTGAGACATTATCCAAAACACAGCTAATAGGACTACTACTTCCACCTCTGCATGAATACCAATACCCTTCATGCCTGCTGATGCTAGCAGCTAAATTCTCCAGGCTGCAAAGACATACAGCCAAAGATCATGCCCTCTCCTCTCAATCTTTTGACCAGAATCAAGGGGAAGAGGCAGCAGAAAGGCACTTACTGAAGGTCGGCTCTAGCTGGATACATTCTTCGCAGTCCTAGGAAGAGACGAAAAAGAATGTCAAATTGAACCTCCACCAAGAGCTAATAAAGAGTATTCTACTTTTGCCTTCAGTGCTCCTATCGACCCTGGCTGGCATGTGGGTGATTTAAGGGCAGGTACAGCACAAAGAGAGGAGAAGAGAAAGTTAATACCATGAGGTATTATGAGGGACAATGAACCCAGATTAGAGACAACTCCCGATTAGGGGCCATTCCTTCCAAGTGGTCTGGACTCTTCAAAAGGCTACATTTATAGAGGAAAAAAAAAAAAACCCCAAAAGGTAGGGAAATTTGAGACATTAAAGAAGATATGACAACCAAATGAAATGCATGGGCCTCAGACAGACAGCTTTGAAACATATTTTTAGACCAGTGGAGAAATCTGAATATAAACATAGAACAGATGGCATTCTGGCCTCAGTTTTGCTATTATCAGGTACTAATAATATGATGACTAGATGGAGAAAATCATTTCAGGAGATGCATGCTCAAGAATTTAGGGGTCAAGGGCCAAAATGTATACAATCCCCTTTCATAAACGGTTCAGCAAAAAGGTGTCGATACTTACTGTTGAACAGAAGTGAAAATACACAGGTACTCTTATGTAATTTTGTTTGAAATAATTTCAAAATATAAAATTATATGGAAAAGAATGCTATGCAGTATAGTTTGTACTGCATAGCTAGGCCTAATTCCAACTCTCCCACCAATAATCTCTAAGACCAGAAGCAAATCCATTCCTTCTTTCCTCATTTGCGTGATTGAGAAGTGACTTTACAGGTGACTCGTTATTCTCTGTTTTGCAAACCAACTTGACATTGTACAGTCCTACCTAGTGATGTCTCTAGGCCAGACACAGATCTAAAGAATAATGGCATCAAAAATAAAACCGTTGTGGACTCAGGTACTGGTGTCTCTAGACAGAACATATTTTGTCACCTTCCCACAGATGGTCCAGGTCTGCCTTCTAGAGAACAGTTAAAAAATAGCCAAGAGGCACAGAGCGGCTCGTGCTCAAGAGAGCAACGGGGAATAACTCCTCCACAGTGCTGAACATAATCATACTTAACCACACTCAATGTGACTGAAAACAGCAGACCTGTCAAAAAAACGAAGAATGGTAAAGCTGCTGTGGAAAATATGGCAGTTCTTCAAAAAAAATTAAACACAGAACTACCCTATGATCCAGCACTTCCACTGTTTATTATCTGAAAGAAATGTAACTAGAGACTCAGATATTGTACACTCACGTTCACAGCAGCATTACTCGCCATAGCTGAAAAGTGGAAACCTCAGGTATCAACAGATAAATGGATAACGCAAGGTGACAGAACCATATAATGAAATAGTTATTCTCACTTAAAAAGGAAGAGAATGCTGACATATTCTTTAACACGAACCTTGAAGACATTATGCTAAGTGGAATAAACCAAACACAAAAAAATATTGTATGGTTCCAGTTATACAGGGCGCCTTGGGTGATCAAATTCAGAGACAGAAGGTAGAACAGTGGCTGCCAAGGCCTGAGGGAGAGAGAATAGGGAGGATGCGGAGTTTCAGTTTGGGAGGATGAAAAAGTTCTGGAGATGGATGGTGGGCGATGGTTGCACAACAATGTGTGTGTTTGATGCCACTGAATCAGACACTTAAAATGTAAAAAAGGCAAAACAAGTAAATGAGAGGAAGGATAATGGGGAGAAAAAATGATGAGCGTCATTAGGGAAGGTGAGAAAGGTTCCACTTTCCCAAATACTCCCATCCACTAACAACTCCATGGGCTGGGAACGGGTGGAGACAAGTCCTATATTTTACGAACCTCGCACAAGCACCACCACCTTGAATCTATAATCAAAGTAAGAACATCAAGGTGATGTTGATGAAAATGTGAAAAGAGAAAACACCATCAACACATCCCTGATGTACATGTTACAATGATGGCTGCTCCACATTCCTAGATCTTCCTACCTTGAGCGCCAGCTGAAACTCCAGGAGTTTGGTATAGCAGGCAGCTCGATTGCTATACAATTTGGCATCTCTTGGGTTCCGCTTGATGGCTTCTGTATAATGCTTCATGGCCTGGGGATAGTCCCCTGCATAAGGAAAAGAAGAACTTTTTTAAAAAAGCAAGCAGCTACCTTCTCCCACCAGAGCATATTCATCTTGCAGTTAGCCAAGGCCCAGACGCACATCGACACCACTCATCCCAAAGTGCCATCGTCTGGGCTGTACGTACCTTTCTGAAAACATTCATTGCCTTTGTTCTTCTCCTCCAAAGCCAGGTCAGGGTTTATGTAGGCCAGCCGCTCTTGTTCCTTCAGGATTTTCTCTGCCTAAGAAAAAATTATTCTTAGAATAGTCATTTAAATTCCCTGAAACATAAATATTGGGCTTTAAAAGCCTGATTAGGATTTTAGTTTTAAAAGAATACTGATGGTGAAATTTAATTTTTGTTTTAAGAATTTTAGTCCTCATCAAGATACGCTGTGAAATAAAATGGTACTGACTTATGCCCTATGGGAAAATGATGCATGTGTTAATAACACGAGTAATTTTCTGACCAATGTTTTTGTGAATACAATCATCTTCCCTTAATTTGACAACTGATAAAATACACGATATTTTGATTATATAAAAAGTCTTAAGTTACAAGATGAAAGATAACATTGTCAGCACACTCTCAATATTAACACATATAAGGTCGAAATCTTGGCTGATAAAAAAAAAGATGGCAAAGAAAAAAAAAAACCTAGATTATTCTTTACATGTCGTCATTAAGTGACAGGGCAGCATCACATAAAATGACCAAAGACACTATTTTTAAAAATTTAAGGTTCCTTATTAAATAATAACTACAATGACTAACATAATAATAAGACGACAACAAAACATCCCTTATTCTTTCCTTACCCACCTGTTGGCATTTCTTGAGCACATCTGGCGTTCGGTGCTCTGCCAGAGACTTGTTGTAGAAATGGATAGCATCCTTGTACTTTTCTTCTTTGAAGTAAGAATTGCCAATTCGAGCATAAGCTCTGACAAAGACAAGAGGAAAAAGAATTTGCTAAGGGCAGAGCAGAGACAAGACCCCATCACCGCTTGGGCGCTGTGCACTTCCAACACCTTTGTCTCGATTCCTGCGGCCTCCTTTCCAGCCCACTGTTAACAGAGCAGGTTCTGTAGCCATCAACCCTCCTCCCCATGCAGGGAAATTTAAGTCTCAGACACTGAACCCTCCACACCACTCAAGGCACTCCAGAAGGTCAGGCGTACTTGGCAATCTGTCGATAGTCTTCCCGGTTTTCTCGCCCCACTTCAATGGCCTTCTCACAAAGCTCCCGGCATTTACTGTAGTCACCCTTTTCGAAGTACACGGCTGCCAGGCAGGATGGTTAAGAAGGAAGAGTCAGCCCATGCCTCTCCCTGAGGACTGCCTAACAACTCACATGCCCCTTGCCTTGGGCCTCACCTGCTTGATTGGTCATGTAAGTCATGTTGGTAGGGTCCAGGTCCCTGGCTCTGTCATAGTGTTTCAAGGCTGTGTCAAAGTCTTTCTTCTTGTAGGCATCGTTCCCCAACTCTTTTTCTTTCAGTGCCTAGATGAAGTTTGAAAGAAGTGCTGACAAATCTAACCCAGACGGCAAAGAGAGCAAAAGCCTGTGATCTGTGTCACTGGTACTGAATAGCACCTGCAACTACCATGTCTATGGAAGCAGGGTTCTTCACATCCACAGGCCTCTTCATCAGCTAGCTACAGATTTTAATCAGTGAAGTACTGTCAGAATGAAGAGTTAGTGTCATGTCTGCTTCCTCTGTAACTCCCTTTTCTACCTACTCCCCTGGATCTTTGTCAGAAAATAGAGGGCTTCTTCAGGGGAGAGGAAATCCCTTCAACTTGAATCACCTTCAAAGAGGACAGCACAGTTTCATACCAGGTTTACTGTGAGAGGCTACACTCAGTCTGGTTTCTGTCGTGTGGCTGTCTCAGGGTCCCAGTTGTCAGGGAACAGCAGCAGAGGGGGTGGTGAGAGGATTAGGAGAAGGGGCTGCACTGGTGACACAGTCTTCAGCTCAGCTCATTACCACCCACATCGTAGGGCCCTTTTCCAGTTTTGAAACACCCCAAATAACCAACGCTTACCCATTGAAAAGTGCTAAATCTGGCAACAATCTGCTGTTCTCATTTACAAAAAGGGAAATAAAATCATTTAGGCACTTGCCTCCTGCTCTGGAAGAGAGTGTTGGTAAGTGGACAATTTTCAATTATACACCACGTCCAACTGGAACACAGAAGCAGAGGCCTAAGGACTGATATAGACAATATTCTTCTGAATCATGGCAAGGACAAGGATCACTCACAACTTTACGGGCTTGCCCTCGACAATATCCATGCTGGCAGAACCACAGCAGCTGTGGGACTATGGAAGGGTAGCTGCCACTGCCAGAAGTCTTTGAGATACATGATTCCTATGAAATGGCTTATGAAGTGGATTTCTTAACATACTGGCTATTTTAATAAATAACAAGCTTAGCACATACTAAGCACTCAAAAATAACTGCAGCCATCTAAGGTAGACAGATGTTCCCACCTGACATACCGATTTCTAGACGACTGGGTTGTTTCACAAATGTATGAGACAGTAAAAAGAAAAAGAAAAAAACGAGACCTGCTTCTTATTCTCTGGAAGATCCTCTTCCATTGGCTCTGGCTTGGTCTCCTTTTTGGGAGGAGGAGGTGGTGGAGGTGTCGCAATTTCCTCCTCCTCATCCATACTGCCCAGATCAACTCCAAGGAGGACACTGAGAGTAGTCATGATTCGAGGATCTTGCAGTTTCCTAGTATAAAAAGAGAAAAGTAGCAATTATTCTTTCCCACGACCGATCTTAAACCCCTACTTACTACTAAAGCTCAGACTACTGTACAGAAAAGGTTCTATCCATCAACAGATTGCTACATTCTGCACTCTTCTGTGAGTTTTAACTGGGGAATACTCAATTCTTCAAAAATCCATCTAAAATGAGGTAACAGAGATCAGATTTATTTCTTGAAAGCTGCAGATCTACAGAGAAATGAATCATATCCAAACTTCATCTGACCTCAGGAGCCAGAAGGATTCAGAAACATAGACACCAATATGAGAATTAGACACATCTTTATACCTGACATTCTTTTTAACCTTGAGTTTCCACTCTACTATATTACCAGAGACAGTGAGGCCTGTGTGTATACAAAGGGCAGGGTTGGTGCCAGATCAGAATTGGAGGAAAGCAGCGAAGAGCCACATGAAGGTTAGAACGAACCTTCTTTCTTTAGAGAAAAAGCAAAGGCAAAAAACTGCAGTCTGATCGAGGGAAACCCCTGCCAGAGCATCTCACGAAGAAAGCACGATATTCGTGTCCATTTTCAGAGACAAATCATGCTGCCTCAAGACTTACGTGCCCAGGTCAGACGGCTTGTTTCGCAGTTGCTCTATCAGTTCCCGGTAGGTAGGATCACTGAGCAACGTCCTTGTCCTGGGATCACTTTCTAACTTCTGGTACAGATTGGGCATATTGAAAGGATTCATGAATTTCCTCTCTGTTCCGAAAAAGGAAAGTACATCACTAAGAAGTCAACTCACCCAAGTTACTATGCCCCTACAGCCTACCGAATTGACATTTTGGGGTGGAGAAGGGGGGCAAGCCTCGAAATTAAACTCATTAAAAAAATAACAATGAAAAAAGAGAAAATGACAATGTACATGGTGCCCACCTGCCAACCGGGCCTCCATATTCTGTAAACCCTCTTTGAGCTGAGGATTATTTGCTTCGTGCTTTAAACCCTCCTCATAAGTTCGTTTGGCTTCTTCAAATCGGTTTAAGAACTCAAGAGCTGCCGCTTTTCGTGAATAGCCCTTAAATCAGCAAAGACAGACATAAAATACAGTCATGCACTGCATAATGACATTTTGGTCAATGACAAACTGCAAATACAACAGTGGTCCTATAAGATGATAATGAAGCTGAAAAGTTCCTATCACCTAGTGACATCGTAGCCATCCCAATGTCGTAGGGCAATGCTATACTATTCTTTAAATAAATTTGGCATAGCCTACGTGCGCAGTGTTTGGAAAGTCTACAGCAGTGCTCACATCCACTCACTCTCACTCACCGACTCACCCAGAGCGACTTCCGGTCCTGCAAGCTCCGTTCGTGGTAAGTGCCTTATACAGATGTACCGATTTTTCTCTTTTATACCATATTTTGTTGTACGTTTTCCATGTTTAGATATACAAATACTACTGTTACAGTTGCTCACAATACTCAGTACCATATACTACACGTTGTGCAGGTTAGCCCAGGAACAGTAGGCTTTACCACAGCCTAGGTGTGCACTAGGCAATACTACCCAGGCTTGTGTAAGTGCGTTCTACGATGTTCGCACAACAATGAAATCACCTAATGATACATTTCTATAAAGAATATCTAGAGGTAAGTCCAGAAGATGAACTCACAAGATCCTATTTTACATTTCCTAGAACAAAATGGACATTCGTGTGAAAGCCAAAGAAAAAAAAAGGAAGAGGAGCAGGATATAATAGTGCCGAGACCAACACTTCAAGAATCCAAAGATGGAAGAGGCACATCCTCTCCACCCTAATTCATCTTATGATCAAGTGTTGTCAGTTTCTTGGGAAGCACTTTCTTTTTCAGTAGTACAAAAAATAAAACATGTCTTAACAACTGATGGTACTTCAGATCTGATAAAATATGCTATTACTATGAAAAATATACTCAACCAAGGAGGAGGATGGGGGCGGTAATAAAGTAGCAATCTACTGGGACAGACGACCAGTCAAGTCGCGAGGATCAGATACTTAAGAACTGCAAACAAAAGGCATTTCTGGAAAGTGTGAAGAGCCCCAACTCAACCACAGCTTACCTTGCCCCAGTCAGGCTTCAAGTCAACCGTTTTGCAACCATCCTCATAAGCTTTCTGGTAGTCTCCTTTCTTGGCATAGGCCGCTGAGCGATTGCTGTAGAGCACATGGTTCTGGGGATCTAACTTAATTGCTTCAGAGTAGCACTGCAACGCATCATCGATATTGCCGGCACTCAGGGCCTTATTGCCCTTCTCTTTTAGCTCATTTACCTAAGGAGAAAAAGAGCCAATTCGGTTTCTTTCCACAAGATGCTTATTTAGTCTCAACTTTTTAGATGATGTTCATACTTTGCTACAAGTATCAACAAATAGGTTACTTTACATATCAGAAGAAATAAATCATATATTAATTCATTTACACTTCCCACACCTTTGGGAACCAGCGTGGAAAATATGAAATAACCAGGCAGAAGAAGCCTGGCACTTTGTGCTCCACTGGCCCCTGTGTGGAAGTGAGACTCCAGTCACTCCTGCAAGTCTTTACTTTGAGCTGATGAAACCGCTTTAGGGCATACTCATGAGTTCCTGTCAGGGAAAAATAAATTAATTTGCTACAGGTTTCCAAAGAGTCCAAATGATAACTGAGCACAGACCTGGCCACTCTTTATAGGAAGAGACCACCAGGAAGGAAGTGGAGTAAGTGTGCATTTAAAGGCTTTAGGATGCACCAAGATGCTCTCCCATGACCAGAGAAGAGTCTACGCATTTCCATTTATAGGTGTGGTAATATGTCCTGACACGGCAAATTAATACTCTGTTTCTTAATAGGTAAAGGAAAGCTAGCCCCTCCCCCATAAAGTTTTGACATGCTTAAATGTTAACATATTACAAAGGGGATGGAGAAGGAGGAATTTTAAAAAACCCACTATTTGTGGTTTAATCTCCTATCCTCTCAAACATTCAGAATGGATGTTTGAACACACTGAAGGGTTTGAAAAAGTAAAGTGGGCCATGGCCATCAGAACAGGGTCCTAATTAAATGAGTTTCTCTTAACCAGAGCTACTCTAAAAGTGAAGGAGGGCCACATCTCAAATGCAAACACATCTGCTGAGATCCAGCTACGTCATTCAAGTTACTACATCATTCTATCATCCACCCATGACCCAGTATACTAATGCAAGAAGGAATTCTGTTAAATGATTTTGGAACCCTAAGGCACACAAATTGGGAACCTCCATCAGAAATCTCAGAGAACCTCGAAGTGAGAAAATGCAGGAGACTGCCAAATTTAAGCAAACAAGGGATAAAAATTTTAAAGCCAAGGATGGAGGCCTGGAGGCAAAAAGTTTAAAAATTCAATTCAACTAGTAACAAGAGGCAGCTGAGAACAGCTCAGTGAAGTTCTTGCTTATCCTATAGAACATAGTCCCCAGCCTTTTTGGCACCAGAGACTGGTGCTCCTATGAGAATCTAACGCCTGATGACCTGAGGTGGAGCTGAGGGGTGATGCTAGTGCTGGGGAGTG
>NW_011888925.1:1898869-1906682 GCF_000151845.1 Pteropus vampyrus | reverse complement strand
TAGGCCTTTCACAACCTTCGAGTCACTGAAGATGTAATTAAGTCACTGAAAGTAACCAGCAGCAGCTTCAAACTCGGCCCCTCCAAAATGCTGAGAGCAGAGGCAAATAACCGACTTCTTGCTGCTCATCTAGAGTCTAAATTTTCTACAGCGAATTCCTCCTTGTGTAATTAGAAACCGACCTTTCAGAAGTGCCTGTCCTGTTACTCTAGAATCACACACTCACACACACACACACACGAGGGGGAGGGCCGCACATATATTTGTAAAACACTGGTAGAGACGGAATTCGTTCCAAGGACTTTTGCTGCACCCTCCCCTTTCCAGGATCAGGCACAGAAGTCGGCCTGCTACTCGTCACACCTTCACTCAACACTCTTCCCTTCCGGTTTTCAGAGGCAGGAATACTATTTCCCCAACTGGCTACTAAGTCCCTCAGCCACTTCCAGCGTATTCCCGTCCCTGCTGCCTGCATTTCTCCAAGTTAACTGTAGCCAAATCCAGGGTAGCTTCCTCGTCGGCAACCTCTCATCTATCTCCCAGAAGCGAATTCGCTGATGTGGACCCGATCCCTCGCGCCTCTTCCGGGGCCCCTCGCCTACATCCATCCCTCCCAACGCCGCCGGCTCCATCCCCCACCCCGCTTAGCTCGGAGCCACCTCTCCAGAGGCCTCGGGACCCGGCCGCGGCCCCCCTTCCTGCCAAGGGCCGGACTCACGCCGAACTGTTGTCTCCCCCCGGGCCCTCCTCGTTGAGTTGGGAGGCGACAGGCGCTGAGAGGACCCGGCGCTCCTCGCCGCCGGGCCTCGCTCCAATGCTCACCGCCTGTCGGCCGGCCGCCCGCGGCCCTCACGCCCTCGCCTCGCCCGCTGCTCGGCCGGCCCCAGCCCACCGCCCCGATTGGGCGCCCTCCCCGCCCCTTCACCCACGGCCTGGCCTCGGCCGGTCCCCGAGTGGTCCCCGAGTGGTCCCGAGGCCTCGGCCTGCCCCTCCCCCTTCACCTGCTCCATAGCCGGGTCCGGAACCCCGTTGAATAGACTCAGTCCGCTCCGCGTTCCCAACCGCACGCGCCGCCTTCTGGAACCTACTAGAAGCTGCCGGGACCCCCGGATCCCGCCCCTTCCTCTCCTACTCACTGGTCGCGCTCCTCCGAGGACTTTCTGTGCTTCTTTACTATTGGCTTTATGTCTAGCCCATCATCCTCAATTCTCTCTCATTGGACAACTGGGAGTAATCCCCCCGGCCCTGCCTCCCCAGCGCCTCAGGATTGGGCGCTGCCCGACAGGACCCGCCCACCCTAGGCTCTACAGTTGATGGGCGGGGCAGAGATCTGCGACAGGGATTGGTCATTTGCTCCGCCAATCGTGGCCGCGCCGGCCGCGCCCATTGGTCCTGTTCTTTCTGGAAATTTCCACTTTTCCCATTGGGCTGGCGGACTACCTGACGGAAACGCCTTCAGATTAAAAAAATTTCAATTGGGCGGAGAGTTGCCAACACTTTGAGCTGATAGGTTTAAATTAGTGCCCTTCAAAGGGTAGTGTGGGGTTTGTGGGAGTCCGAGCCTCAGTCACCGGCTGCTGCGGTGACTGGCGGCTGTGGGGCTGTACGGACCTCCGGGGTCCGGGCCGGGGCCGGGGCCGCTTCCCGCCGCCCTCGGCTGCGGTCCTGCCGAAACGATTCACTCTTCCCCAAAAGCAGAGACCGCCTTGCATCGGGGGGAGGCAGGGGAGGTTCCAGCCAGTGGGGTGACCGTCTGGGCTGGCTTCAGGAGAGCACCCTGGCCCGTCCCCGGATCCTAGTTGTTCGTTTCTGAATGTTCAAAACTACCGCGTGGCGGTGTCGGCGCTGGGGCTTGGGTAGGACAGACCCGGGTATCTCACCGTGGTGGGGCCTGTGGCCCGCTGGGTCCCCTCAGTGGACATGCATACCCTCACTTACCTCTCTGGTAAAGGGTTGGTAATCTATGGCCGCAGGAAGTTCATGTCCATGCAGTATTTAGCGGTTAATGAAAGAGAGCTACTTGCATTATTCGGACATAAAGGGGTGGAGGGAACAAAGACCTCGATGCGGTGCTTGACCCCCTGGCCCGCGACCGCGGCCCGGGAGGACCTTAAATCGCAGTCCAAATGCGAGAGGCAGAGCGGGGCCCCCGGAGGGAGGCGAAAGGAAGGATGTATAGCGTGAAAGAGAAGGGCCTGCGAAATTGAAATGCTGATTTTGCCACCTGGCCAGTGTGTGGTTCATGGAACAAAGGAGCCGCATAATGAGTCTAAAGAGGCCTTGCATGAGGGTCTTGGGCCCCGCTGTGTCCTGGTTCTTCTCTCTCTCTCTGGCAAATGCCATCACTTCCCAGGGTTTTAAGTGCCCTTTACGTGCCAAAAGCTTGTCTCCGCAGCCTCCTCTTCCACCCCAGCTGTCTCTGATGCATTCTCCACATTGCAGGCAAAGTCACTGCAGATCACAAACCTGTTAACCCCCTCCCTCGCTTAAAAATTGGAGGCTTTAGATTGGGGCACAGGGCCTGTCTAATCTGCCAGGCCTACGGTTCCCACCTCTTTCCTGTCCTCCACCTTCAGCACCCAACTCCAGCCACCCTGACCTCTCTGTTCCTTGAACTAGGCGAGCTCCTTCGGTCTGAGCATGCCTGCAAACTGCTCCCTCTGCTGGGACCCTCCTTCCACCAGTTCTGCCTCTCGTCTTTCAGGCTGAGGTGAGCTGTCAAGGTTCCTTGGCAACTGGCCCCCAAGAAGTACTCTAATTTCTATCTACCTGTTACTTGCTTTCACAGCGATGTCGGCTACACATGTGTCTAATCACAACCGAGCAACTGGTATTAACGCCACATTTCATGAGGTCCAGGAGAGTCTTGCGATTGCTTTCCTTTATCCTGTGTTTCATGTGCATTGCGCAGTGCCTGACGCGTAGCAGGCATTCATTAATCCATCAAATATTATCGAACGTCCTCTTATGTGTCAGGTGTACTTGTGGGCACTGGGGAAAATGCAGTGAACGAAACTGACAAATCACTTTTCATGGTGCTCGTTCTAGTGAAGGAGACAAACTAAAAATAGTTTATATCGTGGATCTGCTTAAATGCAGTGGAGAAAAAGAAATCAAGGAAAAGGTGCAAGGGGTGTTGGGTGAGGGGGGCCAGGTCGAACTCAATGAGAAACTAATATTTGAGTAAAGACTTGAGGAAGGGAGAGAGTGAGAGTAATTAAAAATCCAGGGAAGAATCTCGTAGTCAAAACAGCAAATGCAAAGGCTCTGGGGTGACCAGAATGGCAAGAGCAGGGAGGGAGTGGGAGAGCCTGATGGACAGGAAGCAGGGGCCGGGTCCTGCAGGTGGGAGGCCATTGTCTTCACTTTGGAACATGCCAGCAGGTTTTGAGCAGAAGAGTGACATGATCTGACTTTAATCAGATCCCTCTAGCTGCTGTGGAGATGAGGAGGGCAAGGGCGACCAAAAGCTGAGAGACCTCGTAAGTGGCTGACGCTGTAATCCAGGAGAGCTGTGATGGTGGCTGAGTCAGGGTGGGAGAAAAGGAGGGGCGAGAAGAGTCGGATTCTGGATGCGTTTTGGAGGAGCCGACGGGATCTGAGGATGCGTTGGATGCAGAGCGCGGAGGAAGGAGTCAAAGATGACTTCGAGGCTTTGGGCTTGCTCTCTTATTCATCTGCTCAATTAAATCTGTCAACAAGACCTTTCCTTTCTTCTTGGCATTGTCTCCAGAGCACCGTATTTTTGTCAACCCCACTGCTGCCCGCCCCCCAGACCAGCTCTGCCTTCTCCAGTGGCCTTTTGAGGCCTTTCATTTCCCCTGTCTCTAAACTTCTTTCCTGTTTCTCCTCCATGATGGCCTTATCATCTCCCACACATCTTTATTTTGCAGGCCTACTATGTGCGCTGCACTGCTTTGGGTACAGAGATTCAACAATGAACAAGGCAGCCCACAGATGCGGCTTCTGCTACATAGATCTTACCTTCTAGCGGGAGAGACAGATGACACACTCATTAGCTGTGCGACTTTAAGCAACATACTTAACCTCTCCGTACTTCAGTTTCTTCCATTTGAAAAGGGGAATGAGAAAGTTTCAATGTCAGAGTGGTCGAGAGGATCGAACGATCTGATATTAGTAAAGCACTTAGAACAGTGGCCGATGACAGAGTAAGAACTACATGCATTTGTTAAATACAAATAAGGGCACGAATGAAGATGATTCTAGAGCGGGAACGCTGTAAAGAAAGCGCGGGGTAAGGGGTAGAGCACCACCAGGGAGGCGGGAAAGGAAGGCTCTCCTAGAGGCGGGTGGTTAGTGAAGGCCCCTTAGACCTGGAGTGATGGGAAGCCAGCCACGGACAGGATTCCAGACAGGGCAACAGATGGTGCAGAGTCCCCGAGGCTGAAACAAGTTTGCAATTTTCCAGGAACCCAGAGATGGCTTTTTTTACGCTCTCATGGTCTAGTCTGCAGAAGGATGACGAAGTGCCAATGACTTTCCAAGGTTACCGTGAGGATGAAACAAAATAACCCATACTAGAGTTTGTCGTACCTGAAACTTATAAAAATTTGAGATCCTCGGAGAAAAAAATAAATTAAAAAATGAGGTACAGCGCTTTAGAAGGGATGTAGATGGGAGACCCTAAAGCTTAAGCTTATTCAGTGTCATGGTAAAGTCACTTCTGAACGTTCAGATATGTTAGCTCTTATGATTTCCACCAACTTGGGCTTCTCCATATTTCTCAGTGAACTCAGAGCTCTCCTGAGTGGACAGGGAGGCAGCGATTCGGAGCCAGTGTCACTGTCCACAGGTTCCCGGAGCACATGGAGAAGCTCCACCGCCAAAGGCGTCCTGGCTCATGCGTCGCATGCCCATTCCAGTGGTTCCTGCTGCTATTCCGGTGCCGTTGCTCTCAAGGGTGGGAGCAGAACGGCGAGGGCCGCGTTTGGAGTCCCCGCAGGCCTCCTGCAGTGAATGACAGACTGGAGGGGTCAACATGAGCAACGACATCCCCTTAGAGCAAACTCCCAGTTTTAAAGTTCTCCCAATAACAAAAAGTAAAACATCTGGACCTTGGGAAGCCTAGCACGGGAGTGAGGCGTGAAGGTTAGGAAAGGCCTGCAGCTCTGAATTCTGGGGTCTGTAGAACATGGAATTTTTTGTTTTTATAAGGACTTTCACTATTGGAGCGGGAGTTTGAGACAGCCTGAGTTTCCTTCTCCAAGTGAGAGCAAAGTTCCATTTTGGGTTCTGAGAAATTCTTTTACAAATATTTTCATTTCCCACTTAACTGAGTGATTCTAACTTTCAAATCTCCCGCTAAGATAGACTCTGAGTCCTGATTAGTGGGGAAAGTGTGGTGGGAAATAAAGTGTCGTAGAGTTCTGCTCAATTCAGTGAACTTGAATGGAGAGCCAAACACGATGCCAGATGCTTCAAGGAATAAAAAGGTGGTAATTATTATCTGATAATTATTCATCGGAGAGCCCCAGAGTCCAGCCTAAGACCTCACCATCCACACTGCCTCCCGGGGTGACCTCAGCCAGTCTTGTAGCTATAAATACCATCTTGGATGACTCCCACAGTTCTATCTTTGGCTTAGATCTTGCTCCCAAGTTCCAGACTTGTCCATCCGGATGCCTCCACGATGTCTCAGTTGGAAGGCTAATGGACTTCCCAACGTGCTCAAATATTCTCCCTGCAAGTTGTTTCTCCCTTGACTTCCCTCTCATTAATGGCCTCACTGTTCTTGGACCAATTCGGGCTGAAAATTTTGGAGGTGTCCTTGACTCTTGCTTTTCACACCACATCCACTTCATCAGCAAATCCTGTCAGCCGGACACAGACCCCTTCATAACTCCGCGGCCATCTCTGAGCTTTGACTGGGAGAGGAAATGGAAGATTGACTCCTTGAGTTGGTAGGAGGCCAGGGTCAGAGGGGGAACCCCAGCCTGGGCTCCCAGGCCTTATCCTGTGAGAGGTGCAGGGTTGGAGTGGAGGACAGCCGCAGTGTTCAGGGGACTACCGGGGTGAGCCCAGTGAGGACACTGATGACAGACAGCCATGACAGGCAGCAGATTAGCACTCTTCCCAAGGTTTAGGGCATTACACATCCTTGCCTTAGTTTGGGGCCACCTAGAAAGAGAAGGGGCTCTAGTCACAAGTGGGATAAAATTTCCTGACAGCTGAGTAGTATGGGGGCTGAAAGTCAGAATGACTTAGTTCTAAGGCAGTGGTCTTCAACCAGGAGTGTCCCCTTTCCCTCTGCCTCCACAGGCTCTGGCTGCTTGGCCTTCTGCTCTTTGGACACATTCTCTGGGCAGCTCTCAGCGCTGCCTGAAATGACTTGTACTTGCTCCTTTGTTGACTGTGCGTCTCGCATGCTGGATGCTGCTCCCTGACGCTGCTTCCTTGAGGGCAGGGCCTACCGTTCGTGCCCTGCCATGTACGGGCAGGGCCTGAGACACAGTCCCTGCTTGTAAGTGTTTGGCGAGTGAGCAACTGGAACTGATCACCTTTCTACACCTTCTGTGGGTCCCTCAGCCTCTGCCAGGGAGCTTCTTGGCTTTCTTCCTTTTAGATTTCCTCATTCCAGATTCTGCCAGATTCTTACCCTTCTTCTGGCCAGATGGTTGGATCCCCTCAGATCCGAATGTCCCAACCCCACCATCTCCATCCCAGCACCTATTTCTTGAGAAATACCCAGCGGTGCAGAGTGTGAGCGTGGAGGAAACGGGCCCTCTCATTTCCTGCTGGTGGAAAGGCGCTCCCAGCAACATCTCCTTCAAATACAAAAAGCGATTCCACTCTTAGGAGTTTATCCCACGGGTAAACCCACCCTGGTGGCACAAAGGTGAATATCGCAGCTCCGTTTGTGAGGGCAAAGGAATGGCAACCAACTACGTGTGCATCTCTGGAGGTTACCGGGAAACACAATGCCGCCTCTGCAGGAGGGACTGTTCAGAACAGTCAGGTAAACACTGAGATGGAAACGTGCCATGACATGCCGTGGAATGAAGAGAGTTCGTCGTGGAACAGCGTGCATGGCCGAATCCTATTTTTGTGGAAAAAAAATTATGTGTGTCTATTTTCCTGTCTGGCTGTATATGCATGGGGGAAATCTAGGATACATAGCTGTTTAAGTTGTTACCTCTGTGGACTGGGGATGTTGAAGGGTGCTGTATTAGTTTGCGAGGGCTGCTGTAACAAAACACCAGAGACCGGGTGGCTTAAACAGAAATTTATTTTCTCATAGTTCTGCAAGTCCAAGATCAAGGTGTCAGCAGATCTGGTTTCTTCTCCTTGGCTTGTAGATGGCTGCCTTCTCGCTGCCTGCACGTGGTCATTCTCCTGTGTGTGATGCCTCCCTGGTCTCTGTGTGTCCAAATTTCTTTTTCTTGTAAGGATATCGACAAGATTGGGTTAGGATCGACCCTAAGTGCCTCATTTTAATTCCATCATCCTTTTAAAGGCCCGATCTCCAAATCCAGTCCTGTGCTGAGGTCCCGAGGGTTGGGACTTCAACATTTGAATTTGGGGGAACACAATTTAACCCATAACAGGGGCTTTCACTTACTATTACGTTGTTAAAATTTGCTACAATAAACATCACTATCTAAAGTTTTTGTATACTTCAAACCAAATGTCCCAAGCATCCACCTCTTTCTCAAGCATTTTCTGAAGTCAGTGGAAGGGCAGCCTATGTCCCTCCCGCAGCCAGCTCCAGGGCTCTCTGAGGCCCCTCCCCTGGGGAAGGTAGTGCGGCCCTCTCTGCATCACTGACTTGGTTACTTTATGTGAGTCAGATGGC
>NW_011888925.1:1872410-1896884 GCF_000151845.1 Pteropus vampyrus | reverse complement strand
GATGCTGCTCCCTGACGCTGCTTCCTTGAGGGCAGGGCCTACCGTTCGTGCCCTGCCATGTACGGGCAGGGCCTGAGACACAGTCCCTGCTTGTAAGTGTTTGGCGAGTGAGCAACTGGAACTGATCACCTTTCTACACCTTCTGTGGGTCCCTCAGCCTCTGCCAGGGAGCTTCTTGGCTTTCTTCCTTTTAGATTTCCTCATTCCAGATTCTGCCAGATTCTTACCCTTCTTCTGGCCAGATGGTTGGATCCCCTCAGATCCGAATGTCCCAACCCCACCATCTCCATCCCAGCACCTATTTCTTGAGAAA
The DNA here is from genome assembly GCF_000151845.1 of Pteropus vampyrus. Taxonomy (NCBI): domain Eukaryota; kingdom Metazoa; phylum Chordata; class Mammalia; order Chiroptera; family Pteropodidae; genus Pteropus; species Pteropus vampyrus. The sequence goes on along the minus strand of NW_011888925.1, from coordinate 1,896,571 downwards.
TACCCAGCGGTGCAGAGTGTGAGCGTGGAGGAAACGGGCCCTCTCATTTCCTGTTGGTGGAAAGGCGCTCCCAACAACATCTCCTTCAAATACAAAAAGCGATTCCACTCTTAGGAGTTTATCCCACGGGTAAACCCACCCTGGTGGCACAAAGGTGAATATCGCAGCTCCGTTTGTGAGGGCAAAGGAATGGCAACCAACTACGTGTGCATCTCTGGAGGTTACCGGGAAACACAATGCCGCCTCTGCAGGAGGGACTGTTCAGAACAGTCAGGTAAACACTGAGATGGAAACGTGCCATGACATGCCGTGGAATGAAGAGAGTTCGTCGTGGAACAGCGTGCATGGCCGAATCCTATTTTTGTGGAAAAAAAATTATGTGTGTCTATTTTCCTGTCTGGCTGTATATGCATGGGGGAAATCTAGGATACATAGCTGTTTAAGTTGTTACCTCTGTGGACTGGGGATGTTGAAGGGTGCTGTATTAGTTTGCGAGGGCTGCTGTAACAAAACACCAGAGACCGGGTGGCTTAAACAGAAATTTATTTTCTCATAGTTCTGCAAGTCCAAGATCAAGGTGTCAGCAGATCTGGTTTCTTCTCCTTGGCTTGTAGATGGCTGCCTTCTCGCTGCCTGCACGTGGTCATTCTCCTGTGTGTGATGCCTCCCTGGTCTCTGTGTGTCCAAATTTCTTTTTCTTGTAAGGATATCGACAAGATTGGGTTAGGATCGACCCTAAGTGCCTCATTTTAATTCCATCATCCTTTTAAAGGCCCGATCTCCAAATCCAGTCCTGTGCTGAGGTCCCGAGGGTTGGGACTTCAACATTTGAATTTGGGGGAACACAATTTAACCCATAACAGGGGCTTTCACTTACTATTACATTGTTAAAATTTGCTACAATAAACATCACTATCTAAAGTTTTTGTATACTTCAAACCAAATGTCCCAAGCATCCACCTCTTTCTCAAGCATTCTCTGAAGTCAGTGGAAGGGCAGCCTATGTCCCTCCCGCAGCCAGCTCCAGGGCTCTCTGAGGCCCCTCCCCTGGGGAAGGTAGTGCGGCCCTCTCTGCATCACTGACTTGGTTACTTTATGTGAGTCAGATGGCAGGGGGCATGTCCTTTGCCTGAGACCAATCATATATAGCTTCATGCTCTGGACATTTAATACCTCTTAATCTATCCTTCCCTCTCATACCTCTCAAGATAATGGCTCTACAACATCGGCCGATGAAATGGTAAAATGAAACACAGGCAGATGGCAAAGTAAAATATAAAGAGAGCATTACCACCTGCAAAATTGTGATCACACGACCAAGGCGTTTGGGGTACCCAGGAGGTGCAGGGCCTCGTATACCGAAAGGAGGCAGAAAAAAGAAGAAAATGGCAGGTAAATGGGGTAGAGCTGGGACTCAAAAGACTCTCAGGAAACAGCGATTTAAAATGAAGCCCTTGGGGAGAGGATCGGTCTTGGGGAGGGGGTGTCTCTTTAGATCTGGCAGAATCCTCCTGGGTCTGCTCCGGTCTTGAATCTCAGACTAGTAGCAGGAAACCCTCACCGTGCTGCGATCCTGAATCTCATTGCACCTCCAGCCCTGCTGAGATGGGGAATCTGCTCCTCTGGGTGGTTTTGCAACTCTGAAAGTTGTGGAAAATGGCAAAAACCAACCCAGAACCTTGGTACCAATTTAGGAATAAGTTAAGTGATCATCATGCTCATATCTGAGTGTTTATTTAAAGTTTTGAAACACTTGAGTCAATATACCCTATCTGATTTGTGATTTTAATTAGAGGGGTATGAGTAATGAGCTGCCCGTGATGATGGCTGTGATAATTCTTCCCATCCCGGGACGCCCACCCTTTGCAATGGGATTTGGCTGCTCCTCCGATTAAGAGGTGGAGTCTGTTTCTCCACTCCCTTAATCTGGGCTGGACTTGTAACCTGCATTGACCAACAGGATGTGGTGGAAATGATGGAGTGTGACCTCAGAGTCAGGCCTAAAGGGGCATTGTAGCCTCTGCTGTCACCCCTGGAGACCATGATGCCGTGAAGATGCCCAGTCTAGCCCATTGGAGGATGAGAGGCCACATGGAGCAGAACCCAGGGACCTCACTAACAGCCAGCACCAGCTGCCAGTCATGTGAGTCAAGCCATCCTGGGTCCCCACCCCAGTTGGGTTCTCAGGTGACTGCAGCCACAGGAGTGACCCAGACAAGACTAGCAGATGAACCTTCTAGCTTATCCCAGCCCAAACTGCTGACTCAGCATCCTGGTTATTACTTTAAGCTAGTAAATTTTCAGAGATTTATTACACAGCAAGAGATAACTTAGACAGTATAAAAGAATCTAAGTTCATAAGTAGCATCTGAAATTTAAGAGAACTGATTTACCATATTTATGTTTAATATATTAAGGCGTAAGAATTGCATTGCTTAACTGGTTAGAAAAAAAATATTCTTGGCTTGGGAGGGTAGAGTAAGGTGGGAGCGAGGGCACCCCTCACCCCCACTCCCTCCCTATTTGTAAAGGAAAAAAAAGAGCAAAACAGAAAACAATATGCTTGTTAGATGTGTCTCTTCTGTTGAGAGTTTGAGGTATTTGAGAGGAAGAGCTATTCCAACTCTGTAAAATGTAGTTTAAATCTATTAGAGAATTTAATTACCTAAGTTTATAATTGGCATTCATTTTTAGAATGTAATCTGTTGAACCTGTGAGTTAATTAAATATTCATCAGAATAAATGAAAGTTGTTCTTATTTTTATACAAAAATTAGTAGATTTATAAATAGAAAACTAGATTTGCAAGTTGCACTTGAATGTTTAAGAAAAGCTAGTTCTTTTCTTAATTTATAAGTTTAATAAACACAGTATTAATTTAAAGACAAGCAGCAGTAGGTAGCTTTTCTCTGCATAAAAACCCCTTTCCAACATTAAAAATTCTCAGCTGACAATGCCTGATGCTACAGCCCCACTGGAAGATTCGGCATTCCACACACTTCCAAGGCTTTGCTTCTGTGGGTCTCCAGGCCTAGAATGCACCCTCCCCCTGCCCCGCCTTTAGTACCCAGCAAAATTTAACCTTTTCCGCCAGGTCCAGTATGAGGAAGTCCTGTCTGGCCCAGTGAGAATCCTGTGTGGCCCAGGCTTCTCTTAGACCAGACGGTGGAGGGCTGTAAGCTGGGAGCTCGCTACTCTATCCTGGCTGCCGTATGAGAAGAGAGCTGAGTCCCAGCAAAAAGAAAGGGACTGGTACAGCTGCCCAGGGGTGTCTGGGCCCTTGAATGGCCTGGCTGTGCAGGATGTGGATTTCAGGCTCAGGGCAGAAAGCAGCCTTCCAACTAGGCTCTGAGACTCTGTGGATGGGTCCTCTATCTCTTCCTGTGTCTTCCTCCCCAGACCTTGCCGGGAAGGGCGTAGCAGGCAGAATAATGGCCCTGTAAGATATCCACATCCTAATCCCTGGAGCCTGTGCATACGTTACACTATATGGTAAAGAAGAATTAAGGTTGCAGATGGAACTAGGCAGATTTTCAATAGGGAGATGGCATGGATTATCTTGGTGGGCCCCATGTAATCACAACGGTCCTTGAAAATGAAAGAGGGAGGCAGAAGAGAGGCAGAGGGCAAGGCCACTACGGTAGAATGATCAAAGGCACCATCCCCTGCTTTGAAGCTGGAGGAGGTGGGCTACAAGCCAAAGAATGTGATATGGGTGGTCTCCGGAAGCTGGGAAAGAAAAGGAAGAGCTCCAGAAGGAACACAGCCCTGCTGACACCTTGATTTTAGCCCAGTGAGACCCACGTCAGACTTCTATCCTACTAAACTTTAAGAGAAATTTGTGTCCAGCCGCTAAATTTGCAGTAATTTGTTGTGGCGGCAAGAGAAAACTAATACCCAGAGCGTCCTACATGCTTCCTTTCCTGAATCAGTGACATCTGTGTAAATCACTTTCCAGACCACAGATGGACCCAAGTCTGGGCTCTGACCCTCACAGGCCATGCTGACCTTGAGCCAGTCCAGACTGCTCATCTATGCCATGGGGCACATGCCTCACCTGGCTGTCCGGAGCAGATAAAAGGTTACTGGAGGTACAGCGAATGGGCAGATTGCTTAGCTCTCCCCACCGGCTGGCGCCCAGTGTCCTGTAAATGGTTGCTGTCCTGGTTGTAGTTGGCAAGGCCTTTCTTACACTGCTGAGAAGTGGCAAGTGTACGGGTGACCTTGGGCCTGGAAGCCTGACTGCCACATTCTGAACTCACCTCACTGACCTTTTTGGAAGAGGGCATAGGCCACGCTGGTGGTCCTGGAACGCTAGGGCCCTTGACCCTTCTCCTTCTTGGCTACTGATCTCCCCTCTCTGCTCTCACTGGCAGGGCGGATCACTGCCCACCTCCCTGCCAGCAGGTGTGTGGATGATTCTCTCCTGGGCATTGGCGTGGTGCCAGCTGAATCCACAGGCAGATTCCTTGATCCTCCCTACAGCCCTGTCGAGGGTTATTGCCACACTCAGCGCCAGCGAGGCCTGAGCACAGCGCCAGGTCTGCAACCAGCTAGACCTGAGCATCCTCTTCCTAATTTACAGGTCAAGAAGCAAGTCGCAAGATCCAATGGACCCAAGGGTGGCAAAGCTAGTCCTGGAAACTTCTACAGAACCCTCCTTAGGTTATAAAATTATCCAAGATTATGCTTACCAAATAATGTTAATAGTGTAGAAAACGTAAAAATATTTATATTAAAACACACATCTTCATAGTCTGTAAAAAATTAGGAAAAATATAAAGAAAAAAAAATCACCCCAACTCTTCCGGCGGAGAACGCCACTCAAAACTCGTTTTCTTCCTTCAAATTCCACTGTCCACCCTGCCTCCCCGCTGCTCTACATTCGGTTCCAGCCACGTCCTCTCCTGTTCCCCGGGCTAAGAGGCGGCGGCTCACTGGATTGGGGTAAGTCGCCGAAGCGGACGTACCCGACTGCCCCATTTGTCACCTGCCCACGGCCAGCCCGACTGGGGCTTCTGGGGACTGGGGACAGGGTGGGGGGTGCGGGGTGGAACCTATGTGACCCGCGGGGAGACAATCCGGGTCCCCGGCTGCAAAATTCTCCGCACCGCGGGGGCTGCGCCGAGCTCTCCGAGTTCTGTGCCGAGCGTCGGGCGGGGGGCTGGGGGACAGAGGCGGGCCGGGGTCCGGACAGGGCCGGCAGACTCCACGCACCAGGAAGTTGGCGGCGGCCGGGCCCGCCCAGAAGGAGGCGCCAGGCGGCGGCGAGACCCTCCGCGAGCCTAAATGAGTAGGAAGAGGCTCCCGCGCGCGCGACCCCTGGCGCCAGGAGCCGGAGAGGACCCCGCGGGACGCGCACGTGTGTATACGAGTGCGGTGGCCCATTCGGCGGCCGGGACTACAAGTTCCAGGGTGCCCAGCGGCGCGCCTGGGTTTTCTGGCCGCGCGGTCCGCCGGCTCGGGGCAGGTCGCAGCGGGCTGGCACGCGTCACCCGGTTCCGGAATAAATAAGGGAGAGACTCTCCCGAGCACCGTAATTAGAGTCCAAGTGGGCGGGGAGCTGTCCCGCGCCGCCCGCTCATGTCTCTGCTGAGCCGAGTGTCCCGCCGCCTGGCACAGCTGCGCGTGGCGGGGCAGCTGCTCCGCGCCCCGCGCTCCCGGCCCGGCCCCTCGGCGGGTGCCAGGCGAACCCGCAGCAGCGCGTGCGGCTCCCCGGCGTCCCTGGGCGCCTACGGCTCCCGCGCGCCGAGCCCGGCGAGAGTTGGGGCTTGGGCGGCAGCGGCGGTGGGGTGGAGAAGTAGGGTGCGCACCTGGGCCCCCCTGGCCATGGCGGCGAAGGTGGACCTGAGCACCTCCACCGACTGGAAGGAGGCAAAATGTAAGTGAAAGCAGGGGCGGAGGGCGAAAGGGCGAGGACGGCTCCACGTGGGCCTTCCGAAGCTGGACTGCACCCCACAAGCAGTCTCTCCCACCTAGAGACCTGAGGAAGTTGAGGCCCCGTATGCCCTGGTATGGAAACACCCCCATTCATAGCCACGCCCCCCGTGTGCCCAGCCCCACAAATCAGTTCACCCCAGACAAGGTCCAGGTCCCCCGTCAGGGTCAGTATGAAGAGGGTGGCCTTACCTCACTGGAATGGGTCACAGGGCACCCCCAGAGATGATCCAGGACCTACTACATTACTCGATTGTGCAGGAGGGAAACTGAGGCGCCGTGCTTGAGCTGAATAGCCTAGCCCAAGGTCACTTGGAGTTTGTGGCAGAGCTGACATTAGGTTCCCAAACTCTCAATGTTTTGCATAGTATGACTTCTCGAGTGGTGGCATTCTAGGCAGAGTGGCAGTGAATGGGCTGAGGAAAAGCTCTAGGGCTGGTGTCCCACCTGGTGGGATCAGATAGCCCCAAGGAATGGCCTCCCTAGGTAGGCCAGTCCCACCTCCATCTCGCTTCTCCAGGGCCTGCCTCTCTGGGCACGTGGTCTGGTTCCCTTTCGTCCTCATCACTGGTCTCTGGCCACTTGTGAGCAATCTCTGCCCTTCTCCCCGGGGACACAGAAGGGCTGGCGGGGCAGGGCAGAGATGGGCATTTTGTCTGTGAGAGCAGAGACATCCTCTGCCCAAGGAATCAAGCCACTTCCTCCAGCTCCCTCACAGGCACGAGTCCCAGGGCTGGACTCTGGGCACTCCCACAGAGAGCTGGGAAGGGAAGCAACCCGACCTGCAGAGCCCCAAATAGCCCTGCCGGGGTTGCCGGTCCAGCTGCCCCTGCCCTTCAGGGCCCGCTCTCTGGGCCCCTGTAACCATTCCCGGCTGGATCCCCTTTCAAAAGGGCAGGGAAAGCAGCTCATTGGCTGGGCCCGCCTGTGAAGTGGCTTTGGCCAATGGGGCTGAGAAGGCAGGCCTGGGGCTGGCCCTGGTTGGGGGTGAAGGGAAGGCGTCCTCTCAGTATTGGAGGTAGAGTTTAAGATGACTTACCTCTTATGAGTTGCGCGGCCTACCCTGGGATCTTAAAGCGCTGCTGGCAGAAAGCTCTTGAGTTTGCTCTGTGGACACAAGGAGTGCTTGTCATGCGCTCAGCTCTGGCCCCAGAACTCTGGCAGAGCAGGGTGTAGGGAGGGGCCTGGCAAAGACCACTGGCAGGGGGACCGTCCCCATAGGGAGCCCTGCTTCCCCTTCTCTGTCAGGGGACAGCAACCCAGGGTGCTAGGAAAGAGCCAGGGGCCCAGGCACCTGCTTCGGATCTGCCTCGATTTCTAGGATCTGGCTCCCTGCCCCCTCCCATTCCTTGGTGCCACTGAAAACTTCTGGACCTCATGAAGCGGATCAGCCAGGGATTCCTAGGCTCCTGTGGTGTCTCTCGGTTCAGAGATGGGCTCTTTATTCATTCAGTCGGTCCGTTTTTATTGTGCACTTTTTATATGGCCAGCACTGTCCTGCTGCTGGGGATTCAGCCGCGAGTGAGAAAGGCAAGGACCCCAACTTCACAGCACTTCTACTCCAGGAGGAGGAAGCCAAGTCCAGAATGCGGTCAAGGCAGTGGGACATTGCCAGGGAAAGGTCAGGGCTGTGAAGGAACCATGGCAAATTGGGCTTCAGTATTCAGTCAGGGGTGTGCGAAGAGGGTAGCCTGGCCCCTGGCACCCCAGTACCAGGTGTGAAGCCCCGGCAGGTGTCAGATGGTAGCTTGTGGGGATGAGACACCGAGACCTCTGTTTTAGTTGTCTGTTATTGCATATCAAATTACCCTAGTAACAAAGCGGTTACTAAAAGCAAACATTTATTATCTTCCCAGTCTCTGAGCGTCAGGAGCCTGGGAGTAGCTTAGCTGGGTGGTTCTGGCTCAGTGTTCTCAGGAGGTCTGGGGACTTGGCTAGGGCTGGAGTGAGCCATTCCCAGGTGGCTCACTCACATGAGGCGACTGTTGGCTAGAGGCCTCAGTTCACTACTGGACTGCCACAGGGCTGCTTAGTGTCCTTATGACATGGCAGCCGGTTTTCCCTAGAGCTTGTGATGAGGATGAGGAGACCAAGCTGGAAGCCACAGTGCCTCTTGGTGACCTGCTTTATTCTAGGGCTTACAATCGCGTCACGGAGTCCGGCCCACATCCCAGGGAAAGGAAATTAGGCTCCACCTTTGCACGGGAAGAGAATCGAAGAATTCAGGGCATATTTTTAAACCACTACCCCGGGGGCTGCCTCAGCCGGACTCCCCCTCTGACTGGGGCCTGAGCTTTGGTCCTTGAAGACCCTACACCTTTTCTTCATTATAGTTTACACTTGTGGCAGAGTTATATTGTACGCAGCAGTCCCCAACCTTTGTGGCACCAGGAACCGGGGCTCCTATGAAAATCTAATGCCTGATGATCTGAGGCGGAGCTGAGGCGGCGATGCTGGTGCTGGGGAGCGGCTGCAGATACAGGTGAAGCTTTGCTCGCTCGCCCACCGCTCACCTCCTGCTGTGCGGCCCAGTTCCTAACGAGCCACAGACAGTACCGGCCCGCAGCCTGGGAACTGGGGACCCTTGCTGTACAGTGAAGTGCACCAAGTGCGCAGACCTTCAGTACTTGTACTTGAGTATCCAGCTGTGCCACAGCCACTCTGGTTGACAGGTAGGACACTGCCGTCGTCCCAGAAGGTTCGTTTGAGCCCCTTTCCTATCAGTGCAGCTATTTACTCTTCTATCTGTTTGTTCTTGTCTCTTCTTGAGCCTCATATGGACAGACGGATGCAGCGTGTCGGCGCCTTTTACTCCATACCTGTGCGATTCGTCCACATTATTGGGTGTGTCAACAGGTTGCTCTTTTTCGTTGCTGTGTAATATTCCACCGTGTGGATGTAGCTCAGTTTGTGTCGCATTCTCCTATTGATGGACATTTGGGTTTCTAGTGTGGGACTGTTGGCAATAAAGCTGCCCTGAGTATTCTCGTACATGTCGTTGACGGACATGTGCTCTCCTTTCTCTTGGGGAGATCCCTACCTAGGCCTCCACACATCTGTCTGTGCCTGAGACGATCCTTTCTCAAAGACTGACACACAGTAAGCAAACTCACAAGAGATACCAGTGGATAGGTTGATGTGCCCTTCATGGTGGGGAATTATAGCGGGGGGTCTGGACACTCTCCTATGACTGGGCAGGGCCTCCCTTCCCTGTGGAAGAGCCACGTGGAAGCCACATCGTAGCCTTAAGTTTGCTCACCATCGTGTGTTCTTAGCTGGGGGGCTGGCTGAATGATTTTGGAAGCTGATCCCACTGCCCCAGACAGGCTGGTCAAGCTTCCCGGCCAAGGGTGGACTTACCCACCACGGGTCCCCTTCCCTGGGCATCGGTCAGTATTTCAGTCTATACACCGTGTGGCGTGCCCGCTCCAGGCCCCAGGGGCAGGACGCCTCAGTCCATGGCTCTGAGAGTCCTCTGGACAGATGGCTAAATTCTGCTGGACTCCGGGCCTTCCTTTTCTCCCCCTTCAAGAAGACTGCCTGCTTCTGCGGACCCATTCTCCCTCTAGGTCAGTAAGCGCCATCGAGCTGCATCTTCCTGGCCAAGAGACTTTCGTTCCGTCTTGGGGAGACCTCTGTGGTATCTCGTTTCACTGGCCAGAGTTAATTTCTCTAATTTAATTCCCTCAGTATCCCCCAGGCAGTGCCTTTTCATCAGAAAATGGTGGAAGCAGTCATGCTGTAAAGGCAGTTCGGTGCGAAGGGCCCTAAGGTTGGGCACGGGGTGCATTTGGGGACTCTGTCATCACAGGAGGGGCTGGCCTCCAGGGCAGGGGTCATGGAGCCTGCTGACCTGCAGTGGGGGCGTTGGTGTCATCAGACACGGGCACGCTCCAGCACCACTGCTTCCTCGCGTCCTGAGCCTCAGTTTCCTCATCTGTGAAACGGGACCGACAGCACCTGATTTGTAGGTTGTGCTGAGGTCACATCAAAACCATTTTGTACACAGTGGCCCTTTTCCTTTTTGCCCCCTCGGGCCTGTCTCCTCTCTGTGTTCTGTCCATGGCGACACCGGACATGTGTAAACTTGTCTCCCCGTGGTCTCATATGCGGGAGCCTGACCTGCGTATCCCGAGCCTTGTTTGCTCATGTTCCAGCCTCCACGTGCACAGGGCGGGGGCGAGTTACTCATGAGTCAACCCCCATGGGATTTTATGCAGAGCGGATGGTTTATCTGATTTGACTGTTGAACTGGGAAGTTTTCTGGGCACACAGTTTTCCCTACTTGTCTCCTGGGGAAGCGGCCTTGGCACATCCCAGTGTCGTGGAGGCCAGGGCCTTAGGGGGAGCAGGCCTCTCCGAGGGGCCCTGTGCTCTTTCTTAGCGCCGCTCGTGCTCCAGGATTTGACAAGACCCTGCTCTTAGGGGATGGTGCACTAAGGTGATTAATGTCCCTGCCACTGTCCTCAGAGCCTTACTGTTATCAGCCCTGCCCACCTGGCCTTCCCCCAAAGAGGAGCCTTCCTCTGCGGCAGCCTGCCCTCACCTTTCTGAGCACCATCTTGCACAATGCCATAAAGACACTTCTTAAAACACATCATTGAATTCCCGCTCGCCCACTGCACTTTATGGCTCTGGCGCAGCCTGCTTTCTCCAGCTTGGCTTTCGTGCCCGGGAGCTGCTGAAAGCTTCATCTGGGGTCAGGCCGCCCCATCAAAATTTATTGCAAACATCTTTTTACAACACCTGTCTCACTGAGCTGTGAAATACTCTACCTCTCCAAAAAAGAAAGAAAATTAAAACCTATGTTGTACATCTTTTGTAAGAAAAATAAAACTCACTTGTGCTTTAAGTCTGCATCTGTCCTTCAGGCAGAAGGAGGTGGAAAGTGTTATAAATGCATGGAGCACGTGCCCAGCTGAAGAGTCCTGCCTTTCCTCCTTCTAGAGTGAGTGAGGAGGGCCTGGGGGGCGGGAGACTGCACGGACAGAGGCAGTAGAGGCGGTGATGATGGCACTTGGTGAGAATCTCTGTTGCCTTCTTTCTCATAAATCAGAGGCCATGTAGTGTGTAGCCCCTTGGGGATGAGCCAGGCCACAGCCTTTTGAGAAGAGGACGTGGCGCCCTGCTTGCTGGCCTTGAGAGGTGTATGCTTAGGAACCGTAGACTAGAAAGGACCGGCTGACAGATGTCCCCAAGGTCGGTGCCCAGCCGGCTGGTGGCAGAGCTGGGAGCTCTGGTTGTCTTCCTTTGTCATCTCTAGGAAGTGGAGCTATCATTTGGACTTTGCTAGAGAGAGGGGCCGTGCGGGCTGTGGGTCACTCGGACCAGGCCACAGATAGTGGGGAGGACAGTGCAAAAGAGAGCCTTGGGCTGCGTCCTTCCCCAGCATGTGTGTGGCCAGGTAAGATTTCTCTGCTTCTGTAAAGCCAGGTGGTGGCATCTTCCAGATGGTGTCTGCTATGGGATCTGAGCCACCTCCGGGCACCCCAGACTAGTTCCACGGAGTGCCAGGGACCTGGCCCAGCCAGAGGGACTCAGGTCTTGGGAGTCCCATGGGGTCAGTCTGGGTCTCAGCTGGACCAGTGTCTCCAGCGTCACAGCACATGCATTCACTGTCCGGCCCCAGATGCCGCTGGCCGGGAGTACTTACACTTGGAGAGGGGGATACCTGTGGTCACAGTTGTGCAAGATGACAAATATGGGCATCAAATAATTTAAAAGTTTCCCCACTTACTATGCCCCAAGTTGAGAAAAAAAAACTTTTTCCCACCCAAATTTTGTCTCATTTTGTTTTGCTCTCTTTGAGTCTTATTTCACTCAGGAGGGAGTGTGTGTATCTGATATGCACATCGCATTTTATAGCCGACAGAATATTTGTGCAGCCCCCTTCTCATTCACAGCAAGCCTGGGCTCCAAGAGGGCCTGCCGTGGCCCTGTCCTAGTGACGAGAAAACTGAGGCTCAGAGAGGCTGGGTGACTTGCCCATGAACATGACGGTGAGAGGTCATGAGCCCAACCTAGTGGGACCAAGGAGCAGGAGAGGAATAAAGACCACAGTAGTGGCCTGGACCTGGGCCAGCACATGCCATCCGGTGTCTTCGCTGGATGGGAGATGAGGGGGCTTCCGTCACAGCACTGCTTCTCTTCTCCGGTCCAGCTGTTCTAGATTTCTCTTCATTTCTCCACCAAATGCTCTCTCTTACCTCAGGGCTTTCGCGCATGCTGTTCCCTCCGCTTGGAAGACTCTTTCCTCTTATAAAACTCGCCCTCAACCTCCAGGCCTCACCTCGTTTGCTCACTGATTCGTCCCACGATGCTCACACATGCCACGCACTGTGCCAGGTGGTGGGGATCCAGAGTACCTCCGCGTGGCCTAGGTCAAGTAAGGACTAAAGCACAGACAGGAGGGGAGGGGGCTACTCGGGGAGGGGGAGGCCAGTGAGGAGGGGCCTGTGAAGGTAGGCCAGGTAGGGGGCACAGCAGGTTCAAAGGCCCTGAAGCAGGGAGCAGCCTGGCTATTGGAGGAACTGAAAGGTGATCTTCGAGGCTGAGGTGTAGGGGGCAGAGTGAAACATAGCCCAGGAGGAGGTTAGGGAGAGAGGCCTGCCTCCCATTTCTACCGTGGTAAGGACTTGGAGTTTGAAATGGACTTTAATCAGAGGGGCAGCTCTTGACTTATATTCCTAAGCTCCCTGGGCTGCTGTGTGAGGAACAGACGATCAGGTGCACACAAGGAGTCAGCTGGGAGTTGGGGGCTTCGGAGGGGCCTAGGGAGTGACGATGGAGGCTTGGCCCCCCGCCCCCCCCCAGGGGCTAGCAGAAGGCTGGTTTCTCAGGTACTGTGAGGATGAATCTAACAGCTCAGAAGAGTGATGAGGAGCCAGAGGTGCAGCCTTGGGATCAGATCGTGGGCATAAAGTGGGTTTTGAAGGCACAGAAGTGCTGTGAAGACCAGGGAGAGGTGTGGACTGAGAAAGGGGAGTGGTGAGGCGTCTGAGGGGGAGGGCCAGCGAGCTGGGTGGTCAAGAGAGGTTGGTCCTGAGGGGGATGAAGAGGCTGGGGGTCCTGAGTACACAAGGGAGGATGGGAAGGGCCACTGCATGGGGCCACGTGGCCGCTGTGGTGTCTCTGACCTTGGCCTTGATAGAGAGGTGGGGCCACACAGCACGATCTGGGGGAGCATGGGAGGGAGGAAGTGTAGACAGTGGAGGAAGGGGACAGGGAAGTGAGGCCACAGCTGTGGGGTGTGGAATGCGGGTCGAGGGAGGATTTTGATTTAAAAGACAAGGACACTAGGGTGTTGGAGGGCAGACCGGCCAGGCCCGTGGAGGCGGAGCTGCAGGAGCTAGTTCTCTGAGGGCGGCCTTGGCTGGGAGGAGGGACCTACCTTCATGCCCAGTGACCTGAGGGAGGGAGGACAAGGTGCGGGCAGGTGTGTGGGGAGTCCTGGCTTGGTGCGGGGAGGAGGCAGCATCCATGGCTGGAGGAAGAGTGGGGGAGGCTTGGGAGAGGGGAGAGGGGGGAGGGGTACTCACTTGAAAAGCAGCAGCCAGGGTAGGCTGGAAGATGGGCCACCCGGTGGGGGGAGCAAGAATTGAGAGGGAGCCTTCTGCTTGGTGGTGGTATTTTCTCTAGCAATTTGCAGCTCGCAGGGCAGACCAGAGAAACTGGGGGTACCTCCTCCAGGAAGCTGTCTAGGCCTCCCCTCTGCTGGGTTGGGCCCCTGGACTATACCTTGCTTCCCACCACTAGGCTTGGTGGGGGCTCAATAAACATTTATTAGCTGATATCGTCTGCATTCACAGGGCCAGGGAGTGGCCGATCTGGATGGAGCTGGCCTTTCCACAGCCCGTTCTTTGCTTGGTGGGTACTGTCTTCCAGCGGCCGTATGTTTTTCTATGTACCCAACTAAGTCTGTTTGCTTCTCATTTAGCACACAAGGGAGCTTTCCGTACCCCCATTTTGTACATCCTTCTGAATACCAGAATGCTACTCCTACTGCGACCCCACCCCCAACACACAAAGAAAGGAGCACTTACGTGGGAGCCCTTGGCCTGTCCCTCAGATGGTCCATGGGGTCATGTGTCCAGTGGGGAGGGTAGCCCCTTGAGACGGGGGGCAGGGAAATGGACCGTGAGCATTGAGGGATGTTAATAACACGGGACCATCCACATGGGTACCATCCATGGTACGAATACCCTTGGCTTCTTTGAAAGAATGAAAATGGCACTCGTGTGTGGGGTCTGAATTTGTATTTGGTGGAAGCATTTTTGGTCTGATCACGGCGCCCCTGGGATGAAGTCAATTCTTAACAGGCCTTGGGGCCCCTTGGTTGGCGCTGCCTCCTCTTACGTCATTCTCCCTGTGCTTGCCCCCCGCCCCCAGCCGCCCGCCCCTGGATTTCACTCTCCCAGGGCCTCGGACGTGCTGTCCTAGCTGACAACGCCCTTCCCTGCCCTGGCCGCCTTCTGCGCCTCCTCTGAGTCTCACTTAACCCCCCTGGGCTGGGGTCCCAGTTACCTTGTCCCCCAACCCCCGACCACCCTTCCTGAGTACTTCTCGGAATCGGGACTGCTTCCTTGCTCGCTTGCTCGTTGGTGTGAAGCCCGGTCAGCCTCCGTCTCCCCGCCGGGATTATAGGTTCTCCCGGGCCAGACCCACGTCTGCCTTGTTGGGTGTTGTAGTCACAGCACCAAATGCAGGACTAGCATGTCGTAGGTGTCTGTGGAAGGGGTGGGACATGGCCGCCAGGAGGTATGGTTCTGGTTTGAGCTGTGACTGAAGTGGATTTGGGGTGCTACGAGCCTTTATAATAATCCCACCATGATATTGAGCCGGACTGTGAACCGGGCCCTTTCTGTGCGCTTGAAGCCTTGAGGAACAGAGGCTTGGATGGACCTAGTGACTTTGGTGGGGTAAAGGGCATGCGCAGGGGACTCACCTGTCCCTTTAATACCGGCCCCTTGCAGCCATTCTCCAGAAGGCTCCAGGAGGCAAACCTTTCCCCTCCCACCACTTCCTCTAATGCCCTTCCACCTTCTCATGCTTTTCGAGTCCCTCGCCTGTGGCCTTTGCTGTTTGTTGCTTCCTCCTCCGGGGGTCAGTGGGGGCTGCTCCATCTGGGGAGTGTGTGGTGGGAGGGAGTGAGGGCTGGGCTGAGCGCTCGGGCACCCAGGTGGCTTCAGGCCAGCAGGGGGAGCCTGCGAGCTGCGAACCTGGACTGTGCTCAGGAGAGCCGCCTCCGAGGGGTGCTTTGGGCTCTGCCCGGTGTCACCTAAAGTGAAGGCCAAGACCAGGGTCAAGCCTGGAGCAGGGAGGGCAACCAGCCCAGGTGGACCCAGAGTCCATGAGCAGATGGGAGGCCCTGGCTTCCCCTCAGATACCGGTGGCCTCTTAACCTCCCCGAGCTTGTCTCCTCACCTGTAAAATGGGGACAGTTCCAGCTGCTCCCTTGGTTCACGCCACTGGGAGAGGCCCCAGCGGGCATTTGTTAGTGGGGAGCCCTCAGCTGATGCTGGGGACATGTGTGAGCAGGCAGATCTGTTTGGTTAAGATCTGTTTGGTCTGTGGCCCTTTGAAGAGGAAGGTTGTCCTGGTTCCCTACACATAATGATGCTGATGATGTAACTAATTGGTAATGTAATTGATTGTTGGTGTAATTGACAGATAACGTAATCAACTGATAATGTAATTGATTCATGCCACCAACCTGCCTGGCCTTAGCGTGTGTAAGCTTGAGATTATTCTGCAAGGGGCATCTTAATCCCTGTTCTATAAAGAAATTAGGACCTAGTGCTGTGGATGCAGCCGGAAAGTGGCAAAGTTGAATTTTGAACTCAGGTCCGTGGTGCCTGAGAGATGTCCTTCAACTCCCTGGGCCTCAGTTTCCCCTCCTGAACAAAGAGGGCAGGGTAGGATATTCTGGGGGTCTCGAGACTCCAACAGCCCTGGTGGCATGGCGCCTTGCTCCGTGCCCCCTCCTCTGGAGCATGTGGGAAGGATGGACTTCTAGGGCTGGATTGCATCCTTGGAGGAGACGAGGGCCCCTGAGAGTCCCCGTGAGAATAGGAGACGTGTTGGGGGGGGGCCCCAGGACTGCTCCCCTCCCTGCCCGCCTTGACTTCCCTTCCTGCCCGCCCCACCCCTCCCCTGCAGCATTTCTGAAGGGCCTGAGTGACAAACAGCGGGAGGAACATTACTTCTGCAAGGACTTCGTCAAGCTGAAGAAGATCCCGACCTGGAAGGAGACCGCGAAAGGTAGGCCCGCTGGGGAGGCCTCGCTGGCCATGCGGCGGGTGGCCTCTTCGGACCCACAGCTTAAGAGAATCATACAGACAAGGCCAAGGAGAATGGCAGCAGCATTTATTGAGTACTGACTGTGCGCAGGGCACTTTGCGTGTGTCACCTCATTTAATTAGTAGCACAGCCTGAGGCACGTTTGGCTTTTTCCTCCACATGTGGGAGGCTAAGCCCAGACCCATGTCACCTGGCTGTGGAGCTGAGATTTGTAGCTGCGGTGGAGTGGCTTGCAGGGGCCATGCTAGCGAGTGCCCAGGTCTTGCAAATCGCAGGCCTGGTAACTGGTAACCTGGGCAAGTCACTTGACCCGCCTAGGCAAACCTTTCCTCTCCTACCACTGTAAAATGGGATGGAAGACATTAAAACTGTACCTGTGCGTAACATTGTAAAGATTCAAGGAGACCATGTGTGTGCTGCACATAGTAGGTGGGCCGTCATTGCCAGTGTCATCGGTCCCCACGAGGCAGGCCGCCTCTGGAGGTGGAGTGGGGTCAACAGAGGCGCCTGGCCTGTGGGCACTGGTGGGTCACTCTTCAGTGGGGGCCTTTCTGTGACACCCCCCAACCCCAGCCTCCGCTTGTTTCAGGGTTGACCGTGAAGGCGGAGGAGCCCAAGTATAAGAAGGACAAGCAACTCAACGAGAAGATCTCCCTGTTCCGAGGTGATATAACCAAGCTGGAGGTGGACGCCATTGTCAACGCCGGTGAGTGGGGCTCCTGGCTGCCCTGAGCCAGAGACCTGGGTCGCCTTTTCACCTTTGCTGCGGGTCAGGGGGGACACCACCTGGCTCCAGCAAGGCTCGGGTGGCTGACAAGCTGGCCCGCCGGCGCCACGGGAACCTAGTGTGCCGGCCGCGAGGACTCCCCTCCCTTGAAACCCTGACCCGCTGTGTCGGGGGCGCCTTGGCTAAGCGGCCTCGCCGCTCTGAGACCCATTAGCTGGGAAGAGAGAGCCTGGAATTGCGCCGGGCTGCTCTGCCGGGAAGGCGGCCGCCTCGACCACCGCTCTCCTTCCTCTGCCTCCCGCCCGCCCTGTGCCCCTGTGCTCGGCTTCCCGTGGTGGCTCTTGCTGGCTTGGCAGTTTATCGTGATGAGTTGAGGAGCCTGCCGCTCTGTCTGTTCTTAGGGGAGGGAGGAAGGTGGCTGTTCTCCTTCCAGGTGGTGGTTGTCTGGTCAAGGTCAGGGGTGGACTGTAAAGGGGCAGTGAGGTCCAGCAGGTGCACAGATAGTTCATGAGACAAGGGTGAGTGGGACTAAAGCCGGCCCTCGCTCTCCTGCTCGCGAAGCATCAAGGAAGGCACCCCCTTCTTAGAGGAAGCTTTGGGGACCTGGGCACACAGGGAAACCCACCGTGCTGGCTCCCTCCCGTCGTGCAGTCTCAGGCACCCTAAGGAGTGTCTTCAGTCTCCTTCCGCTCACCCCCGGGCTTGCAGCCATTGTGTCTGACCCCAGTGCTGGCCAGGGAGTGGGGTCGCCGAGGGGCTCTGGGACACGGTGGTGTTGATACTGATCTCGCTCAGTGACGAGGCTCTCGGGACTCAGGGAGAGGTGGCCGCTCGGCTGCTCCAGACCTGCTCGTTGTGGTCTGGGTTGCGTTTCTGGCAGCGGCCTCACTCTGTGTGTTCCTGCCAGCATTCGCAGAGCTGTGCAGTCACATGCGTGTCCCTCCCCTCACCTTGCCTGTTTTGGTGCACAGGTGATCAGTCGCATGAAGACAGGAGTTCCAACTTGGAGCAGAGGGAGCTTGGGTCACCTTTGGGTTTCTGCTGCTGCTTTTGCTGTGTTCCTTTTGGGCCTCTAGGATGGCAGGTGGCAGTGAGGTCCTCACGGAGTCACAGGGAGTCACAGTCCAGGGAGTCACAGAGCTAAGACAAGCCAAGCTGTGTTGATTGATGTCATAGTAGACCAGGGGATTAGGGCCTTCTTGCTTTCTGGACTCAGGAGGGGTTGGCCTGAGGTAGAAGGGTCCGAGCGTTGGGGTCATGGCTGAGGGGACAGCCCCGCAGGCCCCTGGGGCTGCCCTGCCCGGTGTCCCTGGCCTTGTCAGTCACCGGCAAGGGTGTGGGAAGCACCCTGTTGGCACTATCGTCGCTGAGCTGCAAAGTGGCCAGAGGGAAAAGTGGGACATCTTATCAGCTCCTTCCCAGCTGGGTTGGTGGTTGGCGGGCCAGGAGGGAGGATGGGGAGACCGAGGCAGGTGTCAGCAGGATGCAGATGGAGCGGGTGGGGGCTCTGGAGGACTGCGGGTGATTAATGGCCCTTCTGAGTGCCCTGTGCCTGGCTAGCCTCCGAGTGCAGCGGCTCTGGCAGCCTCTCACGCGCTCAGAGAAGCACTTTGGTGCTGGCTTCGTTTGACTACACCGGGTGGGGGGTGGCAGCATTCGCCATGTCCCTCCAAGGACTCCCCTTCTCCATGTACCTGTCCAGGCTTGTTTCTTCTGCTGAATGGTGGGGGTGGTAGACGGCCTGGCTGTGGGGTGTTGGGGGACATTTGGAGCCGGTGCTCATGAATCATGAGGCTCACGCAGCACTTGGCGTGAACCGAGGTCCCAGCACCTGTGGCTGTTGTCAGTGCCAGAACTGATGCCATCCTTGTCACTCTGGGTATCAACCCTGCCCCAGTGATGAAAAGGGATGCCGGGTGCCTCAGATGAGCAACTTTCTCCTGCCTCTGCCTGCCTCAGTTTACCTGATACCTCGTGGTGTGTTTTCCTGGGTTCTGTTTTTTTCTAGAGAGAGTCTCACAGTAGGGAGGACCCAGAACCTGCCAGGGACCCCAGGGCATGTCTGAGGCTAGCCCTGGACTCTGGGGTCCCACACACAGCCTGCATGCCCTCCAGGCCCTCTGTCCGGGTGTTCGCCTGGCCTTGGTGTCTGGGTGGCCTTGGCACTGGTCAGACCTCTAGAGTCCTTGGTGGTCTTGGCACAGGTCCTCACATAGGGGATCCTGGGGCCTCATCCCCGGGGGCTCCGCGGCCTTGGCTCAGCCCGGCCCACCGCCCACCAGGGGGCAGCAGAGATCGTGGTCCCTGCTCCCAGTGGCGTCCTGTAAATCAGCCTGTTTATTAGTGGAATAAAAGTCGCGGCATCGAGGGGCTTTTCCGGGCTGCATAAATCTGATCTGTGCCTCGTGAAACCCATATGTGCTTAATTCATATGTAAAGTTTCAAGCAGGAAGAGAATACGTGTCCATTAAATTCTATTTGACTTGATTATAATCATTAGCCGTGAATAATTGCTTCTCAGTGCCGGCCGCTGAGCCACCACAATGGGATAAAGGAGGGAGCAATTATCTCAGGGTGGAGATTTAAAAATTTTTATTTTTGAAGCCAAGGGCAGTGTTGGCCCCTGTGGGCATTGGTGGCCCATGGGGCCTGTGCAGGTCAGACAGGGCTGGGGGCTTGAGGTCAGCTGCAGAGCTTCTGGATTTTGTGGGGGTGTTTCTTTTTGTTTCTGCAGCCAAACGGGGGGTACAGTGAAGGTGCCATCGCTGTCTGGGCCTCGCTCCAGCTGCAGGGACCCTGGAGGGGGAGGCATCTGTGGAGCTGGGAAGGGCCTGTGAGAGAAAGGGGGGTTGGGACTCCTACAACCTCCTCCATCCCGAAAAGCCTTGGGCTGGGGGGGGTCTCCAGTCCAGCTGAGGGTACTCTTCCCACCCCTCGAGAGGACCTTGGGGATCCTTGGAGAGGGCAGGGGCCAGGTACCCTTTCCGACTGCGCCTCACTCCCCTCCGCCCCACGGAGGGACCCCCATGGCCTCTCTCTGGACTTTGGAAAATCACACTCTGTTTCCCAACTGGCCCACTGACATTGGGAGTCCAGGACTGGTTTTCACCCCACTTTGCTGATATTCGAGATGATTGGGATGTGCACGCACATGTGCGTGTGTGTGTGTGTGTGCGTGTGCGTGTGGTATGACGTATATTATATAGTATGTGGAGGAGGGGCTGGGAGAGAGCGTGGAAGGGGTGATGCCTGGCTGGCGGGTGGCAGGACTCGAAGTCACAGGGGGTAGGACCAAACCCCCCAAGTCCCCAGGTATAGTGCAGGCATCCCTGGACCCTCCTCAGCCCTCCTGGCCAAGGCCGCTTGCTCAGGCAGCACCCGGAGAGTCTCAGGCTCCCACCATCCGTGTGGGCCACGGCTCGTGCCCACAGGGGCACACAGCATCCATCTTAATTAAATTAGGCTGCCACACTGGCAGGAGAAGCCAGGGAACCCCTGCAGGCCCCCATTCTGGAGCAGGAGATTCTGGGGGGCAGTGCCTGCCTCCCCATCTTGGCCTACAACCCCAGGCTCTGTCTTAGAAGAGCCATGCCTGGCATCTCCTCCATGTCTGAGGATCTCCACCCAGGGGGTGTTTCGACTTCTGGAGTATTCGTGTCTTCTCTTTGTGATGGGGGGTGGGAGATGTGTGTGGCATGACCTTAACTGGGTCCCTTCCATGCCTTTAAGGTTCCCAGCATACCAGGCCTGTGCCTGTGGGCCCCTAGTTCCCGACAGACAGCTGAGTCCCAGGGAGGAAGTGTCCAAGCATAAAGACTCCCATTCTCGGCCAGCTCAGGGGTCGGGCTGCCGGCTTTGGCCTTCAGGCGTAATGGGACAGGGCAGGGATGAATGTGATGCTTTGTGCAAAGACAGAAAGAATCTCTCACTTCAAAGGTGTCCCAGGCCAGCGAGTCAGGGCTATGAGCACAGAGGCTAGGAGCTGGGTCGGAATCCCAGCGGTCCTACTGGCGGTGCTGTGGCCTCCGGCCGGGCGTGTCTGAGCCTCAGTTTCCTCATCTGCAAAAAGGATCATCATCAGCTCCACCCATGGTGGTGTGAGGATGACATGAGTTCGTTCAGGTCCATCCAGCACTGGGCGCATGGCCTGGCACAGAGGGAGCCCCTAGGAAATTATTATTGGGAAGTCAAGAGCAAGAGCAACTAAGTAGACTATAATGTGACAAAGCACTGGAAACAAGATCTGAACAAAGTGCCATGAGACACCACAGGGACCAATTAATTTTGCAGGGAGGTGGCGGGAGGCAAGGGGGGTCATTGAGGCCTTTGAGGGGCCTGGGCACATGGGCCAGGCCATGCAGACTGGGTGGGAAGCTGTGTTTCACAGCGACAAGCTGGCCTCACTGGGAGTTTTTTAAGCTGCTTATTTATTTAAAATAAGGCATGAAGTGGCACTCTGTTTCCTTAAGTCTTGGGGCTTTGATTTGCGGTCTGCCAGCCGCGTATCGTCCCCCTCCTCCAGCCACGCCAGCCAGACTCTTGCTTCATCCCTCAGCTGCCTGGAAGGCCCCGAGGAGCCGGCCCCCTTGCTGCCTGCCCCTGGGCCACCACTCGGAGTCAGTGATTTAGAGACTGCCTTGATGGACTAGCAAGCAGGGGGCCGAGGGACACCGACTGCCTTGTGGGAAGTGATCTGATGCTAAACTGTCGCCGTAAATCGCTTTATCTGTCACTTCAGATTTAACTGTATTTGCTGAGGCTTGCTGCCACGGCCAACAGCAGCCCTCTCTGCAGCGGGCAGGGAGGGCGGGTGTAGATTGGGACCTGCGAGCAGCAGCAGATTTTGCTGGGCCCTGTCCCCCAGGGAGCACAGGGTGAGGGCCAGCCCCCCCTTTGGTGCTGACCCCTTGGTGCCAGCCCGAGGTATCTGTGAGGCATGCAGGACTATGATCCTCATTCTCAGTGATTGGACCAAGGCTCAGGGAAAGAGATAACATGCCCCAGCTTGGCAGGTGACCAAGTCAGAATTTGAACTCGTGTGTGGCCTTTCCTCCAGTTCCGCAGATGCATGTGGCAGGCCTGTTGTGTTCCAGGTATTGGGGTAGGTGCTAAGCGGGGGATGAGACACGGTAGTGGAAAGGGACAGCACGGTGTATGGGGGATGGGAGGCCTGCTGCGGGGCCGGGAGGCAGTCAGGCGAGCTCCTGGAGGAGGCGGCACAAGCTGAGAGGCATGAAGCTGAGTCAGAAGGTGGACAGGGGCTTTCCAGGGGCAAGGAGGGAGAGCCCAGCAGGCGTGGGGGGCGGGTGGCACTCGGAAGGGTGGCACTCGGAAGTTCTGAGGCGCCTGGGATGAGCTGCGGCCAGTCCTAGGCTGTATTCACACCCCATGCCACCTCCCCTGGCCTCTTGCTGTTATATCAGCCCCTTGATGTCACCAGGGAAACAGGCTCAGAGGTGTGAAGCAACTTGCTTAAGGACACACAGCTAAAGGACAGTGGCCTTAAGGGGAGGGGAGCTTTGCCAGACTCCAGAGCCGCCAGGAAATCCTTTTTTATCTTGTTGAAAAATTTGGGTCCCTAGAGTGAGCGTGTTGTCACCTGTCCTCACGTCAGGGGAACACAGAGTGGTTAGGGTGTTTGGCACAGTGGGTAGTCGGTGCAGAAAGGATGGGACCGACGTCTGTGTCCAGGATGGTTGACCCCATGAGGCCTTGTGGTGAGCTCTGGCCCCTTGGCCCAGTTCGTTGTCCTATGTCCCAGCCCCCGTCTCCGGCTCGCCCCATAGTCCCTGCCTCTGGGCTGGGGACAGCTAGGTATTGAGTGTTCCCCCTGGGCCAGGAGCTGCTCCCCAGACCGCACATGTCACCTCATTTTCTCCACTTGACAACAAAGGAGACTGAGACACATCGGAGCCACAGCCCTGATAAAAGGCAGGGCCAGGAATCAAGCCTTCCCCTTTGGCATTTGGGGTTTAAGGGACACACAATCAGGTTTGCTTTTTCAGAAGCTCCTTCTGGGTCTTGGGGCGTGCAGGGCACAGTAAGTCGGGGAGGCTGACTGGGAGGCTGGGGTCCAGGTGCCCTTCTCCCCACATTAGAAAGCCTAGAACCCCTGAGAAAATGCCAAGGCCTCATTTCCACCACTGCGAGAGGAGGGCGACTCACCGCCTCAAGGTTGGGAAGCGGTTACGTAAATTCATAAATGATGGATTCCTCCTGAATTCTTGAGATTCCCTGGGGGGTTCGCAGGGCCTGGGCCAGAGAGCCGAGCTTTGGCTGGTGGGTAGGACTCAGGCCCTGGAAGGCCCTTCCGTCCCCCGTTTATTAGACCCTCCCCGTCTTCCCATGAAGACTTGAGGGAGAACCATAGACCCTGGACCGATGACCCTTTGTCCTGGATCTCAATAAACGTTTGTTGAGTGAAGGAGTGACCGGATGCTTTTGAGAGTTCATCGGACAGGGGGTGGGATTGGGTGAGCCAGTGACCTCTCTGGGGCCCCTCAGCCTGCCCCGGCCCAGACCCCACCCCACGCCTCTTGGTGGTCCCAGAAGTCAGGGCTGGAAGGGCTAATGCCTTTTCCAGATGAAGACACAGTGGGCTGCTCGTGAGGTTCCCAGCCCTGTGTGAGGCTCTGGGGGTACGAGGCCCAGTGACCCAGCGTACGCTGGAGGCATCTGCAGGCAGAGGAAGATGGGAGGTATCTCAAGAGTGACGGTGACCTGCTCAGGGTCACACAGCGGGAAGGTGGCAGAGCAGGCCTCCCTGACTCCCCCACGGGGCCATTTCTTCTCGGTCTTTTTCTCCCCGTCATGACGGATCATGGGCAGGAGATAACCCATGAGGGCTCTGCTGCCCACTGTCGCCTGCTGAGCGGCCCTGAGCACACTCTGTCCAGTCCCTCCCGTCCTTGAGGCTGTTTGGCCTCAACACCTGCACCTGCGCGCCCGTCTGTATCCCTGAAGCGCTCTCTACGCCGAGCACTGAGCTGAGGAGGCCAGAGCTTGTGCGAATGTGTGTGTTTTGAAATTAATGGGGACCATTAAATTGGCCGAGCATGAAAAGGGCTAGGGCTGCGGCCCTTGGCTTGCTCTCCGGGACGAGCCTGCCAGCACTTGGCAGAGGGCTGTCCAGCCAGCTTTGGGCCTCCCCAGGAGGCTCTGGCTCGCCTGCCCATTTCACAGAAGGGCACCCCGTGTCC
>NW_011888925.1:1862201-1871890 GCF_000151845.1 Pteropus vampyrus | reverse complement strand
GGGCGGCAACCCTCAGGGTAGGGTCTGCTATGCACTGGCGCTCAGCCGCCCGGGGACAGGGGACAGCCCCTCCATCCGCTGGGCAGGCTGAGGGCACCTCCTTCCTGTGGTGAACTGAAGGGTCTGGGCCCAGAGTGACTGAGGGAGGAGCCCCCTCCTGATGCCCAGTCTTTCAGATTTGGGGTTCCCTAACTGTGAGGGTGCAGAGCAGGTGGCCTAAGCCCCTCCCTCCCCTCCGTAGCAGGGCTGCCAGTGTCTGCTCTACCTTCTGCTGGGAAGGGTGTGTGTGTCACATGGGAACAGCCTGTGCAGGGCCGAGAGGTGGCGGGGCAGGATGGGGGTGCTCCCCTTCTCCAAGAGGCTCGTGATGGACGTGTTCCCTGTCAGGTGGCCATGGCGGAGCCTGAGCTGGCAGAGCCTGAGCATCCTGCAGGCCGCCCCCTGCAGCCTCCAGCCCGCCCTTCCTCTCTCCTCCTTACAGTCTTCCTGCATTTTAGAAGCTCACCTTTTGGGCTCATTTTTAGTTTGTAAATGATGCGTCCTGATGCTTCCTAAGCCCCTGCTGGCAGCTGTGTTTCATGTGACTTCAATAGCACCATCACAGGCCCCTTTACCCTGCATTCTCAATTTCTTGCTTATTGAACGCCTGCTCCATAGCTCATGTGGCCTCCGGGGACCTTTGGGTAGAAGCAGACTGCCCAGCGGGCACAGCTGTGTGTGGGACTCCTGCTCCTTGCACACCGGGCAGGGGAAGGGACACAGCTATTTATGTCTGCACTGGGTGTGTCAGGAGGTGGAAGCCAGCGAGGACTCAGGAACCAGGAACTTGGTGGCTGCAGGCCCGGGGGAGGACAGGTACAGGAAGATAGAGCCAGGTTGGCAGTGGGTGTGGGAGGCAGCGAGCACAGATGGGGCTGAGGGTGGCGGCGGGTGGTGGACACGGCTGGCCTTCCTCCACCGGGACACCCAGCTGGCACCGCTGCTTTGGTTCATTAAAATCTCGTCATTTGCACCCCCGATGGCAACAAGTGGTCCTTGTACAGTGGCACCCATCCTTCTCTCTATCGGTGCTCCCTCCTCCTCTCGGACGTTGTAAGTGCCATAAAAATAGCTTAGCTGCGCGTAGCATGTGGGAAGAGAGAGGCCCGGCTGTCAGCCATTCCCCTGCCAGCAGGGCCCGCGTCTGTTTTATTATTGCTGCCTGGCTGTATTTCACGATGGTTTAAACATCATCAAACGCCACATCTCTTTTGAAAAGCAAGAGCTACCTTGCTGAGGATGTTGAGGAGAAACAGGAACATTAAAATCTACGAAGCAAATGGCCCAGAATTGACATTTGCAACGGGAGCTTTGCAGCTTTGACTGTCAAAGGAGCTAAATCCCGTCTGGCAGCCGGCAGGGAACTTTCCCGGGTCATCACCGAAACCCTGAGGTTTGGCGGGGAGGGGACCAGGGCATCATAGGTAGGGTCAGAGAATGATGGAATTCTGGGGGTCACCTGACCACTTCTTAGTGCCTCCTCGGCCTCGACCTTGACTCAGCCTCATCTCCCTCCTAACAAGTGCGGTGGGCGTCCATCCCCTCCGGCATGCAGAGTGGGATCACAGGGCCTAGGTCTTGGGGGTGGAAGTGGGGGTGTGTCAGAAGATGCACTGGACAGGGCTGCGGTGGCCACTTCCGAGCTTTCGTGACCCCGACCAGGAAACACCTCTCCTCTGAGCCTTGGTTTCCGTAGCTGTAAACCTGGAAGGGTGACATTCCCTTCCAAAGATATTTGAGAGGATCAAGAGGCTGCATGCAAATGCGGCCAGTCATTGGAACTCAGTAAATGGTGACTTAACACTGAGGAAGTGGGCGTTTGAGTTGGAATGGGCTTTTTAAAAACGTTTAATTCAACTATTTCTACCGAAAAATAGGTATAATAAAATCAGGGAACCATTAAAACAGAAATAGAAAGAAACCAGGGACAAGGGAGGATGCTGACCTGGACATCCAATAAGGACGTGCCCCACGCTCTTAGCTACACCTGGAGCCCTTTGGCCTGGATGCCCTTGGCACGTGCTTTCCAACCTGCCAGCCTCTTGCTGGGTTCCTGGTTGTGGCCCTGCTCTGCTCAGCTCTACCACCTGCCACTTGATGCTGGTGTCTCGTCTACTGAGAGAGGCAGTGTGGCTGCCCTTATATTTTATGCTCTTGGTGGCTGCATGGGGCAGCTTGGCTCCTGGCACCTACCCTGGTCCTGACCAGATTAAAAGTAGGCTGAGCGAGTCTATTGCAACTGAATAGGAAATGTGCCTTTGAGCTTCCTGGCAGCTATAGCAAAATGGGAAACAAGATTTTAGGTTTTACAATTCCAAACTTGGAAAGCAATTTAAACTTCTGCTTAATCCTCTCTCTTTCCACTCGTTCCCTTTTGTCTCCCTTCTCTCCCTCTAGTACCCTCACCAACTGCTCTTTATTTCCCCCGCAGATGCTTCTTACCTTGTTCCAGAGCCCTCCCCAGTCTCCCTAAGTGCACCTTCCCTCACGTGGCTTCGCTTCTGACTTGGGAGGTGCTCTGTGCCCCCTTGTTTGTTGCTTTCCATTCCCATGTCTGCCAGCCTGGCCTCTGGGCCTCTTGCCTCGCCCAGGCCCACTGGGTCTGACGCTGCAATTCCTCTCAGATGAGCCAGTGACTAATAAGGGTTGCCCCTGGGGGGCCGGCAAAATCTTTCCCTCCTTAATATGGCAGTTTAAAAATGTGTCACCATCGATTTGAAGAAAAGACTTGTTCCTGCTGAGAAAAGCGGCCTGGAGATTCGTCTCGCCTTAGGAATCACACAGGCAGCTGCATAAATTCCAGAGCCACCAAGCGCTCTTCATGCAAATGCTGGCTCACAGCCCCACAGCCAGCCTGAGAGCCCCTCGGATTCCACCCCCACGCTCCTGGGGGCTGGCACCCCACTTACCGACCTCTCCTGTTCTCACAGAGACTCTGGGGGGCCCTTTGCCGGGGGATCCTAATTAGAAGATCCTCCTTCTCTCTACCAGTTTGTGGTTAAGCCGGAGGCTGAGCCCATAGCTAATTCCATGTCCTGACGTGCTTTAATCCTGGCGGAGAATGCGGATGGCTGACTTCTGCAAGGAGCCCCTGAGAGCCATCGGGGTGTCCGCGCAGGTCAGCGGCCCTCGCTCGCCCTTGACTGTGGATCTTTTGGCTGTACAATAGGTCTTCCCTGAATGCGGGGTTTTTACTGCATTGATGCCCTGTCTCCTACCTTATTTCGTCCTTACCTGGAAAGGGGTCATTCAGTCTACCCCCGGCCTCCAGACAGGCCCTCTCCCCTCTGGGTGGTGGGGCCTGCCCCTCTGTACACTGCCCTCATACCTGGCCCAACCTCCTGCCCCACAGCAGCAGATGCTGGTCCCGCCCTGGTCCAGCAGCTCTGTGAGCCCAGGACGATCATCATAAAAATGGCCTAGGACAAGTTGGGAGGCTGTGGTACAGGGCTCTTATGTGACTTGTCTCCAGCCGAGCCAGGAAGCTCGAACCACATCTTTTCACTGTATATCCTGGGTACTTTCCACTCGGTCACGTCACCTTTGACTGAATGAGTGAGTGAATGAGTGGCGGGGAGTGGGCATGCGGTGACCACTTGTAGGGCTAGGCGTCCTTCTGGTTAGCAGGCATGGAGTCAGCCCAGGATAGGGGAGGGGTGTCTGGAGAGCTCAGGGGACAGCTGAGCTTTCCAGGTCCCCATAGGGTCCCCATCCCCTTCTGTCATCCAGAGGTCACAGTGGCCACGTTTACGGTGGTGTTGCTTGCCGTCCCAGGGGGCTCTCCCAAGCGTGGTGCAGAACAGGACAGGGGCTTGGCTGCCAAGGATGCCACAAGGCCACGCTCAGCATGGACAGTCTCTCTTGCTCTGGCTGCAGTGGGGTGACCCTGGTTGGCACCCAGGACAGTGGCCTGCAATCTGCAATTGGGCTCAGTAGGGGATGGAGAAGAGGGTGGCATGAGATGCCAGTGAGCCCCACCCTGGTTCTTGGGGAGCGGGTGCGGCTGCAAGCCTGGGTGTCAGGGAAGAGGTAAACAGGCAGTTTGCGGCCTCCGCAGCTGCTGCGGGCCCCTCCGAACATGTGCTGGGCGGGCGTTCACCACCTGGTGCGGGGAAGTCCGCAGGCTGGCCCCGGGCTGCACCACCCCCAGCCACAGAAAGGGCCCCATGAGGGCTCCTGTCAGCCATCACTCCAGGAAAGGAGGGGCTTTGTTTTTCCTGGCTCCCTAAATGTTATTACCTTTATAGGCTTTGGAAATCATTTTTTTGGCTTGAGTTACTTGTCCTCTGCAATGTGGAAATCATGGGACGGAAAATAAACCGCAGGGTTACTCTTGGCTCTGAAAGGTCAGGTGGCAGGGGATGAGGGGGCAGGGCTCAGATGTGTCCTTCCAGGCCTGGGTCACTCTTTCGGGACCATCGTAACTGGAAGCAGGGGCGGGGGGCAGGGATGGTGTGTGGCAGAGGGGGCCCTGGACTTCTGGTGGGACAGTCAGCCTGAGGCTTTGGGACCTGCCGCCTTCGTCAGATGGTTCCCACTAAACTGGCCTGGGATGGTGAGAGTCACGCTTTCCTCCTAGATGCCCAGCTACACCAGCTGGCTCCCCTCAGGTGCCATCCAGGGCACCCTGCCAGCCACGGGCAGCATAGACATCTCAGTGTAAGAAAAAAAATAAGCAAGCCCTTTGGGTTTTGGCAGCTGGGATGCAGGCCTGGCAGGGGCTCCCACCTGCAGAAGGTGCTTTATCTTCTGGCGAAGTTGGCTGGTCGGGAGCTGGGTGAGGAGCCCCCAGGAACCCATGCAAATCCTCCCTTCCCTGGGACGGAGGACCCTGGAGGGAGGCCTGGGGTGTCTGCCCCGGGAGAAGGCTGCTCCTCTACTCTCTTAATATGCGAAGAGCTCCCACAAATCAATAAGAAAAATGGGCAAAAGATGTGGACAGGCAATTCTCGGAAGGAGAAAAACAAATGGCCAGTAAACAAGTGAAAAGATGCAGAACTTCGCTAGTAATCAAGAAAAGGCTAATTGAAATAAGAGACATCATTCTTCTCGTGGGTGCTGGCGAGCGAGGCTGGAAGTGCGGCTGTGCGCAGCCGCAGGCCCTCTCCCGGCTCACCCCGTGGCTTGCACCAGTCCATCGCATAGTAGGTGCTTTCTTTGCACCCGAAAACACACAGCACACCTCTCTGCTCACAGTAAGTCTCAGCAGGGCCACCACCGTCGCCTTCATGTCCCTAGTTTGCCCTGGCCATGCCTGCTGACCTGAGAGTCCCCATGCGTCCTTGGCTGTGGCCATGGTCCTTCTGGGCCTGGCCCCTGGTGGGGTGGATGCCGCTTCCTGCTGCTCCGCGATGCCCTGGGCTTCAGCGTTCTCTGTAAGCTCATGGCTGGTGCCAGGGTCACACTGCACAATGCGGTGTTGGGGCCACAAGGGAGATGGGACCCCTAGAGCTGAGCAGCCCTGGATGTTATCACGGTTTCTTCCGACACTCCCGGGATCCCCAGTTTGGGCGTCCTGGCTGGCACACCTACATCATCTGGCCCCAAAACATCTGCCTTTTCTGGCTTACCCTCCTGCCTTCTGCTTTCCCGTCCTGGTTTTGGGTCTTATAACTGCGTGTTCTCTCTCACCTCCCGGCCTTTGCACGGGCTCTTCTTCCTGCTGGGAGCACCCTTTCCTCCCATTTTCACTTGGCTGACCCTGGTCATGCCCCAGGGTCTCAGCTTAGATGTCATCTCCTTCAGGAGCCTCCTCCGACAACCTGACCTGGGTTAGGCATCCCTCCCATGGGCTTCAGAGCATAGTCTTTCATTCGGCTTTGTGTTCATTCATTCAGCAGGTGCTGGGTGCTGGGGCTGGAAGAGGGGAGGGGCAAGGGAGATGTGGCCCAGGCAGCTAGGTCACCCTAGGGAGCTACACAGTCACCTGGAATGACCTGGCCCTGGGGCAGACCTGTCTGGAGGTCTGGAAGGGGATGCCAGGGGGAGCATCCCAGACGGGCCCAAGGTGGCGCCCTGGGTGTGGCTCAGCTTGCTAGGAGCCCCAGATGCCCTTTCTCAGCCTGCGCCCCTGGGGAACCCTCTTTTGCAGAGCCCAGTGAGGCTGGACCACAGCAGAGCTGCCTTTGATGCGGAGCTTGAGGGGGAGAGCACAAGTCATACTTCAAAGGGCTGCAGTCCCAGGGAATCTGGGTCTCTGAGTCCTTGAATTGTCCTCCTGCCTGCCCACCCCTCTCTTGCCTCCCTGGGCGAAGCCAGCCAGCAGGAGAGCCGAGGCCTGAGGGAGATGCTAGCCTAGAGCTCAGCTCCCAGGATCCCGGGCAGCCTCCTCTCCCGCTCCCTCCTTCCTGTCCTCCCACTCCTGGGGCCCAGCCCCCTCCAGCCTCCTCCCTTTGACTCCCCAGACAGGTGGGTGCAGCCCTCCTTCCTTCCTTCAGAGAGTGTGACGTGATAAAGACCCAGTCCCTGTCTCTGAAAGGCACTGACTGCATAGTGGGGGCAACAGGGTTACAGCACAGTGCATAAGTGCATTGGCAAGTGGGTCAGGGAAGGCTTCCTGGAGGAGGCCTACCTGGGAGACCTACTTCCCTCCATTTTCTGGTCGGAGCTCACCTATGCCTTTCCCTCCAGGCTCACAGACACCCAGTCAGGCTTCCCCATGAGGCCTCATGGGCCAGGACTTGGGGCTGTGGGACCAGCCTGGACAGGCCTGGTTGCAGTATGAACCCATGTCACCGTGGCCTTGGGCAAGTTTCTTAGATCCAGACCTCTGTTTGTTTGCATGAAAATGGGGATAAGCCAGGATGGAGCATGGTGACTTGTCTGGCACCCGGTGCCATCGAGCCACACTGCCTTGCCTCTCGCAGATGGGCGCCCCTTTAGGAAAGCCCCCCGACTGAAGGTTCCGATCTGGGCACCCACACGGGAGGAAGCACATTCATTAGGAGACTCGGGCTCGCCGCCTGCCATGCCAAGTGTCTCGCCGTGCCAGCTTCCTGAGGCCGCGGGCTCGCCGAGAGCACATCTCCTGCGTCTTCCTGGTAACAGGTTCCATCTGCCAGCCCCTGGGGAGACGCCAACTGGGGAGGTACTGTGAGGGGACCAGCCTCCCTGGTGACGCCCCCTCGGCCCTTTGCCCCTACTTTGAATGGGCTCTGTCCCCTTTCTCCGCCCGCCACAGCTAATTCATTCGCCAGGCCCCGATCCAAGGGAAAGCTAATTAAAGAACTTCTGCTTTTGGCTTAGCCTGGACTTTGAAGATTCCCTTGGTCTTCCTGGAGTATCTGAAAACAGGTGGAGAAAGGGCGCGTCAGGAAGGGCGTCAGATTAACGCCCCCCCAGCCTCGTAATAGGCTTCATCCCCGCCCCGCTGGCGCTGGCAGGCATCAAGCAGCTCTGCAGCTCTGGGCCCCACGCTGGGAAGGGGCCCTTTGTGAGCCTGTGGGATGCAGACAGCATGGCTCCCTGTCCCTAGCTTTCCGTGAATGGGAGGCCGTGTGTTCCCTGAGTTTTGGGGGCCTGGGCCCCTCACCACACATTCTCCAGGGCAACGAGAGGCGTGGGGTACTGGCATCCAGAGGCTCTGCACCTTTTCATCTGTGTCGTGGTGGGGCACCTGCCTTCAGGGCTGCTACAGTGACGGGCACAGTGGGCTCGCTCCCTCCCTGCCCCTCCCCCCCGTCAGGCCCCCCCCACGGCAGCGTCTTTTCTTTCACAAGCTGGTTTGCCCCTCAGAGATTTTAATCAACCCACACAAATATTTTTTCAACACTTACCAGCAGAACATGAGCTCCATGGGGCAGGGGTCTTTGGGGTCCACATTCACTGCTATATCCCCTATCTGAACAGGGCCCGGCACACAGTAGGTGCGCAGTAAAGACTTGTTGATCTTCTGGTTGGTGGTCAGGTCCTGAGACAGAGGTGGTCTGCTTTCACAGAGGTTATATTATTTCTGCCTGCAGAAAACACCCACAGGGTCTTGTGGGGATCATCGAGCCCCCAAATGTCGGGTGGCGGTCTTAGAGCCTGCCCTCCCTTCCACTCTGGGCTTTGGCCAAGCCTGGTGTAACCGTGGGGAGAGTCGGGGTGTTCTGCTGCCACTCCGGCCCCCATCCTTGCCCCGCCCCAGACCCCTGCTCCCCGTTTCCCTATGCTGTGCTGTGGAGGCGGCAGGGGTGGGTGGGGTAGGGAGCATTTAGACCCACGGTTCCCTGTACAGGGACCTCTTGAGGGCAACTCGCCTGCGTCACGGAAATAAAAATGATAAAAACCTACCACTGAATTCTGGGTGGCAGTAAATTACTTAACACCTGAAACAGGTTGAAATGTGGCCACTGTGGCTTTTAATAAGCCCATCTCCGATGCAGCCGCTTCCGTGAGAAGCCGGCCGGGTCTCTTCTCCAGGCATAATTTCATCGCGTCCCAGGCTTGGCAGCAGTGCAAATAAGATTTCACTTCCCCTGTAAATCTGCGAGGGGGGCGCTGGGATTTCGTTCGTGCTGTCAGTTAGCGGCTCGAGAGAGCCTATTTACTTAGCCTCTGACGGAGAGGGTCCTTCAGGGGTGCCTGACGTGGGGGGGTGCTGCGGGGGTGGGGAAGCAGGTGCTGACGGGAGGACTGGGGGTGTGGAGGAGGGAAGGCGGGCAGCAGTGGAGCTGGGAGCACACTTGGTTTTGGAGGCCTGAAGGTGGATGAACAAAACCTACCCAGACCTACCAAGGCAGCATTTAGGGCTGGTTGGCTGGCTGACCCAAGATCCTCTGCGACCTCCTAGGCCAGATGCTAAGAACAGGCCACAGAACTAGGGTGTGTTCGTGTGGTGTGGGTTCGAAGATTGGGTCGCCTCTTCTCTGGGATGCTTGGTGAAGCCAGAGACCCCCTGGGAAATGAGGCCAGGAAAAAGGAAGCTTCTGGAACCTGGTGGTAGCCAAGTAAGAATACGGTCCAGGTACAGGGGGTAGTGGCCACCCACTCTCTTTCTTTCCCACTTGAACTAGAACTTCGCGTCCTGAGTCCGACCAAACAGGGAGAGTTGGATACAAGAAGCAGGGGCCCTGGGCTTTGGGGTGCCTCTTGGCCACAGGGCAGGCATTCAGGGTCTTACCCTATACCTGTCTGTAACCTCGGTGAGGTGCAAGCCCTGAGATTTCTTTGGGAAGGAAAGGGCTAGAAGCTCCTTGGCTGGAGTGCAGCACGGTATGTGCTGCAGCTGGTGTGTGTGTGTGGGGGGGGCAGTTTCCCAGGTTTGCGGGGAGACCACCCATCTCCTGGGGTTCTTCTGAAGACATGCTAGGGAGACGGGGCCAGTTCGGGGTCAGTCGGTCCCTTCCCCCCTACAAAACTCATGGGCCCTCGAGGGACGGGCCAGCTCCGCTTATTCTCCTTCGAGGACCAGAGTGGCGGCTGCACCACTCAGACCACCTGCCCCTCTCCAGAAGGGCTCAGTTATGTTTGGAGGGTCTTTTTTCCATTGACCTGAAATACAGTTCCTGGAAATGTCCCCAGGGTCATCGTGAGTTCCTCCTGTGGGGCCCAACCCTGTCTGGGCTTCCAACTCCTTTGGGGCACTTATTAAAACCTAAGATGCCACCACCCCATCACCCCCCGTCCTCCTGAAGCTGGAAGCTTGAGTCAGCCTGCCATCCTGTCTG
>NW_011888925.1:1858711-1860416 GCF_000151845.1 Pteropus vampyrus | reverse complement strand
CCAAGGCACATCAAGAAATAACTTTGCTTCCTTGGAATATAAGGAAAACCTCATTAACCCGTATTCAGACGTGAAATCAGATCTAAGACAGAAGTAATGAGTTCTTATTTTATGTTAAATTTAGCAGAAACTGCTATTGCACTCATGGAGAATTATTTTTTTCCTTTCCTTATCTGAGATATCAGATAAGCCTCGAGAGACGCGAATTCAGTGGGTACGTCTAGGGGACAAAGGGTATCTAGCAGGGGATCCAGGCGAGTGTTCACCGGGCAGAGGAACAGCACGTGTCTCCGGTGCCTGTACAGTTCCAGTCTTATCTGAGCACCCATGTGGGCGCTGGAGCCTCGTGTGGGATAATCCACAGCCCCTATTAATAACCCTCCACCTGCAGACCCTCTCGGGGTTTGCCCTCCTTGGGGCTGCAAGATGGGGCCAGAGGTCTCTCTCCGTCTTGGAGCAGAATCATTATTTTGGTTCCGATGGTACCCTGGGGAACTTACTGATAACCCAGAGTCTCCATCCACCCCCACCCCGGCCACCACCTCTGGGCCAGTGGATCTGACAGCAGAGCTGCCCCCTTGGGCGTGAGGCCTGGGGATGAGGTGTGGGCAGCTGAGACTGTCGGACACACACCTGGCCCCAGGTGTGCTGGGCCCCAAGCCAAGAGTCAGCAGCGAGATGACAGTAAAAGTTAAATCTTTCTATTTATTTCAAGAAAGGACAAGGAAAGTGGACTTGGACATTTTATATGAAAACAGACAAACAGAAAATAGGACCAAATAGTTCATCACATTCATCTCAACATTGAAGTTTCAAGGCACCTACAAGAAGGAGGCCGAGGGCGGTTCGCAGTGCACTTTGGTTTGCGTGGTCGCTGTGGTGGGTGTGTGTGTGTCTCGGCGTCTGGGGGGGAGGCTGGGAGTGAGGCAGGAGGGCCAGGGCCAGGCTGAGTCAGCCCACTGGGTCTGATGGCAGCGGGTGGCAGTGGGAGTGGGCCCGCCCCTCAGACCCCCGAGATTGCTTTGCCTCTTAGAGGAAAAGGAAAGAGGTAAGGAGTGTGTGGCCGAGTGGCCCCACGGGGCCGATTCTGCAGGTGAGGAAGGGCAGGGGCTCAGGAGAGGCTGGGGGTGCCCAGGCAGGGGTCCCTCGGTTGGCAGAAGGGACCTTGGTCATAGGCTCGTGAAAGGACCGGGCCTGTGCCCCCCGAGCCATCGGCTGGCCGGGCATCCGCCTTCTGTAGCAGGGGGACCCACCCCTTCTCCAGGGTCTGGCCGAGAACCCCTCCCTGGCCTCCTCCTCAGCCACTGGGAATGGTTTATACCGAGCAAAGCACCGGTGACTCGAGAATGCTTAACAATGCCAAATGCGCTACAGATAACCTTTACGGTCACCGAAAGGGAACTGCTGTTGGTAGCTCTGAAACAACATTCGCTCTGCAGTGCTTCCGCTTGGGGTTTCCTTGCGTTTACTCTTTCCCGTTGCCTCCCTGTGCACACTCGCCGGGTGACATTCATACTTCGCAGGCGTCCGCTCCAGCCTGCAGAATCCCGTAACCGTACCCTCTCTCTGGCTCGATTGTGTTCACAACCTGCAGCCTCCCTCAACCTTCAACGGCGTCTCTCTCTCCGCTTTTTCTCCCTCTCAGCCGACAAACCTCAAATGCTGGGCTGCCCAGGTTCCTCCCTGTGGCTCTCAGCAGCTGAGT
>NW_011888925.1:1852878-1858661 GCF_000151845.1 Pteropus vampyrus | reverse complement strand
GACCGGGCCTGTGCCCCCCGAGCCATCGGCTGGCCGGGCATCCGCCTTCTGTAGCAGGGGGACCCACCCCTTCTCCAGGGTCTGGCCGAGAACCCCTCCCTGGCCTCCTCCTCAGCCACTGGGAATGGTTTATACCGAGCAAAGCACCGGTGACTCGAGAATGCTTAACAATGCCAAATGCGCTACAAATAACCTTTACGGTCACCGAAAGGGAACTGCTGTTGGTAGCTCTGAAACAACATTCGCTCTGCAGTGCTTCCACTTGGGGTTTCCTTGCGTTTACTCTTTCCCGTTGCCTCCCTGTGCACACTCGCCGGGTGACATTCATACTTCTCAGGCGTCCGCTCCAGCCTGCAGAATCCCGTAACCGTACCCTCTCTCTGGCTCGATTGTGTTCACAACCTGCAGCCTCCCTCAACCTTCAACGGCGTCTCTCTCTCCGCTTTTTCTCCCTCTCAGCCGACAAACCTCAAATGCTGGGCTGCCCAGGTTCCTCCCTGTGGCTCTCAGCAGCTGAGTCGGAAGGCACCGGGGTCCTCTGTCCCAAGAAACCCCTCCTTGCTGCAGCCTGGCACCCAGCCCGGACTCTGGGTGGGCTTCTCAGCAGGGCCGCTGGCCTGCTGGCAGGTTGCATGTTAGGTAGGGTTAAAAAAGCTAAGGCTAGTTTCGGGGTTTCGTGTCTTCCTCCAGAGTACCCAGAAACCTTTCGAAAACCAGACCAGCCGGACGTGGGTGGTCTCTGGGACACTCTGCAAACAGGTCTGCTGAACAGCTCGGAGGAGAGGCACCCTGGCCCACCCAGCTCCAGGGAGATGACCGTGTGGCAGCCCATGTCTGCTGTGGCTTTGATTGTCAGCTCTTGTATTTGTTTCTCTCTGTCTTGAGGAGAAAGTTAGTTCCTCCAGGTGGATGGCTCAGGGTGTGGGGACTCTCGACCAGAGGGTCAGACGAGGTGGGACACCTGGTTCTCTGCCCTCTTTGTCACCCACCTGAGGCTTGGCTTGGAGAAGGGAAACTGAGTCACCTAGGCCGGCCGGTGGCTGTTGCTGAACCCGGATTTCCCCATCGAGCTCACAGCTGGTGATTGTGGGTACGAGGGAGAGCTTCGGAGAGAAAAGCCCCTGCCTGGGCCAGGCTGCCAGCGGAGCAGGTACAGGGAAGAAGGCCATTGCGAACACCCACCTGGACCCATTGTTCTAGCCTGAGGGGACAGACAGCAAGTAGATGGCCGAGGAAGAGAGAAGGTCGGAGAAGCGATGACTGAGCACCTGTGTGCCAAGCGCTGTGCTGGGCGCAGTGACCCAGCACAGAGGAGCAGGGGGACCTGGCATCCTGCCCGACAGCTGCAAAAGAGAGTTAGGGGCAGTGACAGCAAAGACCTTCCTGCAAGGACTCTCCAGGCTCAGCCTTTTGGGCTTTCAGGTGTCGGGGGCACGGGTGGGTATAGGCAGGACAGGGGCCAGGGCACCCTGGTGGCTCTGATGGCTGCAGAATCTCAGGGGCTCGCTTTGCTAGGAAGTGGGGGCTGAGTGAGTCCCTTGCAGGCACCCCGTGCCTTCAGTTTGCCCACACTGCCCTGCCAGCTCAAGCCAAGCACTTCAGTAACAAGAGTTGGTGGGGGCGTGACCGTGACCGTGGTCCAGCAGGGAGCAGGGCAAGAGCTGCCCCAGGCCGAAGATCTGCCCTGTGTGGGATGGGAGAACAGAGGCTTTGCCCCTGTGGCCTCGGGTCTGGGCACACCTGCAAATCCCATTCATGGTGAGAAAGTGGGCCTGACCCCAGCGATGATGGAATTTACAAAACCAGAGAAAAACAATATCTTAAAAATGCAAAGGGAGAAGGGGAAAGTAGAGGGAGGAGGAATCAAGAGCCTGGGGAGTCTTTTTGTGAGTGTTTATAAAGAAGCAAATGTGGATTTTTCAGGCAAGTACTTGGAACATTTCAAAAGAAATGGTAAATGCTTGAAAAGGCAGACTGAACAGTGCCCCAGGCAGCCGTCAACCTGGCTGGGATGGTGCGTTGAGCAGGCAGCGCTGAGCGTGTTGAGTTGGGAGGACAGCCAGTGGGGCGGTGGAGGGAGCTCGCAGGGGCCCTGACGCTGACAGCAGGTCCAGGACGCAGCCTGGGACCCTGAGGCCTAGTCCCCGGCGGTCCCTCCCTAGAGACCCCAGGCAAGCCAGCCGAAGTGGGTGGGTCACCCTCTGAACACCCTGTCGACTCAGGGATCGAGTGGCACATGTTTACACTTCCCCTCTCAATGCCTCTGGGACACTGAGGATGGGGATTTTGTGGCATTTCTAGTGGCACAAGCAGCTCTTTGACGGGGCTGGGTGGCCTCGCAGTGGGATGGTCCTGACCTGGGATTTTTAGGGGACACTGGTCCTTTCGAACAGCACAGTGATCATCTCTCTATCTTGCAGAGTCCTGGGGGCTAATAAAGTAAGGGTGGGAACCAGAATCTTCTAGTCAAAGAACCAGGCCTTGGCTTAGGCTGGAAAGTATCTGTCATATCCCCATCAAGTGCTTGAATTCTCCTGGTGACGGAGAGCTCATTGTCTGATTTCTTTTCTAGGCCAGGGTTTCCCTTCCCTGACCTTAAGTGTTCCCTTTACAGTCGGCCCCACTCCCCTTTCACTGACCGCAGGGAATGGATCAGAAACAGACTGACCCTGGAACAGAAAGGAAGCAGAAAAGCTCATGGCTTTAGAGTCCTACTCTAAGTGACTGGACTGGCCACTTCCTCTCACTTTTGACCCCTGAAGACAGACCGAATCTGGAGGGCAGGGTTAGAGTCTCTGATGGAGGCTGAGACAGCCTCTGAATGACCTGTGTGGGTCAAGTAGCCTGCCCTGCCCTAGACGCTCAAGCACAAGGCTTTCCGTGGAGGCAAAACTGCTTTCTCCAAGGGCCATGCTCGATCCCCAGCTCCATCAAACCCAGCGTTACCTCCGAGAGCTCTGGCCAATGTGGTGTCAGCCCCCACAGACCACCCCCCCGCTCCCCCTGGAGATGCAAAGGGACAGCCCCCCTGAGCCAGGCTTGGAAAATCCCTGCTTTGCACATGGCCACTGGGGGCAGGTTCATAAAACTTGAAAAAATCCCCCTTTCCTTTCACCTCCGAGGAGTGTAATCTCTCCTAATCAATTTAGCAGACTCGCTTGGTTGTAAACGGTAATGATTTGCATTTTTGAGCCTTTTTATCCCTCCTTAGGAAAAAGATGCGTCCTCTGTCTACGTTCTAGAAAGCCTGAGCAGGGCCGTGCCGTGCTCGTGGGTGCTCAGCCCGGTGCTGATCTGGCACCAGGCGTCTGCCGCCCGCCACCTGCGTTGACTTGAGTGCGGAAGGGGACGCGGGTGCATGGGATGCCCATAGCTGACCCTGCCCGGGTCCTGGCCCTGAGAACACGGTCTGGTCCTCAGGGACACAGGCTGCTGTGCGCTCCAAGGCCCCTCCTTCCAGCAGGTACCCCAGCTTTATTGCTCCCTGTCTGCCGCATCCAATTTTCCTTGTATTTTTCATAAACACAAGCCTCAGGTGCCCTGTCCTCACTCGTGCGTTCAGTAGGACACAGGCTTCTGGAGCGGAGTGGGTTGGCTTTGAGACTTTAGCTGCCATTTGGGCCGGGGCGGGGCGGGGGGGCGGGGGGCGGAGCTGGTGTCCTCCCCTCGCTCCCCAGCTCCCAGAGTGAAGGAGGGACGCTCAGAAGCAGTCCCGGGCACGCTGGCTGGCCCCTTGTCCAGGCCCCAGGCAGTTGCTCCGATCCCACAGGGATCCCTCACCTGGCCTGTCCCTCCCGCTCCGGGCCTCCGTCACCTGCATTGGACCAACTAGAACCTTCCAGAATCAGTGGGTGAAGCTAACCCCCATCTCAGCCCACTCCCACTTTACAGAAGGGGAAACAGAGGCTGTGGCTTCGCAAAGCACACCTTTCCTACACCTCTTTGGGAACACCTCCTCACTCCCTGCCTGGCCTCAGCCTCCCCTTGTTGGGGCTGGTGGGCCTCCCTGTACCTTCCAGGGAGTGAGAAGCACAAGGCGGGCGTGGCCTTCAGGCTCTGGGGAGGGGGGGGACGCCTGGGCTTCCCCAGCCGCCACCATCTTCCTAGCTGCTGTCACCTCCCCAGCAGCATCACCCAGAGCTGGAGGAAGCCAACGCCCAGCTCCTGCCCCCAAACCCAGCGTCGGCCCTGGCTGGGGAGGCCCCCTAGTCAGCCACTGGGCCCCATGTTCCCGTGGAGGCGGGCCAGGAAGCCGGGGCCAATTGAGAGGAGAAGATGGAGGCTTCCATGGAAGGCCGCAGCAAGAGGGAAGGAGAAAAGGGAAGAAAAGAAGCTTTTGATGCACATCATGTCTGTGGAACTGAGTATGACTAATTAATAGATTTTATTCTTAGTAATCTCTTAAGCATTCCATACATTGGGCTGCTCGCCTGAGCTGAGCTTATAAGAGGCTTCATTCGCAAAATGCAAATGACTCTCCTGGCCCTGCTGCCTTCTCTCCTTCCTTGTTTTCTCTTTCCCCCTTTTTTTTTAAAGGGGAAATTTAAAGGAAAATTGCCATGTAATAGAAAAGAGATTCCAATCACTACATCTAATTACCACGAAGGGTAAACCACTTAACCAAAGAAGTATCGTAGACTTCTTTTCTCTTTTTTAAACTTTAAACCTTCCTTAAATGCCACAAAATATACTCATCAATGCTGAAGCCAATGAGATTGTCCTGGCTACTTAGAGGCTGCAAGGGTCAGGTTGGCCACCCACAGAAGGGAGATTCTTAGGCAGAAGTGGTAGCCCAAGCCCCAGGCTTGTCTTCAGGGGCCCTGTGTCCTCACTTGTGTCCAGGGGGTTGGGAGGCTGCGTGCCCTGGGGACATCCTCTCTCTCCTTGCAGTCTGCGGTCAGCTCAGAGGAGTTGGACCAGGAGGGATGGGGGTTCAGAGTGGACCTGGCTTCTCGGTCCCGCGGGGATATGAGACGTTGCGGACATTTGCAGAGATTTGGGGGCCCACTCTCCGCCAGGACGCTGGGAGGATGTCAGGACACCTAGGGCAGAAAAGATGAGAACGCGCCCCAGAGCCCCAGCGGGGCCAGGTTTCCAGTGTCTGCTGTGTCTCCACTGGTGGGCACACAGCGAGGCGGGCGGGGCCTGGGCGCTGCAGCCCGTCGTGAGCCCTCCTGAGCCCTGTTAGCGTGAGAGCTGGGAGCAGGCGTCGTCCCCGGGCCCTGGTGGGCCTGGGCCTGCCTTGTGCTCTGGGGGAGGGAAGTTAATCCCTACGCCTGGTCTTGGAGGGTATTGCTGGCATGTGCTGGCTCTTGGCCCTGCAAGGCCCACCCCCACAGCCCTCACCGCACTGGGCCACCTGCTGTTCCCCAAATGCCTTCCTAGCCTCGAAGGGGATGATCTGACCTCTGCCCGGCATGAGGAAAGGCAAAAGAAGGACCTAGAGTGAGATGGGGGACTGAGCATGTTGGCAGTGGGGACTTGGGGACCCATAGTGGAGTGGCCAGGGATTGATTTTCCTGGGATACTGGGAGAAGGCAGAAGTGGTACCTTGAGAGAGGGGGGCCTCATTTCAGAAACATCAGAGACTTTGGACTTCTGTCCCCCAGCCAACGCCCCGCACCCTGGTGCACACCCTCCTCCCAGCCACACCCAGTGGGGCCCCTCTGCTCCTCCCTGAGCTGCTGGGAACAGGCCTGTGTCTGGGGGCACTGCAGGTCAAAGGGAAGGCCATCTTTATACAGACATAAAATTAAGGCTTGGAAAACTTTCTCTCCTGACCT
>NW_011888925.1:1850761-1852828 GCF_000151845.1 Pteropus vampyrus | reverse complement strand
GCGGACATTTGCAGAGATTTGGGGGCCCACTCTCCGCCAGGACGCTGGGAGGATGTCAGGACACCTAGGGCAGAAAAGATGAGAACGCGCCCCAGAGCCCCAGCGGGGCCAGGTTTCCAGTGTCTGCTGTGTCTCCACTGGTGGGCACACAGCGAGGCGGGCGGGGCCTGGGCGCTGCAGCCCGTCGTGAGCCCTCCTGAGCCCTGTTAGCGTGAGAGCTGGGAGCAGGCGTCGTCCCCGGGCCCTGGTGGGCCTGGGCCTGCCTTGTGCTCTGGGGGAGGAAAGTTCATCCCCACGCCTGGTCTTGGAGGGTATTGCTGGCATGTGCTGGCTCTTGGCCCTGCAAGGCCCACCCCCACAGCCCTCACCGCACTGGGCCACCTGCTGTTCCCCAAATGCCTTCCTAGCCTCGAAGGGGATGATCTGACCTCTGCCCGGCATGAGGAAAGGCAAAAGAAGGACCTAGAGTGAGATGGGGGACTGAGCATGTTGGCAGTGGGGACTTGGGGACCCATAGTGGAGTGGCCAGGGATTGATTTTCCTGGGATACTGGGAGAAGGCAGAAGTGGTACCTTGAGAGAGGGGGGCCTCATTTCAGAAACATCAGAGACTTTGGACTTCTGTCCCCCAGCCAACGCCCCGCACCCTGGTGCACACCCTCCTCCCAGCCACACCCAGTGGGGCCCCTCTGCTCCTCCCTGAGCTGCTGGGAACAGGCCTGTGTCTGGGGGCACTGCAGGTCAAAGGGAAGGCCATCTTTATACAGACATAAAATTAAGGCTTGGAAAACTTTCTCTCCTGACCTTATTGTATGAGAAAAATAATTCAAGTGGAAAAAGGGAAAAAGGGCTTGTTTTATACTAAAACGCGTTCGTGCCCCTTGGCGTCTCCTTGTGGCTGGGGAGTGAGAATCCCTATCTGGTGAGACTGTGTCTTTGGCCAGGCCACGGAGAGCCCGCGCCTCTTCTCCATCTCTCTCATGCCGCCGTCATGTCCATTTCCTTCAAC
Source organism: Pteropus vampyrus (assembly GCF_000151845.1). NCBI lineage: Eukaryota > Metazoa > Chordata > Mammalia > Chiroptera > Pteropodidae > Pteropus > Pteropus vampyrus. The sequence continues at coordinate 1,851,820 of NW_011888925.1, read as the reverse complement.
AGCACCACCTCCCTTTCACTGAAGGGGCCCGTAGCATCTTTTCATGTCCGGTGAGTGGACAGCCCCTGGTCCTGTCACGGCAGCCCTGTGACTGCTGTTCATTCTCATCCTCCTGCCTCTGGCTTTTGTCAGAGCAGTCGAGGCCTTTTGAAAACGCCACTGCCAGAAGCTGGACCCCTTCTCACCCTCCCTGCCCTCAGACCAGCGTCTCTCTTTTGACATCGCTTTTCCCTGGTGCAGGACAAGCGGCATGTTGATGAATGGTGACCTGAGTTCCCCAGGCGCTGGGACGCAGGAGATATCAGAACCCAGGCACCACTCCGCCCTTTTTTCCAGATTTGCTGCCATTATTCAATCATTGTTTTAATCTCACGGCTTGCCACACTGCACTGCCCGTTGATAAATGATGGCAACATTGATTCCAGAGGGAGGAAATGAAATCTTAACTCTTCTGAGGGCCCCGGTCAGTCCCCTTTTGGAGGCTGGCATGTTGAGAGGGAGATCTGGGCTTCTGTCTCCAGAACAGTCCCAGGGGTGGGCACAGCTGAGTGTTCTGTGTTCTATCTCCCAGGGCTTTTCTGAGAAATTTCATGGTTTTTTTCTGGGCTTTGTTTGAGCAGCCATGGAAACCATTAGGTCTAATCACCTGATATTAAAAAAAAAAAAAAAACCCATTCCTATGCCAATTACCTGTCCCAGGAGGAAGCACAGAGCACAGAGAAAGTAGCTGCTGAGGTGACCGCGTGTTCTATCTCCCAGGGGAGGGAGAGGAGGACACTGGCAGTCAAAGAAAGTTTCTCTGTATGAGAAAGGAGCACGGCCCAGCTCTGGCCAACCCGAGATAGGATCAAACTGAAAGCGTCCCTTGCCCAGGGTCCCCCCAGCCACCCGTCCAGGACAGACACGCCTCCGCCTTTAGGAGCAGCATTGTCCCCCACCCCACTCCCATCCCCAACACACTGTGTCTACTTACTCAGTGATTGCTAGGAGAAAGCAACGTTTTCGCGATTCTATTGTCTCAAGAAATTGTACGAACTGACCCAGGAAGTACTGTAAGGA
>NW_011888925.1:1841330-1849261 GCF_000151845.1 Pteropus vampyrus | reverse complement strand
AGGGTCTTGGCCCCATCGCCCGTGGCCATGGGGTAGTCCAGGCTGGAGTCAGGGAGGCGCAGCCCCGGCCTCTTGGCCTTGAGGGTGAAGAGCGAGCCCTGGGGTGTGGTGGCAGAGGCGCGGCTGCTGGCCGTGGTCTTGGCGGCGGCGGCCGCAGCACCCTGTGACCCTGCCTCGAAGCACTCGTCCATCTCGCTGGTGATGTCCTTGATGGCCATGCCCCGGACCTTCTCGGGGCCCTGGCACATGAGGCCTCGAACGTTGACCACAGCCGCCCGCGCCTTCACCCAGTCCCGCAGCCACATGAGGTTGCAGCCGCAGAACCAAGGATTGTTCCGGAGCAGCAGCTGGGCCAGGCTCTCTAGGTCGTCAAACAGGCCGCGGGGCAGCGTGGTGAGGTTGTTGTTGGACAGGTCCAGGCGCTCCAGCTCACGCATCTTGGCCAGCGTGTTGTAGGGGATGTGGTTGATGGCATTGTCCTGGAGGTAGAGCTTCTGCAGGTGGGCGCTGGGAAGGTTGAGGGGTGGGGCGGCCAGCGAATTGCGCACCAGCGAGAGCTCGGTGAGGTTCTGCAAGCGGCTGAAGGTGTCGTCGGCGATGCGCTGGTTGGCCAGCAGGTTGCCGTCCAGCACTAGGCGCCGCAGGCTGCTGAGGCCCTTGAAGGCGTGCAGCGGGATGGTGGCGATGCGGTTGTCGTCCAGCCGCAGCTCCTCCAGCGTGCGGGGCAGCCCCGCGGGGATGCTGCTCAGGTGGTTCCGGCTCAGGAAGAGCAGCTTGAGCTGCTTGCTGTCGGCAAAGGCATCCTCCTCGATGCTCACGGTGGACACGGAGTTGTCGTCCAGGTGCAGCTTCTCCAGCAGCGGGATGCGGGCCAGCGAGTCCCTGGCGATGGCACGCACGTTGTTGTCCTGCAGGTGCAGCTCCCGCAGGGAGCGGGGCAAGTTGACCGGGAACTCGTCCAGGTCGTTCTCGTACAGGTAGATGACCTGCACGTGGACCTTGGTCTTGAGGTCCTGGGGGATGCCGGCATTGTTGATCTGGTTGTTCTGCAGGTAGAGGGTGGTGGCGTCGTCGGGGATGTCAGAGGGGATGGAGGTGAGTCCCCGGTCATTGCAGTAGATGAAGCCGTTGTCACAGCGGCACACTGAAGGGCAGGTGGTGCTGTCGATGACCTCCGTCAAGAAGGCAATGAGCCCGTAGCAGAGGAACAGCCAGTCCCGCAGGTCCATGGTGGCCGTGGTCATCACGACGGTGGCCGTGACGGTGGCAGCGGGTGTGGTGGTGGCGGTGGCAGTAGGGTATGCCACCACCATGGTGGATGGCTGGCAGAGCCGGGCCTCACCTGATCTGGGGCCTTAACACCTGCAAGGAGCACAAGACACGTGCGGTGAGAGTGATTCGCAGTGCCCACCTGCCTGCCACCAAGGGGTCACCGCAGCTTGGGTCATAGGACAGAGGTCAAGCCTCCAGGCACTTGCATCAAGGCCTCTCTGTGACAATTTTATGTCACAGGTGATCACTCGGGCTGAGGTTGGACTCTAAACCTCATCGGGAGCAAAGACGCTGCCCGTGAATGACACGGACGCTGCGTGCCCTCCTGGACAGTGACTCTGTGCCTCAGGTGAGGTTAACGTAGTGACAGCCACACCGCGGTTTGTTTTTTCTTTCAAGATCTCACACTAAGCCAGTCTTTACAGCTAACGCTGAAAGCGGCTGGTCCATGTCGGCAGGTTGAATTTAGGGTGTGTTTTATAGATTCAGAGCCACCATTTCTCACTGGGAACAAGGGACTCACATCCCTAGCTGGCTCAGACCCAGGGTTTGAAGGGAAGCTTGTTTCCGGGAGGCGAGCTCAAAAGGGGGGCGTCACTAGAACCTGCAGAAAAGAAGCTGCCAGCGTCATCACTGGTGATCAGTGGAGAGCGGGGATCTTCATTGTCTGGTGTTAACACATGGCCTATTTGTCACTCGTGCGTTTTATAGACAGAAGAAGAAAGTGTCAACAGAACTGCTTTTCTCGTGTATTTACAGAAATCTCTTTTTATCAGAAGTGCCCTCCTTAGCTCCACATTCTGTGTTGTGTGGGAAACTCATCTTCCACACCTGCCCCCTCCCCAAAATCATGAAACTTTCAGCTATTTTGAAAAATACCCATATCTGTTTTCTTGCATTTAAAGAATGCACATGGGGGCGGGGCCTGTGCTCGGCGGGAATTGCCTGCGGGTGTAATTCCAGTTTTCGCAAAGGGAAAAATTGCAGCATAGATTTTTCTCATATTATTTTACTGTTCATCATGGTAAAAAAAAAAAAAAATCAATTAAAGAGACATTATCTTTCACCCTCAGTGGGAGAATTGTCTTCATGCAGCCGGCAAAAGGTCTGCTGTGTAACTCTAGATTCACAAAGGTTTTTCAACGATGGGACACAATGGCCTCTTGGAGTCTGAACGGAGGCCCCGGCCTGGAGGGCAGCCCAGGTGTGCAGAGCTTGCCAAAGGCGTCTGCGGGGTCCTCACTCCCGTGCCCCAGGAGCCAACCATCTCTATTTCTCAACCACGTCAAACCTTTCTTCCTTCTCTGTCTCTATTCCGGGACTGCCCTTCCCCATCCAGAAAACTGCTCTTCACCCTTCAGGACAAGGCTCAAATGCCTCCTCCTCTGCTGAGTTTCAGATAAAGCTTCCCTCTGCTCTGTCCATCCTTTCATCCACCTATGCACTCACCCACCCACCCACCCACTCGTCCCCCACTCACTCATCCAACAGAGGAGCTCTTTATTGAGCACCTGCCATGTGCCAAACTGTGTTCTGGCCACTTGGAGTTCCATTCTACTGGGATGGTAGCTCACACTATAATAAAGACCTTGCCTACAGCTTTATGAACATTTAAGTCATTTAATTCTCCCAGTAAACGTGAAGTCAGAGTTTTTCTTATTCCCATTTAATAGATGAGAAAACTGAAGCTCGGAGATGAGAGAACTTACTCAAGATCACTGGGGAATGCTGGGGAGAAACCTAGCCCAGAATCTGGACCACCAGGCTTGCAGCGCTGCATATGTCTGTGGGCTGCAGGATGCACTATTTGGTGACGAATGTTTTGGTGCTGGAGGGTAGGGACCATGGGCAATGTCAGCCTGGTGTGGCTTGGCATCAGTGACCACACAAGCATAGAACAGACTGAGAAAATGGGGTGCCTCCGCCACTCACCCTGCACACTCATGCCCCATCTGCGTCTGGAGGGGCCTGGCCCAGCTCACAGCTCCAAGGCCTTCCGGAGAGAGCACAGGCTTTGCTCACGGCTGACGTGCTAACCTTGCCAGGACCTGCTCATGCCACAAAGTTTTCTCTTTGAGGTGGACTGCAGGCAAGTCAGAGGCTGGCCAAGGAAGTAAGTGAGGGCAATAGGGAAGGCCGCGTGGGGTCTGTGCCAGAAGCCCGAGGGGGAAGCCGGAGGAAGGGGCTGACCAGACGAAGCCCAGTACCCTGGGCTCCTGAAGTCAGCTCTCAAGTCCCCTCTTTCCAGCACCTGCTGGCCTGTGGGGCCAAGGACACTTGCCTGCCGCCTTGGTAGTTGGTCCCCAGGCCAGGCTGTGGGTCCTGACCCCACTCATGCCCCAGCCCTCAGGATGTGCAGTTGGTCTTTGCTTCCTGCACAATGAAGCCCCGGCTCTCAGTGGATCAGGTCGTCTTTGTTTCCCTGACCAGCACCCTGGCCGCTCCCCTCTGCTCATCTCCTGTCCAAGGCCTCGCACCATGCTTGCTAGCCCCTCAGCGGCATCGAGAGTCACCTTGTAAGACCCAGCAGGAGTGTGGGCAACTCAGGGTACCCAGTCCTTATCCGACTGCTGATTCTCACGCCTCCCATTATATCTGGGACCAGGAAGGGCACTGGCCCAGACCATAGGACAGATGGGCTCAAAGCAGGGGACAGTGGTGCAGACCTGGGTGTGCCGGCCTTCAGAGGACAGCAAGGAACCCAAGCATGAAGGGGACCCCTCCAGCCAGGCCTCACCCACCCTGCCTTCACAGGCACATGTTTGTACTTGCGCTCACCCGTCACTCAGGTCCTCCATCCCATTTTATAGCTAAGCAGCCCAAGGGGCCTGTCCACGGTCACAGTCAGCCCAGGTTTCCAGCTTCGCATCTGTCCATTCCTCTGCATAGAGCTAGAACCATGAAGGTTATGAGCAGAGAGTCAGGGCTAGGGCAGGTGCTGGGGACAGGAAGGCACAGGCCTGCCCAAAGACCACCTTGCCTTGATCTCAGGGGTCAAGTCCACGCCCAGGAGAGCCTCTGCCTGGGCCCCCAGCAGTTGGCCAGAGGACACACCCTCCCTGGTCTGTCAACGCTGTTGTGGCATGAGCATGTGGGTAACCTTTGGGCTTGGCCTTTGGGGGCCAGTGCCCTGAGCAGGGGGCAGATTTGTTAAGGCCAAAAGCAAGGCCAGCCGCTACCTTCTCTGGCCTGGACATCAGTTCCCCGTACCCGCGCAGCTCACAGCCACAGCCCTCAGCCTCTAGAGTCCCTGGCATCATAATAGAGTGTAAATTGTACCTTTCAGAGATGCCTGATGGATAACCAAGAAGCATTTGGGAGGCAGAGACCCAAGGCCTTTCCGTTCCTTGGTATGCAGGCCTCATCCATCTTGGCTCAAGTCTCCCCTGCCGCCCCTTCCCCAAGGCCGCCAAGGCTGAACCCTCTGGCTCTGGGGAAGTAGGGCGGGGCCTGGGGTGGGGAGGAAGGAGCACGCCTCGCTGGACGAGCCCATTAATTGCCCTGGTGCCAGGCAGCGTTTTTTTCCCCTGTTGTGTGTTGGATGGTTTATGTGGCTATCAAATTAAACTTGGTAAATCGCCCATCTTTTATGGGGTCACTTGTCATTGCGTGGATCCCAGAGACTTTAGCATGATGTGAGTTATGATCTGCCAGCTCCGTGACTGACAGGATCCTTGGTGTGCCACTTGGGGGGGAAGGGGAGCAGTGAGGTGGCTCAGACTGGAGGTATCCAGACCCCCATTAGCTGAGGGGGCACCGGGGGCATCATTCTTGGCATTCTCCATAAGTCTCCAGCTCCTGCCATCTTCCAGGACAGAGAAACCTGGGTTTGAGTCCAGCCTCTGCCACTTTGGGGCTGTGCGATCTTGAGCAAGTTACTTGCCCTCTCTGAGCTTTAGTTTGCTCTTCTATAGTATGGTCATAATAGTTCCCTTTACAGGGAAACTACTCAGATTTCGATGAAGTAATATGTGCAAAGTACCCGCTCGTAAATACTATCTGTACTACGGGACGCATTCGTGAGGTTTAAAAGCTGCTATAATTTTCCATCTGCCCCAGGCCTGTTGATCTAGGCTCTGTGTTAACCACCGGTCTCTTTCTTCTGCTCTCCACTGGTCCCTTCTTCACCCCCTGTTCCTTTCCGTGCCTCCAGGGCCGACTGGGAGCCTGCGGGCTGCTGCTTCCTGGCAGGACTCCTCGTCCAAGGCCGTGATGCAGGGCTCCCCTCCACCTCACATTGTGCATCCTCAGCGCCTCCCTGCGAGCCAGTAGAAGCACTGGGCCTACGTCTGGGCCACACAGAGCTGGGGCCCTCAGCACCAGGCGCCTCCGATGTGACCCCAGGCTTCTCTAGCCCTTCTCTCATCAGGGACATCCAGGCCCAGGGAGGGGATGTGAGTGCGTTGGGCCCCCTGGACCTCTGAGACACAGTCCACCCTGGGTCCCTGAAGGCTCTGTGCTCCCTCTGAGCCTTTGCACATGCTGTTCCCACACCTTTCCCATTCGGGCCTCGCCAGGCCAGCTTCTACTCCTCCCCACGCCTCGGCTTAGATGTCCCCTCCATGAAGCTTTCCTTGACCTTCCACGAGGCTGAGTCCATGCCTGGCTCTGCTCCCACACCCACTTGACTGGTGGTAGCAGGTGCTGAGTAATATCTAAATATCTTCCAGCTGGATGGTGGTGCCTTCCTGTTGGACACCCCAGGCCTCCCGGCCCTCTGCCCTGGTATCTTCCCCAGATCCCACCAGGCTGGGGCTGTCAGAGTGGGGGCAACATGGGGGCAGCCACAGGTCCAGCACAGGCCCTGGCACACTGGGTGGCATCTAGTGCTGCAGGTTCCAGGGGGCGGGCACAGTTAGACACGAGCACACGAGGGGGCTGAGCATGCTTTGGGAAGGAGCTGGGGGGTCACAGGCAGGAGAGGGGAGGCTGGGCAGGCCTCCCCGCTTCCTAGCCCTGGCCCTCCTTCCCATTCGTCAGTGAAAGCGGCTCATGTGGGGACCTCTGATGCAGGGTCCTCCAAAGCGCCAGACACAGTCTCAGCCCCCACTTTAGGAACCTGAGAATTCCAGATGGTGGGGACTCTCAGTGGGAGGTATGTAGACTAGAAATGGGGAGAGGACAACAGGGCTGGGTTTGACTCTGGCCTCATCAGCCCCCAGCTATGTGACCCGTGGTGACACTTCCTTGGGCCTTAGTTTCCTCATCTGTAACGTGTTGCCGAGAGTCCCACTCTCCTGAGATGATGGGGGAGGGGTTTGTGGAATTCCCAGCAGAGGCCTGGTGGTTTTTAGAAAGAAGAGCCACCCCACCCATCCCCCGGGAGGGACCCCAAGCCCCGCTATGACCCACTCTGGGCGGCTGCTCACCAGTCCTGGCCGAGCTTCAGGAGAGGGAGGGCAGACACAAGTGGTCCGGGGAGCCGAAGCTCGGACAGAGAAAGCCCTTCGCCCTCCCCTTCCTGCGCCCTCTCCCGGTTCCTCCCTTCAGCAAGAACAGTTGTGTTTTTTTCTAAACCTTGCCAGGCCTCAGGTCCTCACTGGCACAGCAGGGCCCAGGGCAGGAGCGAGGCGTCTGGGGCAGCCTGGGGCCAGAAGCAATTTCAGCCCTAGAAGAGGAAGGGCAGGGGGACCAACCCCACCAGGCAGGAGCTCCACCAAGAGAGTCACCACCACATCTGTGGTGCGTTGTCTTCAGCAAACCTTTGTTTAAATTAATCAGGGGCCCCACATTTTCTTCCCCACCGGCCAGTCCTACCTCCCCTGGGGCTATAAGCAACATGGAGGGAGGAGGGCTTGTGCTAAGGAAGGCCCGGGCCCCGGGGAGCCACCCCCCTGGGAAGTCAGGTAGCCCAGCTGGCCTGCCTGGGCTCAGTCTAGCTGCTCCATCTGCCGAGGGTGGCCTCGGGTCTCAGGCCTTCATCTGTAAAATGGGACCATGAATGACCCACTCCTCTGGGTTCTTTTGAGGATAAAGGACGGTATTTTCAAGCCTGAGCAGAGTGCCTGAGCAGGGTGGTGATCAGAACCAGGGACCCGTGTTTTCATTAGCAATAGACAGCACTTCCGCGCAGGTCGGGGAGATTGGGTGATGCGAACAGCAGGCGGGCAGGGAAACTTGGGACTTCAGTGGGAGGTGTGAGTGGGGCTTTCCCAAAGCCTAGTTCAGGTAGCTGCCTGGGGGCTGCTCCTGCCCAGGCCAGTCTAGGCCCACCAGAGGCACCTCCTTAGGGTTGGGGGCTGGATGCCATGACCCTCAAGGCCTGTGCTGCATAACTTCGGTCCCGATCTGTCTACTGGTGCCACTGAGAACTTGTAATGAGTGTAGGGTGGGGGAGTAGGGATTCTTTTAAGACTTAAAGTTAATTATTTTTCTAATTCCATGCTACATGCATTATGCATCAGCAGTTATCACTGGTGGTAATTGCAGGCAGGTATGCAAATCCACTAAAACTGTACCTCCAGCTCACCTCCCTGCGTAGGCCGCCTGGGCGGTGCCGGGCTCTGAGGTGTCCTGAACTTCAGAGAATGCAAGTCGCTTTAAAAAACAAGACTTTAAAATTGCGTCTTAGGAGGTTAATTATATTGATAACAGTGTTCGATATTCAACTGTTCAAGGCCAGGAGGGGGTGGGGGATGAAAGGAGACACATGTAATTTT
>NW_011888925.1:1838083-1840095 GCF_000151845.1 Pteropus vampyrus | reverse complement strand
GCTCGGGCTCTGGTGGCCCCACTGCCAGGCTGGCACCTTGATAATAAATAACAGCAAATAGCCTATCTGCAGGGCATCTTTCACGCTGGTGGCTAATAACATGCTATTAATGCCCCTGCAGACGGCGTTTATGCCGGGAGGCGCTGACAAATGTCCCAGCCTGGGCGCAGTTGTAAATCAGCCCCCCTCCTGGGGAGTGTGCAGGGAAGTGTCATTTTCCATCTTGGTAATGAATTGGGGCTTCCCTGCCCTGCCCAGGGTACCACCTCCTCTCCAAGTTGCCTGGGATTTGTGTCTGGGGAGGCTCAAGCCCTCCCTCCCGGCCTCTGGAGAGCAGAGAGGACTGGGCCCCACCCCCGGGCAGGACCCTGCACCCCACCCGGCCCAGCCCTGGCAGTTCCTCCCACACTGAGGAGGAGGAGGGAGCACTAAGGGCTTGACTGGTGGCTTTGGGTCAGTCCCACCCTGAGCCCTCCTGGCCAGGGCTGAGGTCACCAAATGTCCTGCTTCCCCAAGGCCTCACTGCTGCCCTCTTTGGTCATAACTCATATAACTCTGAGGGGCTGAAAGTGAGCCCTCCCTCCGAGGACAGCAGGGCCCAGCAGGGTGGGTGGGGTGCAACGGTAAGGCCACTCCCTTGTACTCTGGGACCACCCATCCTGGAGTAGAGCCCAGCAGTATGGGGGCCACCAGGTAGGAAATGACGGTCCTCCCTGGCAAGCAGAAGCCACTAGTTGCCTGAACTGCTGTGTGTGGGGTGGGTGGGATGGAGGTGCAGACCTGGGGAGCTGTCCCACGCGTATTCCCCCTCTGGGCACAAGGAGCCCTTCCTGGGCCACTGGAGCCCTTCTCCATGGCCTTACCTCTGTCACTGCAGCCCTGGTGCCTGCGGGGTCTGGCTGGGGTTGCTGCTCTGGATGCTGCGCTCAGGGCCAGGTGGGCCTGGGCCGTGCTCACATTCCGGCCTGTGGCCCTGGTACTTGGGGTGCAGACTGCAGACCCGGGGTGCTGGGTGGCGCAGGGAGGAGACCCTGTGCTTGGCTCTGCTGGCTCCTGGTGATCAGACGTCGCCGTGGGTCTGCAGCAGCATCCTCCTCGCCCTAGACCTTGGGCGCTGCTGGCCTCTTCCCCACAGAGTGAGGGATCTGCAGAGGTGCCCCCTGCGGCCCTGGGACTCCTGCGCGTGGCCTGAGCGTGCGCTGGGCTCCCGCTCCCCAGGCATGCCCTATGGCCTGGCGCCCATCCCCGGAGGGTGGCCTCTCGCTGCCCCCTTTCAACTTTCGCCCTTTTGTCTGTTGGCCGCCACCTCGTCCTCCTCCAAAAGGTTTCTGTGCGGCTTTTACCCCCTTTCCTTTACCAAGTTTTTTTTTCTTTAATCCCTCTAAATCACTTGGCGGAATGGGCTCCGATGCAGAGAGCGTTCTTGTGTGACAGAGTGAGAGGGAGCCACTCTCCAAAGAATCGGTATTGCTGCCACTCAGGCTGCGTCTCCGGGGGTGGGGCAGGGGGAAGGAGGGGGTCCATTACCCGCTGAGGAGTTCAGATGTTCACCGCGGGGCTGGAGCTGCTGACATGCACTGCTGAGCTGTCAGGCCCCACAGGCCCCTCTTTGGGAAGATGCCGGGGAGGTGGGGGTGGGGCTCAGTCCTGCTTGGCCGCTCCTGTTTGTAGAGAGGTTTTCTCGCTGGGGGTGGGGGGCGTTATTCCTGCTTCAACCCCTGGTCTCGTCTGTCCAAAAAGCAGTCCTCACCCGCCGCCTGCCTCCTCACCTAGCCAAGAAACAACACAGGTGATTAAGCGCTGGTTATCAGGAGCCACCTGGGGACAGGTGGCCTGGGCTGCAGCCCCTGTCCTCCTGACCCTTGGAACCTGTTTCTTGAGTGCCACTTTCCCCTGAGATGGGAGGGGTCTGAGACTATTCTCTACCACCTCCCTTTTCTTTGCAAATCCAGATAACAAACAGCTGTCCATGTGCTGTCTCTCCCTCACGGCGCCCGGGTTCCCCTTTTCCT
>NW_011888925.1:1827491-1835993 GCF_000151845.1 Pteropus vampyrus | reverse complement strand
GTCAGACTGCCTGAGGGCAAAACGAATCTGTGGGGTCCCCAGGGTTCCGTAACTGGGGGCCCTCTTGGCCAGCTTATGGGCACTCCCCCACAAGACAGCCTCTGCTCACCTCCATCTCGCCTCCCTCCCCATTCCCATAGGCTCCAGATCTGGTCTCTGTTCCTACGCCAAAGAACAGTTTTTTGGGTCAGGACAATAAAAGCTTTCATTTGTAACTGCTTGAGATGCTTACATTGTTTTACTTTTCATTATAAATAACATCATAACTATATTAAGAGAAATTTGGAAGGGGAAACAAGCCACGTGCACAGCCCCGCAGTCTCTACCACTCTGCACTTGGGCTGGATCTGCCTGTACACAGACGCCATTTACAAAGAGACGATGCACCTTATCCTTTTCCAGGTCGTTTCTGCTTTGCCATCCCCCCTGAGCCTTGGGACAACCCAGCATGGCTGGCAGAGCGGGAGGACCATCCCTGCTGTGTAGGTACAGTGACATGGAGAAGGGGGCACTTGTCCAAGGTCGTATGACATACATGACAGCCAGGGTCTCAAACTCCAGGCCAGTGCCAGGCCTCAGCACAACAAACGCATCTTCAACCAAACACAAGGTGGCCCTGGGCCCACCGCACACGGAGACCTTGGGCTTCCCCGAGGCCCTCTGAATGAATGGCAGGCATTCATCCATTCACTCCTCCATCTCTCCAGCCACCCATCTACCTGTCCATCTTTCTGCTCATCTGTCCATCTCTTTCCCTGTCCATCTTTCCCTCCCTCTGTCCATCTCTGCATTCATCCATTCATCAATTCATCCATCCAGAAAACATACCAAGTCTAGTCATGCTCCTAGCGCCATGCGAGACACGAGCGAGGGCACCTATTCTCTAGGAGCTCAGTGTCCGGTGGAGAGGCCACTGGTTTACAGAGGGACACAGTGTGAGACACAGGGCATTGTGGGAGCAGAAAGCCGCACCTTGCACAGGTGACGCTGTGCTGTGGTTCTGGGGTCCTCCGGACTCCCGTGTCACGTTAGTCACATGTGAGCTCGGTGGCGAGCTAGAGTGGGGCAGGTGACCGCCTGCCCATCCTCCAGAGCTGTCACCCACCTTTATCTCGGGGCTTCCCCCGCAGTGGAAATGCTCTTCGTCGCGTCAGTTCCTGGCTGCCCGAAAGATCGCTGCTCGCAGATATTAATTCCTATATTAGCAATTAGCTCTCCTGCTTCATTTCAACCTCTGGCTCTTAGGACGAATTTTTATGTCTGTGTCATTAATCAGATGCCTGGGATGTGCTGCTGGAAACCCAGGTGGGCTTTATGGCTGGCGACTTAGCCGAGTGGCATTTTCAATGAACACCACGCCTGCCCCCTCCCTGGGCAGAGCTGCCCTGTGGCAAAGAGGGCTGAGTTTAGATCATTGGAAGCAGGTCAGAGCTGGCGAGAGCTGGCAGACCCCCGCGTTCCCTTTCATTTTGGACTTCCAGGCTGAGGTCAGCATCTGTATCTGACCTTAGTAGATGAAAAGGCTCTTTGTGACTCAAACTTGGAGTTTGTTCCGTGGCTGCTGACTTTCTCCCACCAGGACAGCCATCCACGGGGCCAGTCTTCACCCCCACTGCCGCCGGCGGGTCACTCCTGTCATGCCAGCATGGACCTGGGGGCTGTCACAGCCACGGCCCCTGTCTCTGGGGGCACAGGACTCAGGGCTGGGGCCCCGGGGAGAGCTTTTCTGTTTGGGTGTGTGGACTGTTCCCGTCACAGGGCCAGCACAGTAGAGAGTAGGTGTTTCAGGCTGAGGGGACAGCGTACGCAAAGGCTCGGGAGGTGGGAGTACTCGCCGCAGTGAGAGATCTGGTGTCCCAAAGCTCTGAGTCAGCGGAGGCCAGTGACATGAGCCGCAGTGGGAGTTGGGGTTCTGGCCTTGAGGGGAGTTTCGAGTACCCCACTGAGGGGCCGTCCTTCATACAGCGCGGAACCAGTGAGCATGCCCAGTGGGGAGGGGCACGACCAGGGTTGCAAGTTAGAAAGGTCACGGTGGGGAACTGGAGGGTGCCGGGGTACCTGGCAGGGGACCTGTGAGAGATTGGGACAGTGTCCCCAGGACCAAAGGTGGAGACCTGGGCTGGGGGGTGAGGAGCAGTGGGTTGAGGGGAAGGGGCTGGCCGGGAGGCCACCCTGAGGACAGGCCTGGGGGCTGAGTGGGTTCCCTCCCACATCTCCTCCTCATCATCGGAGGGTGGCTGAGTGCTCCTTTGAGGTTCTAGGTGCTGTGGGCAGGGGCGCCTGCTCCTCCCTTCTCCTACTGCGAGAGGAGATGGCCGCACCCTGCTCCCTTCCCATTCGCTCTGGCCCCGGGCTTGGCAGGCAGAACAGCACCCACGTGGTGCTTGAGAAGGGGCGGAGCCGAGAGAGCCTGCGTTCGCTGTGTGAACCCTCCGAGCCCCCACGCTGCTAATTAAACCATTTCCTGACAAAGCCCAGACTTTCGGGGACGGGTATTCGAGCAAGTGTGTGAGCCAGTCCGTGGGCGGCTGCACCGAGCCAGCACCGTTGCCAGCACCCTTGGGCCAGCACCCTCCCTCAGAGGTAGACCGTTGGGGACAGGGGTGGGCAGTGCTCAGAGCAGAGAGGCCAACAGCTCCAGGGACCAAAGAGACAGCTCTTCTAAGACAGAGCTTCTCCGGCGAAAACCTGTGGATTTTTGCCATGATGGAATGTGCCTCTCTTTATCCCTGTGTGTGTGGGGTGCAGCCAGGTCTCGGGGAACGAGGGCAGCTATAGCTGGAGGTGGCCTAGAATTCCCTTCCATGCCCTGGTGCTAGGCTGGCGGAGCAGCCCGGGGGCCAGAGTGGCCTGGACCGTTGGTACCTGCCTGCCCACTGGCCCAGCAGCCCCATCCCTGCACTGCCTAGGGGTCTGCAGCCATGTCTCTCCCGATTTTACCATGCGGCCAAGCCGTGGGGGACCTAGAAAGGCTGCCGAGCGGGTGCTGTTGCCCGTGGGCCACAGTGAGGTAGAAGTGTGTGCGTCTGGAGTGCTCGGTGCCTTCGAGCTCCTCCCAGCCAGGGCAGGTGACAGGAGGAACCCCAGGGCCTGGTGAGCTGCAAGAGCGAGTGAGAGGACATGGCCAGCCAGGGGTGGCCGACACCAGCCTCTGCCGAGAGTGGCCTGCACAGCCGCTGAAGGTGGCTCTGCTGCTGAGAAGGGGCAGAGGAGGCGTGGGGGCCACAGGCTGCCCCTCAGCCCGCAAGGAGGGGTGCGGTGGCCAGAGCCTGACCGCACGTTAGGAGACAGGAGTGGCGGGCTTGGGCCTGCTCAAGCCTCTAGATCCTGCCATCCAGCTGGTAGGAGGCTGCCCGCTGGCCGGGCCTCACCCAGCGGCACTGCCCCACACGAGAACATGTGTGTAGTCCAGGGGGGCCTGAGTGATGGTGATTCTGGTGCCACCAGTGAAAGCCAGACCTTTCTCGAGAAACTGGCATGCTTTTGCTGGCAGAACAGCGACTATGCGTTCCTCACCCTGAGCCAAGGTGGGCAGCGGGAGCCCGAAGGCAGAAGACCTGGTCCCTTCTGGGTCACCGTGGCTCTGCATGCTCTCGCACGCAGCCCTGCTCACAGGGTGTCTCCCCTCCTCCGCCTCCCCCTCCCCCTTCGCTTAGTCGACACCCTAGCTTCAGATTCCTTCAGGAGCCCTGCGTCGTAGACACAGGGAGGTACCAGGGCCTGTCGGCACCCACTCCAGCTGCCATATGTAAGAGCCAATACTTAAACCTCCACCACTGACCACACTCAGAGCCATGAGCTGGGGATTCCAGGCCTCGCACCTGTGTCCTCCAAGTTGCCCACATGTGGCTGGGGCAAGCAGCCTTTTCTTCCGGAAGTGTTCACTTCCCTCCTGCCAGCTGTGCCAGCCCCGGGCCCCGAGGGACAGGCGCCTGGCACCCCCAGCTTTCTGGTTTCCCTGCCCATGCCCAGGGATTTTCGCCTCCGTTTTGGAAATCTCCCATCCGCTCCCCTCCTTCCCGTAAACACACTGTCCGGCCGGGAGCAGCGCTGTGCACCCGGGCCCAGTGGCCAGACTTGGTTAATATTTACGGCGAGTGGCTCAGGAAGCTATTAGCTTCCTTTTCTTGTTGTTAATTGAAAGAGGAGAAAATGGTTGTAACACTTCAAAAAGACTTAAAGCAGCAGCCTGAGAGACCGGCTGAATTGGGAGGAAGGGGAAAAAGGGAGAGAGACTATTTTCAATAAGTAGAGGAAGCCCACGCCTCTTGCGAGGGTAGGCTGACACTCCTGGCCTGTCTCTGCAGACACCTGCCTTTCCTCTGAGGTCTCCTCATCGCCACTCATTGTGTGTTTTCCTTTTCATTTGGGAGCCCGCCTTACGGAGAGGAGGGGAAAAAATGGATTTGTGGAGTACTTTTGTTGATAACGAGGCTCTTTGAAGCTGCAGCCAGCGAGGCCCCGCAACCTTCGCTCCTGGAGCTCGCAGGGCCTGGCCTTGCCTGACAGCCGCAGGTCCTGGAGTTTCCCTGGCCTACGGCCACTGACACAGGCACTCGCCTCCCAGAATGCAGGCCCACTCAGAGCGTTGGCTAACGCGATTCCTGGGCCCCTGACCTGGGTGTGACCTCAGGGAAGCTCTTAGGCTCAGTCCCCACCCCACCCCACCCCACTCCCCACCCCTTGGCCCCTAGGGACAGCCAAGGATGTCATTGTAGGGGCTAGGGGACTTTCTGAATCCTGGCAGACAAGGAGCCATTGGTCCAGCATTGCCAGGCCTCTGGCCTCTGTGGTCGGCCTCCCCGAGCCACTTTTCCTAGAGAGAAATATTTCCTGCTGCACCTGCACGGTTAGCTTCTGGCATCTGCCCCACGCTGTAGGCGACCAGACATCTCTGCCAGTCTCAGCGCGGTCACATAGGGCAGATTGGGAGACTCAATGGTCTTCACTCTGGGAGCCTGCCATTCAGTTCTGGCTGACAAGCGTCCCCTCCTCCAGGAAGCCTTCCTTAATCCTCCCTTGTTCCCAGCCTGCTTTAGAATGGCCTCTTGGGCACCCCTGGGACCCTGTCCTTTATCAGCCTGGTGTTCTTGTGTCCGCAGAGCAAGGTGGCTGACTGTACCAGACAGTTGTTGGATGGGCTGCATAAGGGAGGGACAGACTGACCTTGAAGGAGGTCTCCACCCTGCCCCCTCCCCTCTGCCCAGTCAGACCAAACAGGAACCCTGTTCATTCTGGACCCCACGAGATGCACAGCCACACTGCAGGGTGGGAGGCCCAGGGGAGCGAGAAGTGGTCAGGGCAGTGACGGAGCGGGGGAGGGGCTGTTCGGGGAAGAGAATGGTCCCCTGTCCTCAGTTTTCTGGACGGCCGACCCAGAAAAGGGAGATTGACCTGTCTAGGAGGCCCGAGGGCTGGAAGGAGCAAGAGGGATGTACTGGGAAGGGTTTAGTTAAGGGAGAAATCTAATAGGTAGAGATGCCCGAGGTGGGCTAGGATGCCATCGCCCGGGGCGCCCAGGCTGGAAGGGGACGGCCACCTGGCAGATGAGGATGAAAACATCGAGTAGGGCCTAGGTGACCCGGGCTTCCTTCCCCTGAGGCCTGCTCGTTCGGCCACGCTGTCCCTTTCTCTGGCTAACCCCCCCGCTCAGCCTCAGTCCTCCTCCTTGGGGCTCCCCTGACCCCTAGTTCTTAAGGGCAAGGCCTGCGTCAGCAGCAGTGACAACACCCGGAGCTGACGTGATTAAGTTCTGTCGATGGCCCAGGCACACAGAGCCAAGTGCTTGATGTGGATAATAATAATAATAATGCAACAACAGTGGCAGTAGCAACCCCATACGGAGGCCGAGGCATCACCACACCGGACGCACGGGCACTATCACAGCCATTTCAGTTTTCCACCTGAGGAAACAGCTGTTCAGGAGCCTGCCCAGGGTCACACAGTGGGTCCACCACAGACAGGCGCGAGGCTGCAGGCTGGAGCTCCCTTCACAGGTTCACAGGGCACGTTAACATGTGTTAAAGGCTCTGAGAAGTCCTGTCTCAGAGATACCTGTTTAACTCCGTTTGCTCCTGTGGTTACCTGTTAACCTCCCAGGATCTGCATGTTCTTTGAAACATGCTTTGGGAGATGCCTCATGACGTTCACGCATACATTTAACCAGTCTTTGGTGAGTGCCTGCTGTGTGCTGTGTGCTGGGCAGTGGCCCAGTGTCAGCGACACGTACTAGTGAGGACAGGCCTGCCTCTGCTCTTTGTGTCCCAGCACATGGCTCAGTGCCCAGCACACAGTAGGTAGGCATACACACCTTCAGCAAGCGAGGGCCGAATGAGAGAGAGAACGGACGGGGTAGATGAGCTGGGCTGGGGCCACAGGAAGCCACATGTCCTGGCCAGACAGTCTCTGCCCTGAGCCACCCCCGTCTCCTCCTCCTCCAGTCCTGGACCCGATGCCAGCCTCCACCTCCCCCGTGGCACTGAGGCCCACTATGCCTCCTTGGTGGGTCAGGGCCCTTAGTCCCCATCCTGGGGCCCCTGACAGCCTCAGCACCTCTTCCCTTCCCTTCCCGCTCTGTGGCTCTGGCCTTGACATTCTCATCACATCCCGTAGCCCTGCCTGGAATACTAATTCTTCCAAGATGAAACCATCCGTGTTTAATTTTTTTTAAGAGCCAGGCAGAAAGAAAAGACAAGAAAAGGGGAGGCATCAGTGGGTGGAAGTTGGAGGCCTCCTTCAAGCTCTTTTTAGAGCCTCACTGGGCGGCTGGCTTTCAGTGCGTGGTGCTGCCAGCCACCTTGGATGGTCACAGGGTCCCTGACGAAGGCCAGGCAGGGGGTCAGCCCTGTGCAGTGCCACCAGCCACCCCAGAACAACCACGCTGCCCCTAGCATAGACCAGAGAGGAGGATGGCCTTGTTTTTTTCCAGTAGGCAGGGGGTAGGGGAAGGGGCCCAGGCTGGCCTTCTGAATACACTAGGGCCTACAGCACACCCTGGCTTGGGAAGGCTGTTTTTTGAGGCCCTCAGAAGGATGCCCCTTAATTAAGAGTGGGCAGCCAAGCTCCTCTCCCCTGTCCATTGTTTGAGAATTAGGTTTCTGCCCAACTCCTGTCAGAAAATGGAGCCTGGGGCTTCCCCAGATGGGGCTGGGCTTTACAATAGGAACAGAGGGAGGGCTGAGGCGGGAGAGGGCTTAGCCTGAGAGAGGCCATGCAGGGAGATAGGTGACCTTGGATGAGCCCTTGACCTCTTAGGGCCTCAGCTGCCTCCTTGGGCACTGGGGTGTGGCCACAGGTTTAGGAGGGCTGTTACTGGAAGAACGGGGTGTTAACAGCCTCAGGTCAGAGGTCTGAGCGAAGCCCCTCATGCAGCTTCAAAAGCTGTGTTACTGGGGGCCAGTGTGTTGTCTGAGCATCGGGGTAATGGGGGACGTGTCCTCATAGGCCTGTGGTGAGGATCAAAGGAGGAACCACGTGAACCCCCTACGGACCAGCCTGGCATTCTCCACACACATATAAGTCAGCTATTATTACTATAACCCGCGAGACAAGCACTCTAAGTAAAGCCTCTCCCCTCGCCTCCCGCCCCTCAGCCCGGCTGCCTGGGGAACCCCGCTCCCTCCCGCGGCCCCTCCGCCTCTCACCAGCCAGGCTGACAGCATAGCTTGGTGCCACCTCCCCCACAGCATCCCAGTTTAACGTCCTAAGGCCCCCAGAGGGAAAGATGAAATTGTAACGGCAGGAAACATGACAGAACGTGAAACATGATGAAATCAGCTACGTAAATTAGGAAACCAAATCACAGCCCCTCTCTTTCCGCAACTGGGTAAATGCTGGCTAGTGCTCTGCGGGCTGCAGCCTCTGTGGCGGGGGCCCCTCAGGTGGGGGGGGGCGGGGCTCTGAACCCCTTCCCCTGCCTCACTTAGGTTCTTCCTGAGTGCTCGGCATAGGACCCCTGTTTCAGGCCCTGCTCCCTGGGCTCCCGCCTGAGACGAACCCCCAAACTGCTTGGTGGAGACACCCACGACTGTCCCCGTGCCCCACTTTAGTCTTGTGATGCCCCTGCCACAGGATGTGAGCCTGGTTGGTCAAGGACAAGGCCTCAAAGCACCCCAGCTGCCCGCCCCCTCATCTCCTCCAGTGAGGCCCGGGCCTGGCCCTGTCCACAATCTTCACTTTCTGCCTCCTCCCCTGAGCGCTGGCCTGCGTCCTCAGTCCCCACCCCAGCGTCACGGCCACCTGTGAGCGCAGAACTGGTACAGGGAGGGTGATTCCAAGCGAACGTGGCTCTTTGGCCACCTCCCCACTGCTGCGGGGGCTGCATCATAAATTATTATCGACCAGGTGCCGGCCTGGGCTGGAGACCAGATGGGGAAATAAAGCACCAACTCAATAATTGTGCCCTGCTGCCTGAATTTACTTACTGTGGCTTTCCTACCCACTGGATGCGCGAGGATAAATAACTGGCTGGCTGTTAAGCTCCCGGGTAGGAAAAACAGCCTC
>NW_011888925.1:1822058-1826181 GCF_000151845.1 Pteropus vampyrus | reverse complement strand
CCCCCAGGGTGGGAGGGGAGATGCAGGCACCTCATGAGGAGCCCCTGAGCTGGACAGCGCTGTCCGGGAGAGCACAGGGACTAAGGCGTCGCGCGGCCCCGCCTCAGATGGCCATGGTCCCAGCTGCCACATGCAGATGAGAGCAGCGAAGGCGAGGCTGCTGGTTACTGAGCGCTGCCGCCTCATCTGCTGAGGCTCACCCGCCACCCGGCAGCCCTCGGGACTCACGCCTGCCCTTCACAGGGCAGGAATCCGAGGCCCAGAGCAGCCACGTCCAAGGTCTCTCGGCCTCAGAGGGGCAGAGCTGGGGCCGGACCAGCCTCTCTGTCCCCAGGTCCCTGCCGCCCCTCCCCAGCCCCGCCTGGCAGCTGAGCCTCTTGACGCAGGGCCCCTCCATCTCCTGGTTACGGCTCCCTGGTCCCTCCCAGGGGAGGCAGCAACTTTTATGTACTCACCTGGAGGAGTCCCCATGTGGCTCCACTTTATTTTTACCAAACACTTTCCGACTAAGAGTCCTCTGAGTCCTGGGTGGGAGCAGGAGACTCAAGGGGACCCAAGTGCCTATGGGAGGAGCGAAAGGAGGCAGCCAGGGGAGGTGGCCAGTGATGCGGGCGGGACAGCACTAAAGCGGGACCTGCCATCTAGTCGTACCGGTGACCTGGCACAGCACGCCCCCCCCCCCGCCAGCACCCCAAACCCCTGAGGAGGCCTAGGGTCTCCTCTGGCACAATCCGGGCCTCTCTTGCCTCTTCCTGTCCCCAGAAACTGGAGCTAAGCCCTGTCTGCCCTTCTTCGTCTTCTGAAACAGCCCCAGGGAAAGTGGCCAATGGACCGGTTAGCACAGAGAAGGCCGTGCTGGGCCAGAGGTCCTGCCTCCTGCCATCCACATCCAGGCCGTGGGAGTGAGGCTGGCAGGATGCTAGCACCAGCTGTGCCTGTCTCATGGGCCACCATCACCTTAGGGCAGCCTGGGACCTGGATCCCTGCCTTCCGGCCCAGAGCTCCATTAAGGGGTGGTGACACTGGGGGTGTGCTCAGCCTGACCCTGCCCTTCTAGTGTCCAGGGGATGCGGCTTGCCGGGTGGGAGCCAGACATGCCCCCAGGGGCCCTGTCCTCAGCCTAGGTTCTCCCTGTTGCCCTGAGCAGGAGCCCTAAGGAGAACAAGGGGCTCAGTTATGGGGGGCTGGCCTGACCTGCAGCCCAGGAAGGTGGGGCAGGGGGTGGAAGGGGAGGAGGGAGGTCTGGATGGTGAGCCCCAAACAGAGACAACTCCCTGCCCCAATCCTCCCCCATTTTCCCCCTTGGGCAGCAGAAGCAGCGCCCCCATCTGTCCTGCTCTCAGAGAGGACAGCAGCAGGTTTATGTCCTGGGGGCCTCGCGGGGGGCCCAGTTCTGGGCACTGACAGGGCTGGGGCTTCCAGGCTGGTACAGGTGTGCTTCCTCCAGACCCACCAATGCCGGCCCTCACGTAATGGCACCATCATTTATTCTGTTGCCTTTGTGGTCCACATGTGGGTGCGGGTGAAATATGGCCCCGTATTGTTTACTGGTGGGGATGTTAATTGTGCTGCGCTGGCGGAGGGGACAAACATGCATTTGGGGGCTGTAGATTATGGTGACAGCTTCTCGGGACGTGGCTGTGTGGCTGCTGTATAGATAAAGGCCAGCAGATGAGGCGGGCCAAGCGCAGGGGGTCGTGAAGGGTGGGGAGCAGGGCACCGTGCGTCAGGACCCTACCTGTTCCAGGGAGCATCAGCCAGGAGATGTGGGGGACCAGGGAGGGGGGTCTCAACATGGAACAGGCTTCTCCTTCGTACCCCTGCCATGGCGGGGAGAGGAGAGCATCAGCCCCTGCAGGGTCGGGGGAGGGCTGGCAGGCCCCCTCCTGCCCGCTACAGAAGTCACTGGAGGCAGGAAGGCAAACGCTGCTGCTGTGCCGCCAGCCCTGCCTGGGGCACTGGGCATGTCACAGACCCCCTCAGTGCTGTCCCCTGCAGGGCGGGCATGTTAACCTCCCTCTCTCTCTCGTCCCTCCATGGGGATTGAAGTTGCCCAGGCTGATGCCTGAAGCCTGGGCAGGATCCGCAGGCAGGGAGAGGCTGGCTTTGGGAGGGTACTGGGACCAGCCCACTTGGGGGCGCATCCGTCAGCGGGGGGCCGCGTGGGTAAGGGGTCTGGACTTCATGCTGAGGCACAGGGTTCCATGGGGGAGGCAGGTGGGGGGCGGGTTGGGACTTGTTAGTTGAAGCTGGCGGAGGGGGGCCCGCAGCCGCCAGGAATGCTGTGTCCTCTGCGCCAGGGTGGTCACAGGGTCCAAGATGGACTGTGCTGTGCCCTGCAGGTAGCGTGGCTGACTGTGTACCTCACACCTCCACAAAATGGCAAATAAACAAATAAGGGCACTTCCCTTAGCCCTGCCACTTGCCGTCTGCTGGGGACAGGGGCTACAGGGACAGGAAAGAGCACCCAGCCCTGGTGGACAGACCAGGTTGTGGTGGCCCCAAGAGAAGCCCACTGTCCTTGCCCCCAGGGTGTCATCTTCCTTCCTACATCCCTACATGAGATGCTGTTATACCCCCACTGCACAGCTGAGCAGGAAAGTTAGGGAACCCACCTAACCTGGCCTGTCTGGGAAGAGGCGGAGCTGTGATTTGAACCCTGGCCTTTCTGTCAGAAGAGCTACCCACAGCCCCACTGGGACCCTGGCCCAGGCCTTCAGGGCCCCCGACCGACAGAGCTGCTGCCCAGGATAGCCAGGCTGGGCCTTTAGCCAGCCCCAGTGGCCGGTGGCTGGCAGGATCCCCAGGCCCGTCCACGCATGACCGTCCCTTCTCCCCAGGGCAGACAGGCCCTGCTGCCCCACAGCTACACAGACCATCGGATGAGGCTATCCCCATGCCGGCCCAGGCTGGCGTTAGACTCAGCGGGTAGCAGGGAACGGACCTGGAAGATTTATGAGCTGGGTTAAAATTTAATTTGGGTAGAAGATCACAGCCAGCCCAGCTGGCTGCCCCAGACGAATGGCCTGGCCTTTGCCGAATCCTGACCGCCAGCCTGTGGTCGGGCCTGGCCCCCGTGCCAGCCTTCCTCACCCCTCCCCGGAAGACAGGCCGCCACCCACAGAGCAATCATAGCACCGAATTTGATTTGGGGTGGAAGCAGCGGTCCCTGAACCTTGTTTGCACTTCAGCTCCAAATTGAACAGGACAGAATCGGCTCTGGGTGGGAACCGCCTCCACCAGGGTCTCCCTGAGGTGCCCAGGGACAGCGCCGCCTCCGGGGGAGCCCCGCCAAGCCCACCGACCCCCCGCTGCTGGGGGAGGTGGCCCTGGGCACCCGACTTGTTCACTCAGATGGGGAGGGGAGGCGAGAGGGAGGGAGCAGGGGGTTTGTAGAGCCACGAGGGGTCTTTGACTTTCCGAAAATCCAGTGGTCTGGCTTCCCGCCTGGGCCAGGGTACCACGTCTTTAGACCTGAGGGTGCAGCTTTGGGGTTTGTCCCGTGTGGCTGGATAAGGAACAGTGTCGGAGTCCCCGAGGCGTAGGGTGTGGCGGCCAAGGCCGAGCCCTGGCAGCGCTGTGCACAAACCTGCTTCCCTCTGGCTGACCCCCTGCCTGAGTGGCCCTGTCACTGCTCGTACCTCACTGCCATGTATTGGGACCCTCCCAGGTGCTTTCCTGAGCGGGCATTGTGCACCCACTTTACAGACAAGGAAGCGAAGTGCAGAGAGGTGTAGAAACTGCCCGAAGCCTCTACAGAAGTCAACAGGGATGACCCAAGTCCAGGCCCTTTGACCCCGAAGCCCAAGCTCCTCCCACTGCCCCTGAGATTTCTCTGCTGCCTCCCAGCTCCTGTCCAAGGTGGGGGGTTACAGAGAGAGGAGGGGGAGCTGGCTGGCTTGGGCAGGGAGGAGGCGGGGCGGGCAGGAGATGCTGGGAGGGACTCGGGACGGAGGCAGCCCCCCCAGCCCTCTGACGCACGCACTGTGCGCACGTACACACACTTCACGCTGCCACTGGCAGGAATCCAGGCCCGGAAATAGCCGTGTCACCTTTGGAGGCTGAGTGCCTGTCTCTGGCTGTTCTGGCCGGGCCTAAGGAGGAGGCCGAAAGCGGGAAGCCG
>NW_011888925.1:1786151-1822008 GCF_000151845.1 Pteropus vampyrus | reverse complement strand
CTGGCTGACCCCCTGCCTGAGTGGCCCTGTCACTGCTCGTACCTCACTGCCATGTATTGGGACCCTCCCAGGTGCTTTCCTGAGCGGGCATTGTACACCCACTTTACAGACAAGGAAGCGAAGTGCAGAGAGGTGTAGAAACTGCCCGAAGCCTCTACAGAAGTCAACAGGGATGACCCAAGTCCAGGCCCTTTGACCCCGAAGCCCAAGCTCCTCCCACTGCCCCTGAGATTTCTCTGCTGCCTCCCAGCTCCTGTCCAAGGTGGGGGGTTACAGAGAGAGGAGGGGGAGCTGGCTGGCTTGGGCAGGGAGGAGGCGGGGCGGGCAGGAGATGCTGGGAGGGACTCAGGACGGAGGCAGCCCCCCCAGCCCTCTGACGCACGCACTGTGCGCACGTACACACACTTCACGCTGCCACTGGCAGGAATCCAGGCCCGGAAATAGCCGTGTCACCTTTGGAGGCTGAGTGCCTGTCTCTGGCTGTTCTGGCCGGGCCTAAGGAGGAGGCCGAAAGCGGGAGGCCGCAACAGTCCAGGGTAGCACAAGGCGCGTGTGTACACCAGCATACATATACTCGTGCACGCACATACCCTCCTACGTGCACATGCTCACATGCACAAAATCACATATGCATGCGGAATGAGGAGGGACAGGCTTCAGACGCCACTGGCCTGGCCTCCTGAAGGACCAGTAAAGGTTTGGCCTGAACCTGGCACGTTTCTTCTCCAGTTGTGTGCGGACTCTTCACGCCACCCACAGCAGTGCCACCCACAGCAGTGCCACCCACAGCAATGCCGGGACAGGGGGCGGGGGGAGGCTGCACTGAGGAGCGGGTGGTCCCCAGCTCCTGGCCAATAGTGGTCCTTAGTCGGGGCTGCCTAGCACCCTTGCACACAGAGCGGGGGCCAAGCCGTAGAGCGGAGACAGGGCACCCTTGGGGGTCTCTTTTACCCTGTAGTCAACTCCCCCACCCCCAGGGATCTGGGAGCCTCCCCAGCTGCACCAGCCATTTCTACCCTGTGCTCCAGTCTGGGCTGGAGGGCCCCCTGTATCTTTTTGCTTGGGGACTTAGCTCTGTCTCTTAGTGCTGAGCTAATCCTCCCACTGTGCTCAAGAGGGTGGAGGGATTAATGTGTCAACATATTTGCATTATAACAGGAGCATCAGGGTCTGGGCTCTAAGGAGAGCCAGCAGGTGGGAGCCCACACCTGCACGCTTGCCCCTGCCACTACCAGCCAGACTCCCCCCTGCGCAGGGCGTCACCCTTACCCAGCTGTCCCCCTCCTGCCCGGCGCCCAACCCGCAGGCCCCAGCGGGTGCCACATGTCAGCCGCTGACTCTTGACCTTGGGGCAGGAGTACCTTGGGAGCTCCCTACCACCCCTGCACACTAGCAGAAGGGCCCAGAAATGGTGCCGTCCGCGCCGTCTCCCACTCTGAGCTCTGACCTGGCGTCAGCATGTCCCTGCAGCCTCTCGTTATTTACTTACATACGTATTTATTTATTCCCGTCTCATCCCAAAAGATTCGCGGCAGCTTACAGAAATACAGCCAAAGAGGAAGGAGGATCGTGGGGTGGAATGACTGGGCTCTGAGCAGGCGGGCTTGGGTTCAAATCCTGATCTTTATCTACTTATTTTTGCTGTGGAGTCACTTCCCCTCTCTGAGCCTTGGTTTCTTCACCTGTACAATCGGGGTGCTGGTGCCCACCCAGGGGACTGTTAACAGATGAAACGAGAAAACGCCAGGGAACACCTGGCACGTGGGAGGGAGGTGCAAACAGCAAACGGCGCCACTGTGTTTAGGAGAGAAGGTGAACGGAGAAAGGAGCGGGGGTGGGACCGGCCAGGTGGAAGAGGGAGGCGCAGACCCCACCCGCCTTTCTCAGAGCCCTGGTGACTTCCAGGTCCTGGCGAAATCTGAGCCGAGGGAAAGTGGCCTGGGCAGGGGTCTCAGCTTCTCATATGCCGAGGTCCAAGACTCCCCCATATTCCTCTTAGAAGAGAACCCCTTGGGTGACACCCCAACCCTTCCTGCCCCTCGTGGGGTGCCCAGCATCTGCAGGATGAAGAAAGGCAGAGAGATCTGGGGTTCCAGACAGTGGGCCCCCCTCCTCTCCCACCTCGTGATTACACCCAGGAGTGAGGTCTCCAGCCCTGGCCCCTGAGGCTCACCCAGAATCTGACCCCCATGGACTTGTTCACCCCCCAGGATCAGCTCCTGGGCCCAGTCCCCAACTGCTCCCAAGCCCCATCCATCACCTCCTCTGGCGGAGATTCTCAGCCTGCCTGCGTGCGGCCTAGCTGCTTAGGGCTCCGTCACCTTCTGGCCTTTCCCTAGCCATCAACTGCTCCTGGCCCCCCATTCTGTCATCTGTGGCCTCCCCAAATCATCCTACCCAGAGGGGCCTCCCTCCTGGTCATAGCCCATCTGAAACCATTTTTCAGATTCACCCCGTCTGTCCCCCCAGCTCGGGGTGCCCTCCTGAGGCAGAGCCTGCTCTCCCACACTGCTAGGTGCCCCTGCCCAGTCAGGCCAGTGCCTCGAAGCTCTGCTCTCAGTAAATATTTTAGGGATGATCAATGAAGGACTCACTTTTCCCGCCAGGCTGCCTGCCGAGAAGCCTCTCCACAGCCCCATGGCTTCTCTGCCAGCAGGAGCTGAGTTTGTGGGCAGATTGCCCCAGGAGACAGGCAGTCAGTGCTACGGCCACCCCCTGGGACCCTGTGTGGCACAGGGCCGTGCTCACACTGATGCCCATCCAGACAGCTGCCCTCCTGGGCATCCCTCCGAGGCTGCCGAGGGAGGCGAGGCCGGAATAACCAGATTAGCCTAAGCGGCTCCTCTTGTTTCCTGGTGTAATTGGATTGAGGCCGTGTTTCGGTGCAGCTGCATTTAATATGTAGCTCCAAGGCCGCCTTGCCCCCGACAGCGTCACTGCAGACGCGGACGGGGTTGGGCCCGGGCTTTGGGCTAGAGAGGGGGCCGGGGTGGGGTCTCACGTCACCGACCTGTGCAGAGATGGAGTGGACTGTCTCCCTCCCGGCGGGTATCACCCTTCTGGGCAAGGGGCACGGCCTGTCTGCCGGCATCTCCGGACTGGGCCGGGAGGTGGGCATGAGGAAGGAAGGGAGGGGCTGTCTTCAGCTCTCACACACCAGGCCCACACAGAGGGCTCTCTGTACGTACCTGTGGACCAAGGGCACGCCTGGGGAAGGGGCAAGCTACTCAGCTGACATGGGACCACCCAGGCCTGGGATACGGGGACAGCCCCTGGGACCCTGGCTGGGGAGGTGCCGGGGAAAGGAAGCCAGGCTGGGTCAGAATGGGCTCCTGAAGCCCGCCTATGACCGCGGGAGGCCCTTGGCCCAAGTGGCTGAGCGGCAGCCTTCTCAGGCTCCTGAGAAGCCAGAGGCCCAGCCATGGTTTGTGGGGGCGTCCTCCCTTGGCAGTGTCACTCGATGCTAGGTGACCGTGCAGTGACAGTAGCTGGAGCCCCTCCCCCACCTGTACTTAATGTTAGTGGCTTCAAAGACCAAGGGGGAGAGTTGGGTGTGTACATGGCACGCCAGTGTGTCTGTGAGTGTGAGTGTGTGTGTGTGTGTGCGCGTGCACGCATGCCCATCAGTGTGTCCTCAGTGTCTGGGCTGAGCGTGTGTGCGTGTGTTGGAAACAAGGAGCCATTTGCCCCCACCTTCCCATCCATAGCCTGAAGCCTGGCCATGCCTCTACAAATACCCATCAGCACCTGGATCTGGAGGTCAGGCTGATGGGTCTTTAAAAACCAAGAAACTAAAAAACAAAATCGAGAATTGGGCACAGCTAGGGAGGGGAAAAGGGCAAGGCAGTCCTGTGACAGAGTCCTTGATTCTCAGACATCCCTCTGGAGGCACAGCCCTGACCTGCCCAGATAGAGGTGCTTCCGGCTGCCCAGCAGGGGCACCTGTTGGGCAGATGAGTCACGACCTGCTATGGCTGGTGCCTGTGCAGGAGGCTCGTCCCGGAGGCTCAGACCCAGCTCTGAAGACCTCAGGTACAGATCAGCTTCTTCCCCATGAGTGAGAGGGGGTTCAGGCCCACCCCAGGGCTGGGGTGAGGGCACTGGGCTGGAGTCTGTGGACCCCCTGGCCCTGCCCATCCCCCTTCCTCCCTCCCACTGCCCCCCACGCCAGAGGGCCTGGTGACAGCTCTTATCCATCACTCAGCCCTATTTTTAGGAGGTGATAACCCAGCTGTGAAAATTCACTCTGTGCAGATCCCTTCCACGTGAGGAAGTCTTGCGGGAAGTCTTGCCTGAGGAGATGAGCAAGGCAGGAGCATGCGAAGGAGAGGGCTGGTGGAGGGGGGAGTTGGAGAGGAGGTCCATGGGCCACGTGGTTTGTGACTTGTAGCAGGCGCTTGGCAGAGGGGCATCGGGCAGCTCTGCTGAGTTATGGAGGTGGGGGTGGCACCAGGCCTGGCCCCGCCGTGGGGCAGCCCACTGAGTAGAAGGGACAGGAGTCCAGAGCCCGTCTCACCTTAGCTCTGTCTGTAACAAGGCCCTGCTTGCTCCGGGCCTCAATCTCCCTAATTAATCTCTTAACCTCCTGGGTCCTTTCTATCTCTTCTTTGTAGGGCTGGCAGATAAAATACAGGAACCCACTTAAACATGCATTTTCGTCTATGGCCATGCCACCCCGAGCAAGCCGGATCCCGTCTGATCTCGGAAGCTAAGCAGGGTCGGGCCTGGTTAGTACTTGGATGGGAGACCACCTAGGAAGACCAGGTGCTGTAGGTGTAAAAAATAAGAGATTGTAAGCTGACAAGGTCCTTGCAATCTGTGAGGGCAACCAAGGGTTGCCTTGCCTAAAAATAAACAAATAAATAAATAGAATTTAAAAATAAATGTGCATTTCAGACAAGAAACAAATACTTTTTTGGCATACGTAAGTCTCAAAGATCACGTGAGATATATTTGCGCTACAAAAATTATTGGTTATTTCTCTGAAATTCAAATTTAATTGGGCATCTGGTATTTTTATTTGCTAAATCTTGGGCTATTTCACCTCCCTCTCTGTGCCTCAGCTCCCCACTCTGGAAAATGGGGATAATAATAGTGTCTACTGACCGAATAAGGCCCTTGCGAGGATTAAATGAGCTGATATGTGCTGAAAGCTTAGAGCAGTAACATAAACATCGGCCATCGGCCATCTCTGGATCCCCAGTGCCAGTACAGGGCCCAGCGCAGAGATGTACATTCATTCATTCATTCAGCCATTCGCCCAGAGCACATGGCCCGCTCGTGATATGCCAGGCTGTGGTTGCTGGAGATGGACCAGGGGTCAGAGCATGAGGCTGCTCTGGACACCTGGGGAGCCTCCAGACCTTGGAGCTGCTGAACCGGGGTGCGGTGATGGAAGTCTTCTGACCCAGGAGGTGGAGAGTGGGGACTCCTCAGTGGGGAGCCCCTGATGAGAGGGTCAGAGGTCCTTGCTGAGGAAGTAGAAACCTTCGGGGTGAGATGAAGCGGGGCAGGGAGCGTGGATGTGGCTTACTCGAGGAGCAGAGGGAGAGTGGGGGAGGGGTGACAGGGTTGGGAGCTGGGGCCAAAGGCAAGAACTTCTGAGGTCTCACCAGGGCCCCAGGACTGGGCAAGCAACTGGTAGGGTCAAACTGCATTTTAGGGAGATGCCTCTGGTTTGGGGTCGGCGGGGCACCGGTGAGGTGGCCGCTAAAGCAGTGAGAACAATGGGGGAGGGCTTCTGGGCTGTTCCTTCCAGCTTCTCTCCACCCCAGGGCCAGTCTGGGGTCTCCTCCTCGGGAGCCAGGTAGATTGTCACTTCAATTAAAATGGAAAAGAACAAGAATCCAGCCACCAAGGAGAGGAGGCGGGGGGTGGGGACAGATAATACATCCACCTCTGCCCACACCCTCAGTCTGAGCCTGTCAGCGGTTATGCCACCTACCGGCTGGGTGGCTTTGGGCAAGTCACTCAATTTCCCCATCTGCAAGATGAGGACAATAACAGATTGTGAAGAGGACCCAAAGAAATGCCATATGTCAAGTGCCAGGCTTTGGATGGTACCCAGGGAATGGTTCAAACCCAGGAGGGCCACCTGGGGCACCATTCTATCCAGATGGAGTAATGAGGGGATCACTGGGGAGAGCAGGACCCCCTCAGGCAGGTGGGGTCAGCTTCCGGCCCTGTGGGGTCAGCTTCGCTTCCCGTTTTCTCTGAGTAGAGGAAAGAGGCTCAGAGAGAACATCTGCTTCCTGGGGCCACAGTGGAGCCCAGGCCTCCCCAAGGCCAAACCGCCACCCCGCTCCCCGCACACTTCCTCTGCCTCGCAGGTGGCTGAGGCAGGGTCTTGGATCCCAGACGTCCCTTTCCGGCCCTGAACCTCCCTCATAAACCTCACCCACCGGCAGAGCCCGGCGGTTTGGATTCTGGGCCCTTCCTTTCTCTGTGCCTCAGTTTCCCCCTCCTGAAAGGAGACCTTACCCTGAGCCAGCTTCATGTCTAGTTACAACATTCTAGGTGACTCTTCCTTGGGGGAGAGGGGAGGACTAGGGTGGAGAGGGGGTATCCCCCCCAAATATCCCTCTGACCAGCTAGGCTGACAGGTCACTCCAGGTGTCAGTGTCACAGGAATGTGGCCTGCGGTGCCTCCCCGCTCCCTCGTGGCTGGGCCTCCAAGGCACTCCTTGTGGTCCGGGCCCTGGCCTCCCGCCCCCCCACTCTCAGTCCAGCCAGTCCTCCAACCCCAGAGCCCGAGGTGACTGGGCCAGGCTGTGTCCCAGCTGTGGCTCTGACCCCAGCGAAGTTCTGGGGCCGCACCTGCCCCCCATGCACGGGGCTGGGCTGCTTCTCCTGGGCTTCTCCCCAGGAAGCTGCAGTGTTTACCCTGCCGAGGCCCAGCTTCTACTCTCCAGGAGTGTGTTTAGGAGGTGAGAACCCACACGACTCAGGCACACACTCACACACCATCTGACGCGCCAGACCGCACGGCTCCCAGCCCAGCCGCAGATGCACCCCCAGCGCGTCTCCTCCGGGCTGCGCCTCCTGCACCTGGGCCCAGGCCCCGTGGCCTCCATACAGCGGGGAACTGGCACTGATTTTGAATTAACAAGTTAATAAGTGCCACCTGCGACCTCAGTGAATCCTTCCTCAAATCTCCCAGTTTCATTCTGTCCATCCCGCAGATGCTCAGACCGAGGCTCTGGTGGCTAAGTTACTTAGCCAGAGCAGAAGCTAGAAAGTAGCAAGTGGGGTTCAAAGGCCGATCTCTGGGACCCCAAGGCTGGCTGAGGCTGCCTCAGAGAGGAGTGAGGGTGACTATAAGGAGAGAGTGGGGATCTGCAGAGGCCACAGGATAGCCCGTTGGTCACAACCGGACACTACCAGCACACAGCGGTGCTCAGCATTGCGCAGCTCCCCGAGGGCTCTGTGTGTGGTCCCCGTGGCCCTCAGAACCTGCAGTGGCTGGTCTCTGGCCCCTCCTGCGTCCCGGAGCAGGGCTAAGTGGCTCTGGGCCATCAGCAGGCTGGGCCTGCCAGTTCTGCCGCTGGCTGACCTCGGGGGGCTCTGCCTCTCTGGGCCACAGGACCCTTCATAAAGTGGGGCAGTTGGAGCAGATTGGGAGTCTTCCTTTCAGGAGGGCCCATCCTGAGAATCTGATCTTCTTCTTACTGGAATGTGACTCCCCAGGCATTCACATTTACCTAGGAGTCTTGGGGTTCGCGGACCCTCAAAAGGCCAGCCACGTAAGAGACCCCTGGGCCACATGTGGGGTGAAGCTGCAACAGGAAGCAAGAGAAAAATAAATCCCAGATTCTAAGAGCTGCTACCCTTTCTTGCACTCCTGGTGGTTTAGAAAGCTTAACTCACCTAATCCTCAGAACAAGTCTAACGGGGGCGGGGGTGGGGGGTGCTCTTTACTATCCCCATTTTATGGTTGTGCAGACTAAGGCACAGAGAGGCGAAGTAACGAGCCACGCGGTGGGAAGTGGCACAGCCCGTATTTTAACCCAGCAGTCTGGGCATTGAACCACTGGGCTTAATTGCATGGCAGGTTCAGAGTGTGTGGTTTATCATTATGCTTCATAACTTACAGAGATGCCGCATGTATGTTTTTCATATTTATCTGATGTTATATAATTATTTTAATTAAAAATAAAACACCTGGATCAGCTGACCTAATTTTAGCTTCTGGGATTCCTGCACTTTGAGGCTTCCAAAACTTAGGCCAGAGGCAGCCCCCGGGGCCGAGCCTGACACACCTGCCAGGCTGCTGTCCCTCAGCCTGCCTCCCAGGCAGCCCGGCCTGTGCAATGGGTGCAGGACTAGCCCCTCCGTCTGAGGGCGACGTGAGGCCCTCCGCCCTACCCCTGCCTCCCTCCCCGGCCCCAGCCACCACTCTGCTGCCCCCTCCAATGGCCACCTGAGCGGGTTATGAGTTGAGCAGTCGATCTGGGCTCACATCATCTTGTCTGCCCATCTTGTCTGCCGGGAGGATTTAGTGCGCAGCAGTCGGTCAATAGTGCGTTTGTTTTGTTATCGACTGGCCCCACACAGCACAGGAGCCAGCCAGTCCCCTCGGCCACTCACGCCCCTTCAGGCCACCACTGGGGGGAGTGCCACTGAGCGGGTCGCGGGGCTCCTTGAGGCCCCCTCCCAGGCCTCCTGCCATTCTCACCCCTGTGCACAGCCTAGTGAGTCCTGACTCTGGGCCCCTGAAAATCCATGCCCTCCATGGTCTTGGGACAGAGTGGCCCAGTCTCCCGCCACATCTGACCCTCAGGCCTCCTGCTCGACAAAGGGCCCTGTCTCATGGCGAACCCACAGCCTTGCCACACATGGGAAAACCGAGGCCCAAAGAAGGGAAGTGACACAAGCCATAGCTGGAGGAGCAGAGGTCTCGGGTCAGCCCCAGGTTGTCCTTGGCCCCGCCCCAACCACACCAGCTTCCGGGGAAGGTAGATACTGTATCGCCAGCCAGGACTGTCTCTTGCTCATTCATTCGGCATGCTGCCGGAGAGCTGCTGTGTGCCAGGCCCAGGGACCCTGCCTCTGAGGACACCCTAGCCCCCACGCAGCCCTGCACTGGGTGGAGACGGGGTGAGTTCCCCGAGATGGGTGTTGTTGGGAGGCTCAGGGGAAGCTAGAAGGCTGCCCCCGGCTGGAACACCATGGGAGCCTGAGAAAAGCATTTTTGAAGGGGCTTTGAGGGATGAATAGAATTTCGGCAATAGTGGCAGAAAGGCGGCCATCAGGGTCAAAGGGGCCCATCAGGGTCAAAGGGGCCCATCAGGGTCAAAGGCCAGATGTCCCACATGCGCGCAGGGAGGGGCCGATGAGTGTGGTTGGCACGGGACATGTGAAGGTTCGGGGGACTGTATGGACTGTCCTATCGGAGCCCTGGATAGACAGCGCCTCCTGACTCCTAGAGCACGGGGACCCATGAGCACCCCCTTCCACGACGGGGTCCCACCTCACTCCTTCCTCCTCTCCCCACCTTCTACATCGAGAAAGAGCAAAAAACAATTACTGTTCACGCCTCATCTCTCACCAAAGTTATTAAATTTCATTCCACGAACAAATCATTTTTATTGCGGCGGGAGGAGCGGGCCGCGGTTTGCTATTTTACCTTTTTATTTTTCAAAGTCCTGTTAAATCTGCCCCGATCGGCTGGGCGGCCCCGAGGCCCACGCATGCTCGCCCATTTCTCCCCCTCCATCCTGGCGGGAGTGGCGGGGCCAGGCCGGGTCCTGCCTGACCTGCCCCACCCCCATCAGGTGCCCCCCGACCCCACTGCCTGCAAGGAGGGTAGAGGAAGCTTCCCGCCAGCCTCCTGTTTGTTTGCCATTTCAGAGTTTTTAAACACTTCCCGCACATTTCCTCCCAAGCCCCAGCCATGCCGATGCAGCTGCTCTTCATGGAATTCCTCCCTAGGCACTAAAGCTCAGGAAGGTTCGGAGATTTGCCCAGGCCAGAACCCTAACCCTCAGGGGGAGCTCTGCAGGCCCCAGGGAGCAGGGCCTGGTCTGCCTTCCTTGCTGAGGGGACTGGCTGGGCTCTGGTCGTCCACCTCAGCCACCCCACTTGATGCAGTAGGAGCTCGGTTCCCATCTCTGTCACCCACCATCTGTGTGACCCCGAGCACTCGACTGGCCTCTCTGGGCCTCAGGTGCCGCATCTGTAGAAGGAATATAATAATAGCATCTCCTTCCCAAAGGCCGCCCTGAGGATTTAGATTTATTCAGCACAGAGCTTAGTACTTGCCCGTGCCTCTCACCAGGACCTCCCCCAGCTCCCCAGCTCACGACAGGTCTCCTGGACCCCTCTGCTCCGCTCCCCTGTGGAGGGACATTGACACAGCCCTGCGGGTCTGGGTAGCACACGCCTTCACAGCTGAGATCTGGGATGGGCGCCCGAGATAAATCCTCATCCTGGCTATTTTTTTTCTCCCTAAACCATTTGCTAAAGATTTAATGACTGTCAATAAGAAGCCTGTTGCATCTACAGCGCCTGCAGCTTGCAGAGGTTTCCCGTGAAGCATTGAGGTGATACAGCTGCCCAGGCCAGGTCCTGGGGTATCACTGTGTCCCCCCACGTGAGCGCCCAGCTCTGCTTGTGTCCCCACAGGGAGGGGACTGCCTTCCGCATGCCCAGGATGGAGTCAGGCCATTGCAGGGCAGAGCCAGAAGACCTGGTTCCCCACCACTGTAACTGGTCTCACATCTGGGGGAACTGTTTGGGTGGGGAGAGCCCCTCCCCTCCCCACCCAGGCTTCCCGAGACTCATCCCCTCCTCCCACCAACCTGGCAAGCCCAGAGAGGCTGCCCACCCCACAAGGCGCCGACAGGTGACAGCCTGCACCTCGGCCAGACCTGGCAGCGCCTTCTCCTCCTGGTTCAGAGCTGTCTCGGGTGTCAGATGGGCTTGTGGTTCCAGGTGAAGACGTCCGCCGTGGGGGGCGGGGGGCACGCACACGCACACATGTAGCTCCTCCCCCCTCTTCCTTCCTCCACCTCTCTTGACCACCTTGCATTTGGAGGCTAAGGCAGGGGTGGTCACCCGTATCCTCCCCCTCCCCCGCCCCACCCAGGTCTCCCAGGCTCCACTCTTGCCCCACCCTTCCTCACCCCTCCCTGCAGTTAGTTCCCTGGGGATTCCCTCTTCTTTTCTCTCTCAGAGACTGATGAGCACTGGCATTATCAAGAAAGGCAGCTCTAGATAATGTTCCCAACGCTATCTGTCAGCACCTGGGGCCACTCCAGGCCGGGGGAGGGGAGGTCATATGGATACTCATCTGCTGCCAAGCCCCCTACAATTCTGAGCACCTCCAGCAAAGCCCAGAGGCTAGCCAGGGCTTTGGGAGGGTGCTGCTCAGGGGCATAAGCCCATGGTGCATGGGCGGGGCATACCCTTAGGGGTGCAGCCAGGTTCTGAGCCCATCGCTCTCTGCCCGCAGCAAGAAGAGAAACAGACGCGGAGCAGTGAGGTCAGGATCATGCTGGCTGGAGGAGGTAGAGGCAAAAGCTCCTCAGCACTGGGGCCCTTCTCGTTCCGCCTGTGCCTCCCTGGCCTCAGTCTGCTGTCAATCAAATGGCATGCCACTGTAAGATTCATTCAGCAGCAAATATGTGCGACAGTGATAACCACTGTCACCCTAGGACCTCACACGGCGGGCTCCAATCTGCGCTAGGCCCTGACACGCTCAATCTCCTTTATTTCTTGCTGCCACAGGCGAGGTGGGTGCAGCGGGCACCCCATTTTACAACTGCTGGGGTGTGCCAGGAGCTGGGCCAGAGGCAGGAAACAAGCCTGCCAAGGTTCCTGCCGGTGCTGGTAGGTGTGAGGGTGTCCGAAGGCAGAAGGGTGGGCCGGGCCGGTACTGGGTGGGGTCTGCGTAGCCTGGTCCCCAGCTCCCCGCCGCCTGGTACCGAAGGGGTTTCTGGCACTGCCTGGAAGCGCCACGTCACCTGAACAGAAGGCAGAGCCTTTGCCAACCCTCCAGACTCTCCACACACAGCTCCTGCCAATGCAAACGCTGTCTCCACGCCGTTAATTTACATTTTGATTCGACTTTCTTAATTTTACTTCAACTTCGCACGACTCCAGTTTGAGAATCATTTTAATGTATTTATCTGTGAGACAATTTGTTAAATAACCCCCAAGACTCGCCGGTTTTCCATTCTGAGCTTTTATGGCAAGGCTGTTTTAAATTGAATTAGTTGTCAGGGTCCCTGAGTGCATTGTAACAGGGATGAGTTCACTGCCAGCCCACTCGTAAAAGTTGGGGGAGCCGCTGGCTAAACGGCCGGCAGCAGGAAGCCGCCGCCCAGCTGCTCCTGGACCCCCTCGGTGCCCGCTTTCCCCCCTGTAGTGAGGAAAGCAAACAGCTCTGGGGCCACTCCCAGTTCCCAAGCTGGGCTGCACCCGCCAGACCCCCATGGGGCATGTCGGAGACTGCCACAGGCGGGGACAGCTGGCCCCAGGCGGTGCGAGCGCACAGGCCACAGCACGTCCGTCCGTGCTGTCACCCTGCCGAGGGGCGGCAGGGAGGCACAGCCTGGTCTCTATTTTGAGTTCCCGGGCACCAAGAAGTGCTGGGGAACTGCGGGGAGGTCTGTCCCCGCTCATTCTGTTATCTGAGCTGGCATCCGTGCTGGCTGTCACCTGGGCTGGGGGCATGATTTGTGAGTCCAAAGGTGCAGGTATCGAATCTATAATTCATTTTCACATCAGCAGGTGCTATTTGCCCGATAATGGACTCTCCCCTCGCCACTCTCTTAGGAGACCAAAGCAGTGGGGAGGGGGCTGAGTGGGCCGTTAATGAGGCCGCTCTGCTGTTTGGGCCGAAGTGGGCGCCCTGAGCAAGGCCTCCCCCCGCCCGCCTCCTGGACCTGCACCTTCCTCCAGGTGGGCACACTGGCCTCCCAGCCCCACTTAGGAGCAGATGGGACACTTTCATTTTGCCCTTTAAACCTCACATCCCCCAGAAAGCTGCCCAGCCCCTAGCTAATGGACCAGGACACTGATCACTGGGAGTCTCTGGACACTTCACGCAGTCTCCCCGGGGACCACCCAGGATGAGGGAGGAGGGCTGGGATGCTGGTGGCACTTTGGCCCCTCCTTCGCAGCACCTGGCAGGCACCTGCCACATAGCAGGTGTCAGGGGCAGCTCAGCGTGCTGGTTCTCAGTGAGGGCGACGGAGCTGGACACTCAAGTCCAAATCCAGCTGCGTGACCTTAAGCCATCTGCCTTCCGTTCTGCAGCCCTTCTGTAAAATGGGGTCCTCAGGGGAGCACTGAGAAAAGGAAATAGGTCAAAGTTCTCGGAAGCACCTGGAAGGTAGTAAGCCTCAGCCATGTTTCCACCTTGGAGGCAGACATCTCCTAAGGAGAATGACTCTTTAAATATAGCTTTGTAGCTGGTTGGCAAGCTCCTATTCATCCAGCAAGGCCCACCCAAAGGTGGCCTCCCAGGATGCCCTCCTGAGGCAGGAGTGGCCATGCTGTCCTCTGAGTTGCCCCAGCCCACCGGGCTCTGGGCGAACCTTGCTACATCCTTCCGCCTGGCTGGCCGTGTGCCGAGGGAGGGCGGACTCTCTTCTTTTCATCTTTTAAACCTTCTCTAGCTCCGGATAAGTACTCACCCTGCCATGTTCACTGCAGCCTCAGTGAATGTTTGGTTTTGGAGGGGAGAGGGAAGGAACTCTTCACAAAAGGCAGAGCGGACCGTGACAGGCCCTGAGTCAAAGTCCTCCAAGGCCCCAGCCGCCCCCGAGCCAAGCCCAGCCTCCTGCACGAGGCTGCCACCACCCCGGCCCAAAGCTGCCACTCTCCACCTCTGCACCCCTTTCCTTGGCCACCATCACTGCACCTCCAGGCCCGTGTCCAGCCTATTTCTCCTCTGGGAAACCTTCCAAGGCCCCCAAGTCTGGGACAGGCACCTGTCCCAGGCTGCTTCATCACAACTCATGTCCCCAGCACCGTCACTGCCCTGTGTCTGGCCTACTGGACTACTCTGAGGGAGTTGGGGGCAGGACCCGAGTCTATCTCAGGGACCAGGGTGTCCCTCCTGCCGAACATGTTGTGGGTGGGCTCCAAAGGCACTCAACGAAGGAATGAACGAACAAAGGAATGATTAAGGTTCTTGTGGAACTCTGGGCTCCTGGCCACTGAGTGCCCAAAGTGTTGGCTGGCAGCCCCTTTTTCTGCCAGTCTCTCCGTTGGGCGGTGTGGGTGCCAGGCCTGGCTGCCTCCTCAGGGTGGGCAGGTAGGGGAGAGGGGAGGGGAGAAATCAGAGAAAGCCTCCCATGCGGTACTGTTTAATGTCTGGCCAGAGGCCCCGCCCTCTGCACCCTGCTCGAATGTTGTCAGGACATGCCCTGAGTTTTAATAAGGCCAAAGATGAGAAGCCAGCACCCTGGCAGCCGACAGGCAGGTCTCCGGTGAGAGTCATGCGTCATGCCTACAACACACCCGCTGTGCGCGCCCAGCCAGGGCAAGGCCTGAGGCTCTTTGGCCAAGAGGAATCAGGGCGGCCTGTCCGGTGCCAGGAGGAGAATGCTGAGGAGTCACAACCCCGTAATCCCGGCCCTAGTTCGGACACTGCTCAGCTTCCCAGACCTCACTTCCCTCTCCCTGTGGGGCCAGAGGCATTGGACACAGGTCTACCCTAAACAAGCAGACTCTCCCCCCGGGTGAGACCCCCACCCCTGGCACAAGCAGGGAGGCACATGGAGCCAGCAGTGGGGCTTGCTTGCTTTCTGTCCCCAAGGCCAGGCTGTGCAGTTTGGGATTTTTTTCCCCCTTCACTGATGTTTTATTCATGTGAATCCATCCTGAATATGTCCTCAGAAGAAGAGAGAGACGATGTAGGAGAGGGAGAGATAGAGGAGCTGGAGAGATAGAGCTGAAGAGAAGGGGACCTCAGTACGTGTGGGTGTCGCTGTTCAAAGCCGAGTAACCTAGAAAGATTCCGTGAAGATGCACGCTCCCCACGGCGGCTTGACGACAAGAGGGGCCGTCATTCGGATGCGATTCATTGTCACCTCTCGGTCTATCACCGGCTCCTTTTCAATCCTCTCCACAGCTCGCTGGGGAGGGCCCTGCTCATCCCCCGCCCTCTGCCACCCTCTCTGGGGCCCGGGAGGAAGCGGGAGGCTTTGTCTGTGCTAATTGCATTGTTAGAGCGAAGGTGCTTGCGCTGGGCTGTCTAATTTGGGGCCTTTATTAAACATGATCGCTGGCTGACAGCTGGCGGAGAACCAGCTACGGCTTCCGCCAGGTTTCAGCACGCACTGAGGTGTGTCCCTGCTCCCCGCCGCTGGCCTCTGACCCTGCTTCGCACCCATGTCACCCAAACCTCACTCCTCGAGGGGTGACTTTATTCCCACATGAGCTCCAGCCAGTAGAGCGGGGAAAAAAAGCTACAATCAGGGTTGCTGGCCAGTAATGGAGGCTTCCTGGGGTGCCTGAGGCTGCCCTTCCCCCTACTCCTTGATGAATCCCTATTCATCCTTCAAGGAGAGCTCAACGTTTCTGGAGTCAGTACTGACCCTATGAGAACACTGGCATCACTCTCCATACTGTTCAGATGAGACACAGAGAGGTTAAGGGACCAGCCTGAGGGCACACAAAGCCAGATTCACCAGGCTCCTGCGCCCGTGCCCTTGACCACTCTACAGTGGCTTCGTTCTACTGAGACTGCACTATAGCGATAGAGCCCTCACATCATACTGTCACTGGGCCACGCACTTTCCCTCCAGTTGTCTCATTTAATCTCACGGTGGGTGAGAAGGGTGGTAGCTCAGCCCCAGGCCAGGCCAGAACACAGGAGTGGCTCAGGGACCAGGTGCAGGGTGGGGAAGGGCTGGTCTGGAAGGTGGTGTCAGGGTAGCAGGCCTCTCCTGCCTTCTCCCTAGTCCCTTCTGCTCTGGTTTCGGGTGGTGATCTGGGGCCTTGGCCTTGGCCAGAAGGCAGGGACAAGTGCACTGAGAGCCTTTAGCACAAACAGCCTCCCTGAAAGCTTCACTTCAGAACTGGAGACATAGAGCAGAGCTCCTTCCCTGCCCGGTGGGGCTTTGTAAGTCTTGTCAAATGTCAGCAGCTGTCAGTGTGGTGTGACTCCACCCCCAGCGCCTAGGACTGTGCCTGCAAACAGTGGGCGTTCGGTAAACCCTGACCAAGCTGTTAGAAGAATCTCACGCTCACCCCAGTTTGGATGCCAGAGTGCAGGAGGAGGCGGTGCTGAATTGGCTGAAATCTATGATGTTTCCTTCAGCTCTGTATACGGAGGGATAGTGTCTCCTCCTCTCTCCACCCCCACATTTAGAGTGCCCAAGTGGTCCCAGGGTGTGGGCAAGGGCTTGGCAGACTCCAGGATTGGAGAAGAGCTTTGCATTAGCCTAGCTGTGTCAGCCCGCAAACTCCAGGCTCCCTCTGGGAGGCAGCCAAGGCTCATCACTTGTTCATTGATTCATGCACCTCATGTGTATTGA
This sequence comes from Pteropus vampyrus, assembly GCF_000151845.1. Taxonomy (NCBI): domain Eukaryota; kingdom Metazoa; phylum Chordata; class Mammalia; order Chiroptera; family Pteropodidae; genus Pteropus; species Pteropus vampyrus. The sequence continues at coordinate 1,805,518 of NW_011888925.1, read as the reverse complement.
GCACCTACTGCGTGCCAGGCACTTTACAAGGCGCAGAAGGCTGCTCGCAGATGCAAACAGGAGGTGCAGCCCTCCTCGTGTGGCAGGACCAGGCACCTGTGTGGAAAAGCAACAGTGATGCCTGGCCAGGGAGTGCAGAGGAGAGACCCTTGTTTGGAGAAGTTTGGGAAGGCTTCACGGAGGAGGGGGCATTTGAGCAAGGCCAAGTAGACATCTCCCAGGCAGAGAAGGGGCCAAAGCATGCCAGGCAGAGGCTTGGACAAGGTCTCAGAGGCATGAACAAAGGAGTGTTTGGAAAAGTAGCCAACAGAATCAATGGGGGTATGGAGGGGGAGTCCAAGAGTGTCTGTCTCATTTACTCCTCTGAAAAGTAAAATTGGAACTTGATGTTCCATTCACTGAGGGATGCTCCCAAAAGTGCCCTGGCTGCCTAACGTGTTGTCAGAGGGACCCCACTCACAGATAATCCAATTTAGTAAGTCCAGGGTGGCAAGGAGGACCATGCCTTTTGATTGCAGTTTGGAGCCGAGGCAGTGGACTGGGCTGTCCAGGGGCGCTATGGGGTGAGAGGCCAGTGGTTTGAAAGTCCACGTCGGGTGCAGGAGGGACCCTAGGGCCCCAAGACTGGACCTGGGTCCGCGCAGACCAGACCCGTTCCTCTCCGCTAACATGAGGGCCCTCCCCTCGAGCTGGGGGCAGGGACTGAGGCGCAGCGTGAAGGAAGGACGGACGGCAGCAAAGTCAGCGAGCGGCGCATCCATCTGCCCTGACAGCCAGCAATTACACCGCGTGATCGCCAGATTACTCCAAATGCATTTATTACAGGGGTTAGAAGCTGGGGACTTATTTACTGGCAAATCCATACTCATTACAAGACTCAGCCTAGCCTAGACTGAAAACAGCTCAACTGAAACAAATAATTACCAAAGTCCTTCCAGCACGAGGCTCTCAGGTGGTTGGGAAGTGGGGGGGCGCCTAGCCCTTTGCAGGAAGAAAAGGAAGAGGCTGCGATTGAGGAGGCTGCCTGGGTCGGGGAGGGAGACACCACCCGCCGCCGCGGCGCGCATGCTCGCCCAGGTCATGAATATGCAAATAAGAGCGTGGGCGGGGCTTCATCCGTGTTTGGGAGAGCTCTGGCCACCACCCACACCTGCTGACTGGGAGAGGCGAGCGGAAAGGGGGTCGACCTGGGATTCGCAGGGTTCCTAGACTGGGCCTTCGAGAGTCAGTGCAAGTCTCGCATTTCCCAGGGAAAGAAACCCTGGGCTCAGCACAGAGCACATGCCTCCGATTCCTGTTTGAATGAAAGGCGGGGTAAATGGAAGTATAGGCCAGACAGGCCTGGCCTTGGGTCACGCAGCCCGCAGGACGCATGCTCGGTCCTCAGGCTGGGATCTGGGGCCTCGTGGAGGGGCACTTCCCAGGGTATCGCCCGGCTGGGGTCTTCTCCAAGTACCGCTCTCACAGGAACACATAGCTCTGACCTTGTAGCCACGGGGCTGACATTCACTGGGCATCCTAGGGACGTAAACTAGGGTAACGCAGGCTCTCGGACTCCACATGCTTTCTGCATCCACTTGGGACACTAGGGTTCCAGGAACAGAATCAGTCCAAGATTTTCTTTAGGACTGGCAGAGCTCGCCTGGACTCATACCCCCATTTTGCAGATGAGGAAACTAAGGCCCAGACAGGGGCCGCCAGTTGTGGTGGGCTTGCTTAGGGATGGAGCGCTCCCCGCCGCGCCGGCGCTCTCGGGCCTCCTGGGCAGCGGTGGCGGAGATCAATGCCCGCACGGGGAGCTGTCAGACAGATTGAAAAGTGGGCCTCGGCCTCTCTGCCCGCTGGGCAGATGCTGGCACCGCCACCCGTGCCTTAAATATTCATTCACTTGACAGAACACTAATTAAACAAAGTAAGGTGCATTATTACTTGATTAAATTTTTTATTGGCAGCTTAATTGGTCTGTTAGTTGCCCCTTAGGGAGTTGTTCGCCCACTCCCCGCTCCGGGTGGGAGGGGGCCCCTAGCCTTCCTGCGCCGCCCTCGCTGCCCTTCCCTGCCCGCACAACCGCGACCGGCGCGCCCTGCCCTGCAGGATCACCTGCGCTGATCCTGGCGTCTTGGGTCTCGAGTTCTGCCCCCAGGGTCGTCAAGGTTCCTCTCCTATTGGGTCAAGGTGGGACTGGCAACCAATCAGTGCCTGGGGGCGGACCTTTTGAAGTCGAGCTTCCCTGCGCTCCACCTCAAAACGAGGGTGAGACACCCTTGGAGAGGGCATGGACCAGATTTGGGTCTGACTTAGCCTGGAGTAACTGGGTGGCCCATCCCTCTCTGAACCGCCACCTCCATTTCCCTATTTGCACCACGGCAGGTCTGGCCCCTGTAGGCCCCCTAGCACAGACACCTCCCTGCCCAAAGACTCTGTGCTGCCTGTTCCCCCAATAAAAGTGAAGGTGCCATGCAGGCACGGACTGCCTGGGGGACCCAGAGCCCTCATGGTGGCGCGAAAGGCTGTGGGAATGCCCCCTCAGAGCTGGCGAACCTACCTTGTCCAGCTTCCCACCCTGGGGACACCTCCTCCCACCACCCCTGCAGGTTGCAAGGCAGCCCGCCCTGCTGCACCCCTCTTGGAGTCGGTGCTCACAACCCCCCACGTCGGTGGCTGGCCACAGCCACCCTAAGTGGAGCTGGAACCTGTATGTTGCCTCTTCACAGCCCACACCTCTTCCATGCTTCCTCCACCTCCCCCACGGGAGAGGGGTCTGGAGCCAGCCTTTGTCCCTTCAGACTGCCTGACCCTTCTCCCTCTTCCCCCAAGTCTGTCCTTCTGGGGAGTCGCAGTGGAAGAGAATGGCCAGGGGTGTTCCGTCCCTTCAGCACTGGTCAACAAGCGTGGGAGCCTCAGTTTCCCCAGTGCAAAATGAGTGCCTGTCCTCATCCCTTTAGTGTTGGGCACTAAACAGGAGGAGCACGTCCGCTCCGCTGGGCAAGCTGAGCACCCTGAGTTCCCATCCCGCCCGGTCCTCACGCCCACGTGACAACAGCACTGCCCCCGTTACCCCAGTTGAGGGGCAACAAGGCTCGAGGGACTCAATGACTTGTTCAGGGTCTCACATCTGAAGCCCGGGTCCTCTAGGTCCAAAGCTGGTGGGAGAGGGGAGAGGGGAAGGGGGCAGAGGAAAGGGAGGGTAAGGCCAGGAAGCTGCTGGAAAACCAGGCGTGGGCAAAGCTCATTCTCTATTCTGTTCATGTGCCCACTCGCCAGTTCTGCAGCCCATTCAGCAAACAGTGAACCCCGTTCTTGGGTAGGGTACAGGAAAGAAAATGGGGCCATCTCAGGGTGGCCTAGGTCTGTGTGTCACACCCCTACCTCCAGCCACACCCAGTGCACCACCCCCTTCCCCCCCATTGCTGCTCCCATGCCCTGGAGAGGACGCAGGCTGGGCCGATGACAGAGGAATTGTCTGGCGGCCCCAGAAGCCGCCTCTGGCGAGCAGGAGGCGAGGTAATTGGCATCGCCGGCTGCGGGAGCAGGAAATGAGCGGCGGTAGCGCGTGTGGAGCGGGAAGCTGTTCAGTGTCATCGGCCTTATCTGGGAACAGGCTGCCCAATTACAGGGCTGTGCCCGCTGCACTCAGCAGCTGCCAGCCTCACCTCGGCCCCCTCCCCGGTGTCCTCACAGTATCTCCAGGCCTGGGGCATCTGCTTCCCCTTCTGGAAGGCAAGTGGCAACTGCCCAGAGAGAGGCCTGCCCTGAAACTCCCCGCTCCAGGTGTGCAGCTGCAGGTGACCTTTAACCTGGCCTGGCATACAGGGGAGCAACGGACAGGTCCCACCCCCAAGGCCCTCTCCACCCACAGGTGACTGTCCAGGCCGCACCCTGCCCCAGGCCGCCTCCTCTCCTAGTTACCCCTTCAGTCCAGGAGCTGAGATGAGTGGTGAGGGGCTCATAGTTGGGCGGGCAGGGGTCCCTGGCTGCCCCATCCCAGGGTTCCCTTGGGGCAGGAGGAGCAGGTCACCGGCCCCTTCTACCAGCCACCAAATGAGATGATTAATAATTCCGTGGGTGGACAATACAGTGCCACTGGGGGCTGTGATAGGGTGTCATCTACTTGGTAAATGGGACTGTAATGGGTTTGTAATTGTACATAACGCAGCCCAATATGAGCAGATCACACTGTGGCTCACAGATCGAAGAGAGGACGGCTGTCCCGGGGGCCCGATCCGAGGGTGGGGCGAGGCACCTGGCCGTGCTATCTGGACAGCCACAGCCCAGGGGTGGCATGGTGGAAAGACAGCTGGCTTTGGGATCGAACCCGCCTGAGTTCAAATCCCGTGACTTCACTTCGCGCTGCTGCCTGCTCAGAGGCTGGCGTGAGAATTCAGCGGGCTCGCGAGCGGAACGCCTGGCACAGCGCTGAGCGTGCAGTAAATGCATGACGAGTGACTGTCCCCTTCCTCCTCCTCCTCCCACGAGAGCTTCGTCAGATCCACCTTTCTGGGAAGGTCTCCCTCAGGTCTGTAGACACAGAGAGGGACCTAGGCTGAGGGACACCTTTTCGCAGCCTCCTCTCCTGATCTGGCCTCCACAGTGGCCCAGTGGTGTCGGCTGCTTGGCAGGGCTGCCCCTCCCACGGCACACACTTAGTGCCCTCTGGGGGCCACAGAGAGCGAGAGAGTCCCCTTCCCATCCGGACTCCCTTCCAGCTGGCAGAGAGGAGACAGAGAGGGGATGAACCTGGAGTCAGGCCCCCGGGCTTCAGGTCCTGCTAAATCATTCACCAGCCAGACAGCCTCAGGAAGTCAGCCCCTCCGCCCCTCTCTCTTCATCTGAAAAGGGACCGTGCTGACCTTATTTGGCCTTGGAGAGCACTGACTCGTCTCCTTGCCAGGCTTCCTCGCCAGGCAGGAAGGACCAGGCCTGGGGTATCTGACTCCTCTGTCCTTGGACCTGGCTCGGAGCTTGGCATCAAGTGTGGTCACTCCCCACGAGGTTCTCATTCTACATCAGCAGGTGAAACTGCTTACGGAGCAAGAGCTCTGCCTGAACAACAGAGGGAGGTCCAGGACCCCTCCGGCCTGGGCACAGGGACCCCACCTGCTCTCAGTCCACAAGTGGGGCAACCGGGAGGGACTGGCAGTGGGACGCCCCTCCCCTAAATCCAGCCCCCAGCAAGCTGGCCCCAGAGACCTTGTTCCTGCCCTTCCTCCCAGCCTTATAAACCAGAGCCTAGCTGAGACCCAGAGTGGCACAGGGGCCACCAGGGCCACCAGGTGCTAAGGAACTGGGTGAGCATACTGAAAGCCTCGTTTAGTGAAATCTGATGTGGTGCGGACTGGCTTGCAAGGAGAGGCCTGACAGTGGGGTGGCCAGGGGAGGCTTCTTGGGGGAGGTGACACTGGAGCTGAGGCCAAAAAGAATGCCAGGACAGGCCTTGGGCTGGGCAGGGTGGAAAGGAGGGGCTGTCGTTGTGGCAGTGAGCCTGGGGTGTAGATCAGCTGGAGCCTGGAGCCTTGAGTCTGGGGGGTCGGAAGTGATGAGACAGATGGGGGCCTTCGCAGGGGCATGGGACAGGCCCCTCCCCAGGTGCCTCAGACCCCTGACTTCAGCCTGGGGTTCACACCACCCCAAACTCATATCATGTAGCCCCAGGATTGGGTTATCACCTCCATTGGGTTCTTAGCTGTCCCCAGTGAGAGCTGCCAGTGGGGAGGGCCCCCGGGGGCCCCCTGCGGCTCTGCATCTTCCTCACGACCAGCCCTGCCTCCTGCCACTCACACTCAGCACTCACCACCCAGCCCCATCTCTCTGAGCCACGAGGGCTGGGGGTGTGGGTGGGGGCGGGGATGGTGGCCCACCTGGCCCCCGGCTGTCACTTACAGATGGAGACCTGGGCTCCATCTCTCCATCTGTCCGTCCGTTCTCTTGTAGAGCCTCCTGTTCCCACAGCTGCTCCCCGTTCCTCGCCATCCTCCTCCCTTCAGACAGCTTGGTTGGGCTGTGGGTGTGAATTTCCACTGGGAGGGAGAGCTTGTTCCTTCTGGCACTGAAGCAGAGCCTGGGGGAGGGAGGGAGCTGGAAGCAGTGAGGGGGTGGCTGGGGAGCAGGAGTGTCTGAGCCCTGGAACCCGGCAGACCAGGGCTAAGGTCCAGTTTCCTCGGCCTCTCCCATGGGCTCACCTGCCACAGCTCCTCTGAAAAAGCCACACGGGCGATGGCATCCAGGTCTAGTTGGCTAGGAAGACAGAACAAAGTAGGCTGTGGTCTCAACTGTCTCAGCTGCATATCGAGGACAGGGCATAGCTCAAGGTAGACCCCAAAGCCCCCTCTCCTCTTCCTCCTCTCCTAATGCAGTCTCCTGCCAGCCCTTCCTTGCAGTGAGGACAAACTCACCTTGTTTTCTCATCTTGTGGACGGGAGGCTTAAGGCCCAGATAATTGACAAGTACTTTGGGGGCCTGTTGCTCACATGAGCTCCGCGAGTGCCTTGCCCACATGGCTGTCAGCGGGAGCCAGCGTGGCCTCCGACCCACCCCGCTGTGCCCTGCCTGCTCCAGCAGCCCCAAAGGGACAAGAGCAGACCCAACGGTCACAAACCAGGCCTGGCGCTAAGAACTGTACCCAGAGCCGTGCCCTCTGTACAGAGGGGGAACCGAGGCAGTGCAGAGGAGCAGGGAGCACACCTGGCACGCAGCCCATGGGCCACCATCCGTCCGTTTGTGGCTATTCACTGCTTGTCTAACGTGCCAGGTCCTGGAGAACAGAGGGTACTGAGGCTTCTGCCCCGCAGAGCTCAAGGCCTGGTGGCAACAGACTATAGATAGAAAATGTCACGTTGTGCCCAGTGCTGGAAAAGGACATGGATGAGATGCTCTCTAGTTCCTCCTTGGCCCTGGGGGGGGTGGGGGGTGGGCGGCGCCATGTGGGATAGAGACAGACAGACCCTGTGCTGCCCACTGCCCACTCCCCACCCCCAGTTCCGGCTGTGCCCCGCCCCCGGCCTGTGCAAAGCACCTGTCCCCTGTGGTTCCTGCTAATGAAGGGCCACTCCACCCACCCAGAAACTGGGCTGCTTCCAGCTGGTATTCAAAGAGGTGTCTCTGAGTGTGCTGATGGTTTGTTCCTGTCTCCCGCCCACCCCACAGCATCCTCTCAAGGTAAATCAGAGACAAAGGCTGGCCCCAGGAGAGCGCCTCATCCAGGCTGGGCTCTGTGCCAGGTCCTGTACTGGGCATGGCAGATTCGGGACATGCTGGTTGGCCATGATGTGGGTCAACTCCTGGACCAGGCTGGGGCAAGAAAGGAAGGCTTCCTGAAGGAGGCCAGGTCAGCACAGAGAGGAAGAAGAGGCAGGTGGGAGCCAGACGGCAGTGGGCTGGGAAACGCGTCACCCGTTTTGAGAAACGTGGCTGTGGAGCACGGGAGCGAAAGAGGGCATGGCTGGGGGCCGTTCTCACAGGACACACGACATGTCCTTAAGAGCCGCTGGAAAGAGCCACCGGAGGCGGGGCGGCCACTTTGAGTGACAAAGGGAGGACCCAGTGAGGCAGGAGGGGACGGAGGCCAGGAACAAGAATATTTATCGGTTGGTGGCAAGATAGAGGGGGATTTCTGTCTTCTCTTTGAAGGGAAAGACGAGGCCATCTCTCTCCCCAGGAAACACACTCGCCCATTTAAAGGATGAGGAAACTGAGGCCTAGGACGGGTCCCCAGCTTGCCTCGGTATGGAGACCCTCTGGGGCCCACTGGCTGGCTGCTGGCCCACCCTCCGTCAGGCGCCCTGGGCTGAGGGGAGGACGGGATGGGGGTCCCAAGGGCATCCTGTGAGGAGCCCAGCGCCCTCTCTGTCTGTACAGGCTGGGAAGGCCAGCCTGGATTTGCAGGAAGCGGGTTTTCCAGGGTGCTCAGATCAAGCCCGCTGCCGGGCACACTGGCTCCTAGGGAATCGGCCGCTGCCTTCCTCCACGAACTTGTTAATAATCCCCGCCTCCAGGCAGTCCTTCCTCTGTCTAACCCAAATCTCTCCTGTCATGGCTGAGCCCACTGTCTCTGGGCGGCCCAGCGTTCTAGAGCAGGCTGCCATCTGTGCTGGCCCTGGGGAGGCCCCTCGCTCTCATGCCCTTTGCTGGGCACATGAAGGGCAGAAGTGTGTTTGAGGCCTCACCCTCTCCACAACCCCAGTGGGTCCCCGTCTCATGAAGGCGTCTCCAAGGAGCTGGGGGCTCTACCTGTGGCTCCTCTCTAAGTTGGGACTTGCTCTGTGGTTCTAGCTAGCACCCTCCTCCTCTCTCCTGCCTGGTGGGGAAAGCCCGGGGCCACTCACAGGCTGGAGCACCTCCTGCCACCCCAGGCCGGGGCACCTCCTGCCACCCCAGGCCAGGCCTCCCTTCCTCAACTGGCCTGGAGACAGGGGTCAGTGGCATCACCTGGGCAGAGTGTTTGGCACAGTGCCTAGTATGTAGGGAGCGTTCGGTAAGGAAGCCGACTCCAGGTCACCAAGGTGGTAGGCAGGATGGCATGGAAGGGACCCAGGATGTGGCCTCAGATCTTAGCCTGGCTTCTAGCTCCTGTATGGCCCTGAGCAGGTCCCCTTCCTTCTCCAGGTCTCTCTCTCCATCCGCAGGCAAGTGAGGAGCTCTGGAGCGGGGTGACTGTGCAGAGCCAAGGAGCCCCGGGGTCCCACTCAGCACGCAGCCCCCAGAGTGGAGAAGGCAAGGGGGAGAGGCAGAGACTCCAGCTCCCCCAAACCCTCTCACCCAGGCAGTCACACCTGCTGAGGACCTCACTGGGCAAGCATCCCGGTGGGTCCCCAGGGCAGGGTCCCCACTGCCAGCACTAGTCCTGGGCTGCTGGCACTGAGGCATCTGGGCCTAGAGGTGTCCCTGCAGCCTCAGAGCAGCCCTGCCTCCCCTCCCCCTCAGGCCTGGGTCCCTGGCCACACTCCCACAGGGAACACGGACATCCTTGGTCCAGCCTGACCCAGCACCTCAGCTCCCTCAGGATGGCAGGCCTGGGCCTGGCAGCCCCTCCAAAACAGCCCCTGCAGGAAACTGTGGGCTGTGACAGCCCCATTTGGAGAGCCTGGCCTGGTTAATCTGCTTCATTAAAGGCACTAATTAATTGGCTTAATTAAAAGGGTAACCTAGAAGCCAGCAGAACTACCTCCTAATGAGGCACAGGGCTAGGCGGAAGCAGCCCTAGAGCTGAAGAGGGGAACCCCCCACCCAGCCCCCCAGCGGGCCCATCCGAGGGCCCTGAGCTCAGCCCCTGTCTTCCTGCAGCCCACAGCCAATAACAGCCCAGTGACTGCTGACCCTCGCTGGGCCCCACACGCTCCTCAGTGGGGCTCAGCATGCTGGCGGGAATCGCTAATCCTGGGTTCGCATGCACCACTTGGCTGCAGAGCCCAGAATGTACCGAGCATAGGCAGGTCGTAGCTGATAAAGGCTAACAGGCCAGGAGGGAGCGTGACCTGGCCACACCGCGCCTGTCCTATGGGGACACCGCTACCCACCAGCTTCCACGATCACGAAGCTCTGGAGTCAGGAGAACCTGCTTTAAGTCCCACCTCCATCTCTAGAGGCTGGTAGTTGCGGCAAGATGCTTTGCATCCCCGACACTCCATTGTTCCCTTGCAAAACTACCTGCCTGGGGTGCCTGGCAGAGTCCCTTCGCAGGCCACCCTCCCCGGCTCAGCAGGAGAGTGCTGGCATTGATTAGCCATGTCTGCCCACAGCAGCAGGTAAGGAGTGGAGGCACGTGCGCCACTCTGATCCTGCCCATCCTGCCAGCGCTGAAGAGGCCCAGTCTCCATGTCAGCATTTCAGATCTCTCCCACAGCTGGAGGGAAACAGTTCTTACAACTCCTCGCATCTTTACAAGGCCTCACGGCTCAGATAGGTTTTTAACAGACAATATTCATTCACACTTCCTGCCGTCCTTAAGATCCAGAACTGGGCATCCCCAGTTTAGAATGGAGGCTTGGGACGGCTTATCCAGAGCCATCCCCTGACCCTGAGGGTGAGGGCATCCTCCAAGGAGAAATGTGCTCTGGTGTGGGGACCCTGCCTGCCTCCTCCCCAGACCCTGCCCGAGATGCCAGGCAAGTTCGCGAGCAGCCCCCACCTCTCATCTAAGCGGAAGTGGCATAGACACGTAACACAGTGCTCAGGGACTAAGTGGCCCGGATAGTCACTCACTGCCCTTTTCTCAGCCCCTCCAGCAAGAAAAGATAGGACCTAGGGATGGGGTAGTGGTGGCCCCCAGGATCCAAAGGAGCCCATTTAGGCCCCAGAGTCCCTGTGGGGTGACCAGGGAGCAAGACCAGAGACCATGGGCACTCTGTTCATCGTTTTAGGATGAATTAGGGTTCATGAGGGTAGTAGGGGACCTCTGAGGGTCTAAGCCTCAGCCCTGCCCATCTGATGGCCTTGGCCTAAGGGCAGTCTGGCCAGCCCAGTGTACAGGGAGGGGATCGCCAACCTCAGCCCTCTATCCCCCATGTACTCAGGGACCCTGAGCTGAGAGAGCAGTGTCATCTGAGCCCAGGGCCGGTGTACACATAGCCATCAGCTCCCAGGCCTCTCCCGCGCTGAAATTGCATTAGTGGTGGTGAGTGGCCGTCTGTCAGACCTGGACGAATTTAGTTTCCGCTCAAACAGCTGTTAGCCTACTCAGCCGTCAGCTCTGCCACCCACCCTGGAGCCAGAGCAAGGTTCCAGCGAGGGTGCCCCCTGCCCTATAATGATGAGACTTAATCAGCGCCAGGCCCTGGGGCGGGAGGGGCCACCACAAGGCTGTCACTAAGAAAGGTGTCAGACCAAACCGCCACAGGCCCCACCTACTCCCCAGCTCCTCCTGGCTCGCAGACCTCCATGCCCACCCAGACTGTCTACCCAGTCACCCAGAGGGCTATCAATACTCGTGTCTTCCCAGAGCTGCTTCACTCAGAGAGACCAGCCCCGTCCCTCCCCTGACCAGGCACCCATGGGGGCAAGCTTCCGCCCACATTATCCTGCCTTGGCATCCTGCCCCATGTTACAGATGAGGAAGCTGAGGCCAGGCGAGTGGCCAGGGGAAATGGAGCTGGGAGCGGCACCCCCGAGGGTGGTGTCCAGAGTCAGCCCCCACGCAGGGACAAGAGCTGGGCCCAAACCCCTGCAGTGTATGTGAGAGATGTCACCGTCCCTCCCCCGCCCCCATTCCTTGCCTTCCCCCACCCCCCGCCGGGAGGCTGAGTGAGGCGGGACAGGAGCAAGGCGGGAGCGTGGGAGGCCCAGCTCAGACAGCCGGGCAGTTCCCACTGTGAGTCGTACGCTCCTGCCCAGGGCCAGTGGCCCCTCTGCGCCCTGAGCACCACCCTGCCCTGCCCCCACTCCCACCCCGCCAGGCCCGTGCAGTTTGCCCTGGGCCCTGCGAACCTGCCTGTCTTTTCCCCCTGACAATCCTCAGGCATAGGGTGGGGACCGAGCCATCTGGAACCCAGCACAGTTCAGCCAGAGAGGAACCTGCTCAGTCTGCTGGCTGGGTGACACCGGTCAACTGCTGTGTGGCCCTGACTCTGCCAGGCTTGACATAGCCCTGTGAGGGGGACTGTCCTCCCCAGGTAACCCGCGGGAACTGAGGCACAGCGGGGCATGGGCACAGAAACGTCCAGAGCCACACGGTCAGGAAGGAGCAGAGCCAGGACCACTGCATCCTACCAGGGCTGCATAAGGCTCTGCAGGGGACTGCAGACACCCCAGGGCCCCAGGCAGGCATCGTCCAGCTGCCCTTGGGCGGCCTACACAGTAGGGCCAGTAGGGAGAGCGCTGGACTCAGAGTCAAGCCCTGGAACTGAGCCCTGGCTGGGCCCTTGGTGGCTGGGAGTCCTCCAGGAGCTGCTTATCTCTCTGAGACTCAGGGCCCCCAGGCTGGTGTGAGGGTCCAGGGAGGGAGCCAGCAGGGTCGAAGAGAGGACTGGGAGCCTGGCACCTGACTTCCCTGCAGGGGTCACCTGGGCCCCGGCCAGGAGGTGCAGATGATCACTCCCATCCTGTCACCAGGCCACTTGTGATGGATATTAATAGCATTAATTATCTCTAATCTGGCATCCAGGCCTGGGCTGGCCACCAGGCTCTGAGGGGTGGGGGGACACTCAGCCCACTTCCAGCAATGAAGAGAACTACAGACAGGATTTCATCCGAGGGCCGCCTAGGAAGGAGTCCCACAGGCTCAACGCCCATTTCTCAGATGGGGAAACTGACCCAGCTCAGGATGAGAAGGCAAACTCGGCCGCAGGACACAGCTGCTTTGCAGCCTGCCCCGCAGAAGGTCCCTGAGCTGTCTGTCTGGCCCCACTCAAAGCCCCCCGTCCTCCCACAGCAGGCACCCCTAGGGGAGGGGAGGGGCTGAGGGACCAGGAGACCTAGACTAGATGGGAGTCTGCCCTCAGGCTATGGCCTTGGGGCAGGTACCTCAGTTTCCTCATTTGTATCATGGGGATAATAATGGCACCTGCCTTATAAGATCCTTGTGAGGATTACTTAGTTATGCAGCTCCATGCTTAACACGGGCTGGTGCACAGGGAGTGCTCAGAGTTGGCTGTAACCCCCAGGCCCCACCCAGGACAAGCAGTGGTGTCCTGGTGAACAGCACAGCCCCGGCCCATGGTCAGTCCCCCAGGCTGTGGGACCTGGGCCAGTCCCTTTTCCCCTTTCTGCACTTCACGATGGCATCTAACACAGGAGTGACCGTTGGTGGGGGAGGCTCAGCCCCCCAGGTCCCTCCAGTGTCCCGCTGGGAGTCCATCACTCCCATCATGCCCAGCCTGGAACCTCATTGCCCCACACAGAGTCCAGGCAGCCATCCCGCCTGCTCCAAAGGGAAAGCCCGAGGAAGGCTGCGGGCGGAGATGTAGGATGGACGAGGCCCATGACCGCCCTGTGCCAGGCCGCCTGCCCATCTCTTGGAGAGTCAGTTTCCTCGGCTCTAAAATGAGCTGGCAGGGCCTCCCACACAGAGGACTGCAGTTCAGATCAGTGAGGTGGTTGGGAAATGGTTGGGAGTGCCACGGGGCAGGGCAGGGTGGCTCTGCCTCTGCACGCCGTAGAGGCCAGTGGAGATGGCAGAACGGGCTCTGGAGTGTGGGACCCAACGCTCTCCTGAGCATCGTATGATGTGGGTGAAGGTCTGAATCTCGCAAAGCCTGAGTTTCCTCATCTCTAAAATGGGACAGATAATGGTTCACAGTTTGTAGGGCTGTTTTGAGGGATCGATATGATAATACACACAAATGCCCATCAGCAGACATATGGCAAGAGTCCTTGGAAGGGCAGCAGACGTTATTATTGCTGCTGCTACTGCTACTATTAATTAATGCTCCAGCTTCCACACCCCCTGCCCAGCCTGGGTCGGGCTGGGGGCCGGCCCCCTCCACGGCTGGGTGTCTGAGCTGGGAGGGGGTTCCTGGGTCCTGGCAACACAGACCACACCCATCCTAGGCCATCGGTGAGTTCAGGGCAGCCCCTCCCCATAGAGGCCCCCAGCCTCCCAGACAAGACCCCGGGTCAGGGCGGGGGCAGAGCTGGCACAAAGGCGGGGCTCTGTCTGCGTCCGCCGCGGGGGCAGCTGCCCACGGAGGGCCCTCCTGCCACAATGAGGCCTTTGAGCAGCTGCTGCAGGAGCCAAGCTCCCCTCGGAGGCCCCCAGATCTCACAAGCCCTGTCTGTCTGTGAGGCCACCGGGCCAGGCAGGCAGCTGCCGTGGGGGCAGGGCCCACGCCTGTCCTGCTGCTGGGCACACCGCCTCCCCAGCCTCTTCTCGCCCGGAGGACGCCCGGCCAGGGCAGGCTGCGGGCCTGAGAGCCAGGCAGGGCCTCCGGGGGCCTCGGGTTGGGCCTGCCCCCGGTCCCGCTCTAAAGGGACAGCTTCAGGCTTGGCCCAGGGGACACGGGGCCCTCAGGAAGTCACGGGGCTGGAGCTCTGCCTCTCTCCTTCCCTTAGCCTCAGTTTCCTCATCTGTAAAATGGAGTCTCCGAGTGCACCCCTCCCTGAGCAACTGTGAGAATCCAATGAGACCAGCATTTAATGCTCCACTCAGAGCCAGGCGGGGGGGAGAGCTCGGAACGGCAGACTGATCGCCACCCCATCTCTGCTCCTGCCTGGGGCTTGGACTTGCCGGGTGACCGTGGCCAGGTGCCTGAGCCTCCCTGGGTCTCGCTTTCTCCTCTATAGCATGGGCTACTGCCACCTGCTCCCAGACCCGCTATAGGGAGAAAGCTACTGATCACTGCACTTCAGGCTCAGAAGCCTTGGCCGGGTGAACGAATGAACCCCAGGTTGTCTCCTCCATTGAGCAGCACGAAGCAGAACCTCGCGGGGCGACCCGGGTGGGGCAGATGTAAACCGAAGCTGCCTTCGCATCACATGTCACATGTCAAAGGAGAGGCCTGCCAAGTGCTGGGATGATGGGAGGCGGGAAGGGCTGGTTCCTCAGGTTCATCAGGGAAGGCTTCGCTTCAGGGGAGGAGGTGGTGTCCACCCCTGTGGGGAGTGAGGTTGGCCTTCTGGACACAAGGGACAGAGCAGGAAGGCTCAGAGGTGTGAGCGTGTCATGCGTGGGCGTAATCGGGCAGGGCCTGGAGGAGAGGCTGGGTCACTCACTCAGAGTCAGTGAGTGACTCGATTAATATCTGTGCCAGAGGGGCAGGCATGGGGGGACATCCAGGTGGCATCCTGCCTCCCTGTCCCATTGTCGTGGTCGAGAGAGCGGGCCAGTCAGGGGCGTGCGTAAAAGAGTCAAGTCAAGCAGAGCCACCGGCGTCTGACCCTCTGCGGGGCCCTGGTCGGCAAGCTGGCACCCTGAGGTGTGGAGGGGCTCCCCTGCCCCTCTGCGCAGCTTTGCACCCAGCACAAGGGAAAATGTGAGAACCCAGAGCCAGCCTGGGTCCAAATTCCGCTCTGCCCCATGTCGTTCCGCAAATGACATTACTTCTTTGAGCCCGTTTCCTTGTCCGTGTGGGGGGTGACGACTGCCATACCCTCCAGTGCTGCTGTGACTTGTGAGTCTGACACTCGGAGGCATCTGCAGGAAGGAACCCTGTTCCCTCCATGGGCCTCCTCACTGGAAAAGGGGGCTGTGGGCCAACCGGGAGCTGGGTCTCTGTGGAGCCAGAGGCAGTAACCGTGCTGAGAGGCCAGGGCTCAATCCTACCCCTGCCACTTAGAAGCTGGGTGACTGTGACTCCCCGTGCCTCAGTTTCCTCATGTGTAAAAAAGGCAGTAATAAGGTCCCACTGCACAGAGATGTGAGCATGAAATGAGACGCCGCCCGTGAAGCACTCAGCACATAGTAAGAACTTGGTAAATAGGGCTCGTGTTGTTGTGAGCTCTGAATCCTTCCTCCCACAGAGAGGCCGGGACTTCTTCCTATTTTACAGCATCCAGGGTGCAGGGACCCAGCTGGAGGCTGTGGGGATGTGGGGCCCCCAGTCACCGCACCAGCAAACTGGTTTCTGCTCCCCTCCCCAGAGACCCCAGGAGCCATCTCTCAACTCTACATTCTAAGGACCCAGAGGGGTTGCCACTGCCTCCACCCAAGCCAGATTCGGGGCGGCAACAGCCTCAGCCCCCCCGACCCCCATACACACCAGAGCTGAGTTGAACGCCCCTCCCGGGAGACCCACCTCAGCTGCAGGTGTGGGTCGGGGGCCCCTGAGTGTCAGGGCCCCCACAGCCGTCAGAGCCTCCAGAGAACGCGGCCTTCACCTCCCCAAGGCTCCGCCTACTCTGGCCATGGCCACCCCAGCCGCTCCCTGGCAGAGCCTTGCCCCGCTCCCCCACCTCCTGACTTGGGGGAGGATGGTGTGCCCCCCTTTCCAGCTGCCCCAGGAAGGGCCCGTGCTGCAGAAAGCGGCTGAGTAAATAATGACATTTCCCTCTCTCCTGCACTCTGAGCCCCTTTCCCTTCCACAAATAAATTATCAACATGCCCAGGTCCCGGCGGAGCGGAGCATATCACAGGGAACAATGAAAAAGCTTTTAATAGGATTCCAGGAGCTGCAGCCACTCGCTCACGGGCCCTAATGGAGATTGCTCCGTGACCACAGGCCGCTCGCGCCCTCCTGGGCCCCTCACCGCTGCCCAGCTCCTCCAGGGGCACCAGCAGGCAGCTGGGCCCAGCTGGGCCACCTGCTGACATCACAGGCAGTGTCTGGGCCTGGCAAGAAACACCATGCCTCCCCCATGACAAACTGCTCACTCTCAGCCCCACAGACCAGACCCATGCACACTGCCTGCTCCCCCAGGCCGAGGCCAGGCTTTCCCTCTGCTGTGAGCCCCTCCCTGACACCTCCCCGCCACTGGTGTTAAAGGACATCACCTGTCATCGAGGCCAGCTCTGGGCCTGCTCACAGTAGGGCCTCAGGAGTGTGGGGGTGGGGAGGCGCCCTCCAGGAGGCCAAAGCTCTGAGACCAGAGGAGATAGCTCGCTAACCAGGCAGGTCCCCAGCTGGGGAAGGGGCGTGGTTCAGGGGAAAGCAGGACAGACAGACCTCAGGCCCCGGGGACCTCAGGGTTACCCGCCGTCTCTGCACCGTGGTTTCCCGTCTTCGAGGGTGTGTGTAAGGTCCCAGACAGGCTGGGACCTGTGCGCCTCGAGGGCTGCCCTGCCTCGGTGTGACCTTGGGCAAGTCACTTCGCCTGTGTGTGTTTCCGGGGTAAAATCAGGATAAGAGCGCCCACCTCAGAGGCTTGTCGGGGGATTAATCCGGCTAATACTGCTGGCACTTAGCAAGTGCAGTCTGTGTGGGCTACTACGACTGGGACGATGACCGACATCTCCTTACGCGATGCCGTGTCCAGGCTGAGTGACCTTGGTCCAGTCGCTTTCTCTGTCTGGGTCTCAGTTCTCTCCTCTGTGAAGCGGGCTGTTGTGAGGCCACAAGCAGATCCTGCACAGATAGGGCCCGAGCGTGGCGCTCCGCGACACGCAGTGTAGACAGTAAACAGTACTGGCCTCTCTGCCACCCTCACGGGAGAGATCAGGGCACACTGGTCCCTGTGCCCAGCTTCCACCCGGAGGCCTGGCACACAGCAGGCGCCCAGTAAAATACCCAGGGCAGGTCCCACCTGACCCTGCCCCAGGGGACCCATCCTGGGAGAAGGTGGCATTTGAGCCCCACATTCTCTCTCTCCACATCTTGTCCCCTAACACCTCTGGCTCCTGCCACCCCCTCAACCCTTACTGCTTCCTGGAGCCCTCAGGGGCTCAGTTCTCCCCGGTCCCCCCAGTTACCCACACTCCGACCGGCCCCTTACCACAACTGAGTGGTCTAGAGACCCTTCCCTTCTCCCATCTGTCCACGTGGCTGCAGACCTCAGAGCCACACCTCTGCCCAGTGAGGGCGCCAGTCAGCCCAGCAAATGTCTCTTGAGCCTGCCTGCCAGGAAGGGGAGGGGGCTCCTGAAGTCAAGAGGCTTGTATGTGCAGCCCCTCCCCAGGCCCTAAGCTCCTCGGAGCCCCAGGGCAGTCAGCATCCCAGCCCTGCGTCTGGGGGAGCCTGTCCTATTCCCCTAAGTGCAGTAACTACGGGATCCCACAAAGCCCCTTCATGGGTACTGTCATATCTAGTCTTCATACTGACCCTAGGCCGTGCGCTCCGTGGTTCTAGTCCACTGGTGTGGAGGCCGGGGCGCACGGAGGCGTCCACGGGCACCCCGGTGATAAGTAACAGAGGAAGGATTCGCATCCAAGTCCACCAGACTCCAGAGCCCAGGCACTTTCACTCCACGGCCCCCGCCTCGGGGCGGGTCCCGCCTCGCACGTGGCCCCGCGCTAGGCATTCCTCCTCATTGTGCCTCCACCTCCCTCCTCTCACAGCGGGAAGGAGCCAAGCCAGGCTGAGTTTGTCCGTCAGAAGTTTCTGGAAGCTGGGCATGGCATTGCCCAGCCCTCTCGATAGCCCAAGCCTGGGGAATCTAAAGGTTCAGAGCCGTGGTGCTGCTGGGCCCTCAGGGGCCTTGTGGTCCGAACCCTCCGCCCCCCACCTTGGATCCGTCTCTCTGTTCCCGGGCCAGCCCCATCTCTGCTGGCTCCACGCAGGTGGCCCTGCATAGTGCCCACCCAGTTGCTCAGCTGACTGCCCTGCTCCCGCCCTGGGTTCAGAGGTTAGGCTGCAGGGCTGACAGTGGCCAGGCCTCCTTGGTTGGAGCAGGGCTTAGGGAGGGGGCTATCACCCCAGCTTCTCATTCCTTTGTACCCCCCCGTCCCCACAGAGGGGTCTAGGGAGAGCACGTGGGCAACAGACGGCTCTGTCTGGGGGGCAGGACAGGCAGGGGGATGCTCAGGAAGGGGCCCGGGGTCTGGGTAGGGGCAGCCACTTCTTAGCCTTGGAGGGAGGGGGCGGGAGGTTCAATCACCTCACAGCCCGGCTGGGGCTGGCTTAGGGAAGGCAGGTTGGGAGGGTTAGGTGTGAGACCGTGTGCAAAAGTGTGTGTGAGCGTGTGAGAGGTATGAACATGTTGTTCTTCTGTGTCCCCATCCTGACCTGACCCTGCCAGGACTCGGACCCTAGATAAGCCATCTGTGGCCAGCTCTAGGCCTGGCCCACCATGCACAGCTTCGAAGGGTGCATACCCTGTCCCCACACTGACCCCTCACTCACGGCAGGGGCAGCCTAGCCCATCGAGGAAGCTAGGGGCCTTGGGCTGACCAGATCCACCCTATGCTGAGTGGGGCGGGTGCCCCCAGGACCAGGGCAGCTCCCCAGTATCCTGGGACTATCCTGGGACTCCCCAGCTTCCCTGGGCCAGGACCAGGTCCCGCAGTCTGACCTCAGAGGAGCGTACTGTAGATCTGGACCACCCTGGACCAGCCGGTGGGCAGCGCTGGACGAGCCTGCAGGTTACCTTGTCCCACACCCGATCCAGAGCCCAGGAAGGTATATTTCTTGAGAACGGCTCAGTCTAGTGGATTTCATCCCCACGAGTCCCAGCTGGCAGGTTGGACCCTCCACTGCCACCCATGCCAGCCCCTGAGGGGGATTGTTCAGATGCGGTTTCATTATTCCTTCATTTGCTCACTCACCCTACGCAGCACTGAGCACCTACTGGATGCCTGCCCCGCCCCAGGCCCAGGGAAAGCACCGGGGAATCAGACAGAGGCAACCTCTGCCCTTGGCCAGGCCTCATCCCAGTATCGCCACCACCCAGGACCAACCAGCCAGGTGTCTCCCCTCTAGCCTCAGAGTGGCCCGGGGTGCCCCCCACAGCCCCAGAACACTCCGCTCTCCCCTCTGCTCCATCTGCCAGGCAGCCCTCGGCAGACCAGCCCCTGGAAGGCCCCCCCGGCACTGACACCCGGCGGCATTTTGAGGACCTTTCTGCAGGCA
>NW_011888925.1:1780471-1784967 GCF_000151845.1 Pteropus vampyrus | reverse complement strand
AGCACCCCCAGCTTCTCACACCTGCCAAGTGTCAACACGCAGCCCCTCATTTCTGTCCCTTCTGCTCGCCAACTCCTGCCCCTGCTCAAGCACCCGCTTCCTGGACCCCAACACCCAGCAGCCTCCTCTATCGCCCAGCTTCCTAGGGCTGCCTTCTTACCTTCGGAGCCCAGGCTCTGCAGTGGGAGGGGAAGCACCTGATTGCCACCCGACCCCCACTCCCAACCGTACGCTCCCCGAGGGCAAGACTTAGGCTGCTTTTGTGTCCTCCCTCTTCTCCCAGCGCCCAGCCCTTTGCCGGGCCCATAACTCATGCTCAACGCCCATCGAATGAACGAGTGAATGAATGAATGAATGAACAAACGAGCCGGAAAGGAGGGAGAGAAGGAAAGACAGAAAAGCCAGAGGTGCTGGGCAGGGCACCTTGTGGGCCAACCGCCTCCACCCGCCAAAGCAACGCCTGCGCCCACCCACCCTGCCCCCGACACCAGCCCCAGCCCTCAGGGCTCAGGGCAGCACACACAAGCCCAACGGTGGGAGTTTCAAAACCCAGGGCTGCGGCAAATCCAGCAAGCAACTTCCACAAGGTGAGCCGAGGCCCCCAAATGCTGACATCATCTGCAGAGCCGCTGACCCTGGGGAGCAGCTGGGCTCTGGGGGTTGCTGGCGGAGTAAACAGGCGTCCACCGGCCGCTCTGGCAAACACAGGCCGGCGTAAAGACAGCTCCTCTCCGTTCAGCCCCCTCGGCTCCAGCTGCTGCCGGGGAATGCCAGGCCGTTGGAGTGGGGCAGGCACACAGTCGGGGCACCCTGGGGTCATGTCCTTGCCCCTGTCTCCTCCAGCCATCCGGTCCATTCCCCTCCCCACCCCAGCCTTCTCAGGGTGACTGCCCTGTGGCAGAGGACAGAATGCAGCTGCCTCGTGCTCCGGCATCAGCCAGAGCAGTCCTGAACTTTGTCTTTGGGAGAAGAAGCCAGGTTCTGGGGAGGGGACCCCCAAACCCACAGAGGGCTACGCAAGCAGGCCTTGGGCCTGAGCCAGTCCCACCCTTCCAGAGCCCTGGCAGCCTCTCCTGACGGTGAGCACTCTGGGCCACTGTCACCCACCCCACTGCAGGCACTCAAGACAGCCAGCCATGCCTACACCCTCATGCCTCCTTGCCCACACACTCACTGACAGCCCATCCCATGAGGGCCCCAAAGTGAACCCCGCCCCCCCCCCCCCCCCCGCCTCACCGTACCGACAATGCTTCACTCCTGGACACTCCCACTGTTACTGGGGCCACTGGAGCCGACACACCCAGCCAGCGGGCGGGTGCGATCCCACTGGGAGTGGGCCTTGGTGGCTGGGGTTGGGGGCCGAGTCAGTCCTTTCTGCCACTCCAAGGCCTGAAGAAGCTGGAAGCCCTCAGCCTAGTATGAGCCAGGGATGGGAACCACAGAGGACCTACATGGCCAGGCATAAACTCTGTGCTAGAAGCTTCATGGGCGTCATCTCATAGTGGGTACCCCCAGGTTGAGCACTGCTGTAACCCCACATTACAGATGAGGATATCAAGGCCCCATCATTCTGGTCACTTGCTCAACGTCAGCAGGCCAAGCAGAGACACCTCCCCAGGAGCCACAAGTCCCTAGCACGCTGGGGCAGAAGGGCTGGCCCAGACAGGCCTGGCTCAGAGATCAGGCCTCTTCTCAGCCCTGACTCCAGGGCTTCCTGGTCGGCTGGGGAGGCAGCAGCCAGCAGGTCCCCACCTCCCAGGCACACATAGCGGGGCCATCCACACCAGGCGAGGCCTCTACCTGCTCACCACCATTCCTGAGCCATCTGCCCCTTCCCCTGGCTGGAGGCAGGCTGCCCCTGAGGACCCACAGCCTGCTAAGCATGCCTCGCCCAGCACAGATCTCCCTGCCTCACTGCCTCTGCCCTACCTGACCAGGTAGAGGGGGCTGTGCCCAGCAGGCCCCAGGGGCCTCATCCTCCCCTGCACCAGGCCAGCCACTTCTCGACAACTGCCCCTGCACTGGGCCTCTTCGGGCAGCCAGCCGGTTCCAGGCCTGCCTCTCTGTCCTTCCACATCCACCAACAGGTCCCTCCGGATCTCTGATCTGACTCTCAGCTCCCTTGGAAGCGAGCACAGACTCCACCTGCCCGTCTCTTGTGCACTGCCCTGCCCTGCTCTCCCATACTCAGGGTGCCCACACATCACTGGGTAGAACAGCCACTGTATCCCCCTGTGCAGGCGAGGAAGCGGGGTCCAGTAGGTGACACAGGCTCAGCCACCAGGTCTCAGTCCCCACAGAGCCGATGGCCTCCCCATAGCATCCTGGCAGTAGGTGATGTGATGGGTGGCAGCACCCTGCCTCTCCGCTGCCGTAGAAACAAGCTAGGTGGCCTCTCAGGGGCTTGCGATGGGAGGCCTCGGAGGAGGCGTGAGAGGGCCTCAAGGGAAGACGCTGCTGTCGCTGAGGGTCAGTGTCAGGTTGAAGTCCACCCATAGCCCCTGGCTGGGGGAAATCTGACCCCCGCCTCCCCCGCCGCCCGCAACACTCCAAGGCCTCTGCAGCTGCCCTCAGACCTCAGGGACCTCTTTAGCCCAGAAAGAGGGTATCTGTCCACCTCCCCCCATTTTATACTGCAGTCCCATTCCTCCCAGGAGGTGGGGACAGTCAAACCCGTTTCACCAAAGGAAACTGAGGCTCAGAGAGACGGAGGGACTTGGATCCGGTAGGTTGTAGAGCGAGGGCACAGCCTCTGCAGGCCGCGGCAGCCCTAAGCTTGAACTCATGCTACAGAGGCCTTTTACAGAAATGTCCAGTCTCTGTCAAAGGGCTGGGGTGCACACATAGCCCCCCCCACACACACACACACACCCCTGTCCGCCCTCTCTCCTGATCTCAAACCTGCCCATGGCTGGTCCGTCGTCAGCCAGGATGTGACAGCCTTTCTGCTCTTCCTCCCCCTCGGACCCACCAGGGCCCCCTCGCTGCCCGCACCACTGGGCAGCACCCCTCCCAGGCACAGGCCCTGGCAGCTCAGGCCATTTCCATTTTAAACCTCTGAGGAAGCCCTGAACAGTCGCCCACGGAGTCGGCACCAGCTGACAGGTGATGTTTGCGCCTCTCCTCCTGGGGCTGGCAGGGAGAGAAGCACTTGGCTTTCACTCCAGAAACCGGAGCCTGGAGCCTCTGAGCGTAACTGCCTTCCCCAGGGCTGCTGGGCAGAGGGGCATGCCCCAGCCCAAATCCCTCCGTCAGAGGCTTCTTGCATCCAGTGGGGCTCAGTGCAGCCACCTCCTCAAACTCCTAAGCCACCTGAGGAGGGGGCCAGGAGGGGCAGGTCTCCATCCTCCCTGAGGGTGCAGGGGCCAGGGTGGGGCAGGGCTGGACCCAGCAGCCCCCTGCCTCTGCCCCCAAGCCTAGCCTTCATTTATTCACATCAGGGCTCTGGCTTGGGCTTCAGGGGCCTGGCACACCCCAGCTGGGCTGTATTCTCTTAAAACTACACACCCCAGAGAGCCTCGCAGCCCTGCGGGGCCCCGGGAAGCCTGAGGCAGCTCCCTGATGTCGCTGCTCCACAACTTTCTCGTCCTCAGAGAGCTGCGATCAGCCACGGTTCCCCGCAGCTGGGCAACGACACTCCCCAGCCTCCGCGAGGAGGGGCGTGTGCCTGGCCTCTGCTAGGGGAGGGGGCTCCCCTCCCACCCTAGCGCCCTCCAGCCCGGCAGTCCCACCTTTCCAGCGCCAGGTGCATCGCCCGGCCCTCCTGCCCCGCACAGGGCTGACAGTCCACGGCGCGCACGGGAGGGAAGTTGGAGGCTGCTTATGCCCCCCTTGAAGTCGTTTTAAAAATAAAACCTCGCTCCAACCGTGACTCACGCGGTCGGTGGGGACTGGAGCGCCGAGCCTGGGCTGGCCTGCTGCTTCTCTCTGTGCGCCCCAAGCCCTACAGTTCCTGGATTCGAGGCCGGAGCCGGTACCGGCCAGCCCAACCTGGCGACCCCACAGGCCGGGCCGCCTCCCTGGGGACGCAGCGAGGGCTCGGGCGGGGACTCCGGCCGAGCCCTCGCCCTTTCCAGCCTTGGCTGGGGAGAGCGGATCCGCCGACCGCGCACCCCGCGCCTCCCCGCGGCGGGGCCAGCGTCGTTGGCGCTCAGCTGTCGACTCCGGGGCCCCCCACCCTAAATCTCAAAGGTGGCACGGCCCCCGCAGCGCCCGGGCAAAGCCCGGCAGCCGGACCCCGAGTCGCCTCCGTGCACTCCCAGCCCCCGCCCCGCTGGCCCCGGCGCCCCGTCCCGCTCGCCCGGCCCCCGACCCCGGTCCCGTGCATCCTTACCTGCGCAGCGGCCGGGGAGGCGGGTCTCCTCGGGAAACTTTGCGGCGATGGCTGGAGCCTCAGGGGTTATTCCAAGGAGCAGGCGGGAACCGGAGCCGGAGGGCGCCAAGGGGGGCCCGGGAGAGGAGCCCCCGGCGCGCGGCGGAGCGCGGTGGCGGGCCCG
>NW_011888925.1:1777837-1780121 GCF_000151845.1 Pteropus vampyrus | reverse complement strand
GGAGCAGGCACCCCCCCGGGGTGCGAGGAGGGAGGCTCCCAACGCCAGCCTCCAGCGCGGGGGCGGAGGAGAAAGGGGTTCTCGCTCACGCGCAGCTTCTCCTTACACCCCTCCTGTGCGCACCCACTCATTCATCCGTCCTTCCAACCACCCATTCATTCATTCATCCGTCCACCTATGCATTCATTCATTAACAGGTACCCATCGCCTACTCTATGTGCCAAGGTAACCCCTTCCTCTCTGCCTGGCGCCCCTTCCCCACGCAGACCCCCTCACCTGCGCTTGCTGGAAACAGGGTTCTCCCGGTGCTGTGCCCCACCCAGCTGCCTAAGCTGGCAGTGCCAGGGTCAGATCCCAGTCCCGCCCTTCCTCTCGCTAGCCGACTGTGACCTTGAGCAAGTGACTTAACTAATCCAAGCCTCAGCATCCTCTGTTGGAAAATGGGAGCGTTAACCACCTACCTCAGAGGGCTGATATGAGGGTTGAGGGAGACCTCAGGGAAGGGAAGGCGGTAGGGCAGTGCCTGGAACACATTAGGGACTCAGGAAATGTCTGCACCTGTTGTGTGGGGTCTTGCAGGGTGGAGGGGGGTTGTTGGACCAAACCTCCCTCCTTATCCTGGAAAGTCCTCATGCTCTTGGCTTAGTATCTCTGGGATACTAAGGAGCTCTTCGTGTGCCCAGCCTCACCCTGGTCAGACCTTGTCACTGAGCTCCATCATCCCATTCTGCCATCCTTTTCCCTGGAGGGCTGCTCCGAGTTGAGCCCCTGCCTCTGCTTAAAACTCCCTCCCCTGGCCCCAGTGCCTACAGGTCCACACCCAGACTCCCCACATCCAGCAGACTCCTTCCCCTAGACCCTTCCCGACACCTCCCAGCCTCTGTCCCAACTCTGGGGCTGTGACAGGCCCTTCCAGGGGCCCAACACCCTCCTCTTTGCTGTCCTTCAAGGCCTGACCAGACAGACCACCTCTCCTCTGGGTGCCCTGCGAGATTCCTCCTGGGGGAAGGTCAGGTAAGGGCTACTCAAACCCCTTCCTGTGCTCGTCCGTCCCTCTGGCCCCCAGCCCAGGAGCAGACAGAGGCCCTGCCTGAGGCTGCTGCCTCTTCCCTCTCGTCAACACTCCTGCCTTTGGCTTCTTACCTCTCCGGCCTCCCTTCTCCCTTCCCATTTACCTCCCCCGAACTCCCTTTCTTCCTTTTCCGCTTTCTCCTCAATTCACAGCTATTTTTTTCCTCCCAATTTTTATTTATTGCCCAACGGCATTATACCGCCAATAAAGGAAAGAAAAATCGCCCGCAGGGCCACCGCCCTGTGGCGTCTACAGCCTTCGTTTCTCCGCGCCCTTCCAAGCTTGTCCGTGCACTGTCGGCTGTAATTTTTACAGAGCTGTGGCTTCCTCTCTGCCTGTCCAGACCCCCAGATGGACGCGGGGGCCCTGGGGCGCCGTCATCCCTCCATCGTGGCACTCAGCATGTTGCTCAGGAATTACGTGTGTGTCTTCTTCCTCTTCTAACTAAATCCCTTGAAGGAGGGGCCCCCGTCTGTCCCTGCCACCCACATGCCAAGCACTCGGTGCCACGGAGTGGAATGGATGGTGGAGATATAGCTCTATTTGACATGTTGCTCTTAGATATCAAAATATCATCTTCATAATTACGGTTTTAATGGCTGCATGATATTCCCTCGAGCTGATGTACCGTAACTTGCTCAGCCGTGCCCGGTGGCTGCATACAGTTCACAGGATATTTATGGAGGTCCTGAGCGCTTTTGGGACATCAAAGACCAGAATTGAATCGGGCCCTGCTGGACCCCCCACACAGCCTGACAAAGCTGGAAATCCAGCAGGGGGGATGGGCACCCAGATAGTTGGGGCTGAGCAAGATCATACTGAGACATCGTTACCACATGACCACAAGACACAGGGGCCAAGTCAGCTGCGACATGCAAAGACAACTTCCCAAAGGAGGTGGCTTTGATCTGGATCTTGGGGAGAGTGAGGAGGAATGTTCCGGGCAGACTCCAGAAGCCCGTTCTGGCTTGTTCACAGAAGCCGTGATGTGAAAGATCCTGGGGTTTTCTTGGTCAGAGTTGGGGGGTGGGAGTCAGGGGGACCACAGTGAAAATGAGGTGACTTATATCAGCCAAGCTGGGTATGCACATCCTTGAACTAGCCTGAAGAGTCTGGCCTTTATCTTGGAAAGAGTAGGGTCCCAGGGAGGAAGTGTAAGTACAGCCAGAGTACCATCGGCTGTGAGATTCAGAAAGGTCACTTGTTCATTCA
>NW_011888925.1:1763251-1776877 GCF_000151845.1 Pteropus vampyrus | reverse complement strand
CACCTGCATCTGGACACTCCTGCCCCGGGCACTGACATAGGGGTCCTGCTTCCCTGTACACAGCTGCCTCTCGGGCCCAGCCAGCTCCCGCTCACCCCTCAGCCCCGGGCGTGACCGTCCGGTCCTCCGAGAGGCCTCCCCTGACCCTATCTTTCCTAATGAGGTTGCTGTGTCCTCTCTGCTCCCTTGGCTTCTCCTCGGTATCACTTAGCTCAGTCTGTGATCACATGTGACTTGTGTGACTACGTTTTTCATCTACTGGACAACACTTTAACATCTCTAAGATCGGGGTGTGGCCGGCGGCTCATTTTCCTTGGTTAGTACCGGAAACAGTGGCGAAGGCTCAAGTGACGGAGCCCGTGTTCAGTGACGTGTTTTGTTGACATCCGTCTCCCCCAACAGACTGTGAGCACCTTGAGGTCACAGCCGGGGCCTCTCGTGGTTTCTGCATGTCCCCGGCACCTGCCACAGGGCCCGGCGTGTGGCAAGAGCAGTCAGACATTGCTGAGTTGTCAGACTAAAGCAGCCCCGCCAGGCAATGGTGACAGCTGCTCCAAACTGGGAACTGCCCCCGAGATGATGGATCTAGGGGCTCAGAGGGGCTAGACACACTTCCAGCCACTGGGGAGTGGTGGGATGGGGTCTAGAGGGGGCGCGTACGGTGAGGGGTGATGGGAGGTGAAGCGGGAGAGAGCAGGACTGACAGTTGCGATTTTAAGTCACTGGGTTGTGGGAAGAAAGATGTCAGAGAGGATCCGAACCGGGCCCGGGCAGAGGCAGGACTGTACCGCTCTGGGGGCCAGCGTTCCCTACCAGCCCCCTTCCTTGGCCCTGGCAGGACGGAAGCTGCTGCCCAGGCTGGCCCCGATGGGCCTTCCCTCCCTTAGGAGCTTCTTTCCTCTTCTCCCCATAAATGACATCACCATCCCCCAACCCCCTATCTCTGCCAGACACTCAGGACTGTCTCACACTCCCTCCCTCCCTCACCCACTCACTCCTGGGCCATTATTCCCAGCAGAGGTAATGCTTTTTATGGTGATTTAAGCATTTCTTGACTCTGGCTAGCATTCACCTGTTACATACATCCCAAGTTCAGGAAGAGAGACTTGAATTGTGTCTTGAAGGACAGTCCAGGCGGAGGGACACAAATGTGCCGAGGCACGGAGGGGTGGACGGTGAGCAGCTCCTGGGCAGAGGGTCATAGAGAGGAGAAGCAGAGGGGAGGCCAGAAGTGCAGGACTGATCAGGAAGGAAGTTGTTGGGGGGGCGGGGCAAAGAAAGGGCACATGCTCAAGATATTGGGGAACCAGAGGGCAGGGTCCCTGTGCCTGTCAGAGAAGGGAGAAGGGGAGAGCAGGGCTAGGATGGGGTAGGGGTGGATGAGGCCAGGGTTTCGAGATTGGAGCCTTAGAGACGGACCCAGCCTCCAGTGACACCCCTACCCCATCACTGTGCCTCTTCTGGCCCCCTGCAGACCTTCTTTTCAGGGACTCAGAACTCTATGCTTCCTCACCCCGTCCCTCTCCCACCCCGGCTCCAGTCTCAGTTTACCACCTGGTCTTTTCCACCATGCAGAGCCTCTTGAGGCCCTGAGCAGGCCATCTCCCTGGCGACTCAGCTCCTGGGACCTTCTTCTTGGGTCTTCTCTGACACCTCAGGGCAGCTGAAGCCACTGAAGATAGTGGGGGGCAGTGGGAGCCTACAGTTGGGGTTTCCTGCACCCAGGGCCCCCCCTCCCCAAGTCCTGGTGGCATGGAGCTGTGGTCCGGAGCTGGGGTTGGGTGGGGTCACTCAAGGCCCCTCACCTGCTGGGCACAGGTGCTGCCAGGCCTGGCAGGTTCTGAGCTAAGTACACTGCTGAGACCGGGCCTGGGAAGAGGCACAGAGGAGGGGGAGGGGATGAGGGGGAGGGCGCCAGGAATGGGGGGGGGTTGCCCAGCAACCACCACCACTGCCACCGAGGAGGGATTCTTAAAGAGCTGAGCGGAAAGGCTGGGCCTTGGAGGGGCTGAGGCACAACCTCGCATACCAATGGCTGCTACTGCCCGCCACCTCCTCCCTGCTCTGAGTGGAGCCCCAGCTGGGAGGTCAGGAAGGCAGCAAGGAGGGGCACCCAGCCCAGGGGGACCTGAGGCAGTCAAGCCAGGAACCCGGCTGGGATCCTATCTTGTCCGCCACAGGACACAGCCTGGGAGGATGGACGCAACCTGGGACGGGGTAAGATGGCCTCCCTGAGGCATACTGGGCAGGGGGGGCCCTGGACTCCCAGACCCCCAGGGACAGGAGGGAGCTGGGCCTCACCTACCCCACCTGGCCCTCCCAATGGGACCCCTGACCCCTCAGTGAAGGAGAACTAGTTTTAGAACCAGATGAAACTGCCTCTTCCTGGCTGAGTGACCTTGAAGGAACCCCCGCTCCCACCCCGCAGCCTGACGGGTCTGCCTGGTGGGCAGTTTCCCAGGAAGTCCTTCCTGGTGTCTCACTTAGATTCCCTCTCCAGCGAGTGGTTGCTGCTTTTCCTCTGTCCTCATTGAGAAGGCCGTGTCTGATCTCAGTTCGAGTCCTCATATTCCAAAAGCAACAGGATGAGGATTCAGCCGCGTGGTCTTCTTCTGGTTCCTTTCCCTGGGGCCTGTTTCCCATCTGTACGTGAAGGGCTGGACTAGGTCAAGGATGCCTCTCCAGGGTCCAGGGCGCAGCCTCAAGATCTCTGCCACCCTCTCTGAAATTGGGGAAGAGCCCTCCCAGCTCCCCGCAGTGGTAGGAGGTGGTAGAGGCAGCAGGGTTGGGGGGTGCACACACAAAATGCTTCTCCCATTGACCTGATTGAGCCCCCTTTGGAAGCTGACTCCAGTGATCCGATGGTGATCCGATCCTGTCGCCCATGGCCCTCTAATCGATCCCTGTAGGTTCAGCATGGCCTCTCTCCCTGGCCCTCTGTCTACCCACGTTTGGCCAGCGCCATCCTCCAGTGCCCACCCCCAGGCCTACCCTCTTCCACCTGCTCCCCTGTTCCAACACCTGCCATGGCTCCCCACGGCCGTGGGAGAAAGCTCAGGGCCCAGGGGCCCGGCTGCCCCTCTGCCTTCAACTAGACCACGCTCCCCTCTGCAGAGCCCCTCTCTGACAGCTCACCCTCCCGGACACACAGAGCCCATTCACCCCTCCGGACATTGTGACCAGACTGGCCGGAATTGACGTTTGTTGAATGAATGAATGACACCAAGAGCAGTTCTTCAGTGCCAAGCCTGTGCTGGCCTTCAGGTACAGGAATGACCAAAGCAGACTAGGTCTTCTCCCACAGGCTGCCATGCTGGTAATACATAAGCAAATGAATTTGAGGACAAGGCCATGACAGGACCATGGTCTGTGCTCCAAAGGAAGTAAACGGAGTGATAAGAGGAACAGGGTAAGAGGCGTTTTAGCTGGGTGGTCAGGGAAGGCCTCTCGGAGGAGGTGACGTTTTCATTGAGACCCGAAGGATGAGAAGGAGCCAGTTTGGAAAGAGCTAAAAGAATAGCGCGCCAGACAGAGGGAGCAGTATGTGCAAAGGCCCTGGGGCATGGACCAGATCTATTAGAAGAGAAAGGAGGCCAGGAAATTGGGGGGAGCAGAGTGTGGGATGCAGCCAGGCATTCACAGAGGGGAATATGGATTTTATTCTAAGTGTAATCGGAAGTTATCTGAGAGTTATAAGCAGGGAAGTGACATGATTTAATTTATATTTTAAAACGATCATCTGAACAACCACTTTGGAGAGCAATTTGGCAATAACTGGTGAAGTTAAGGATGTGCGTGTACCACAGCCCAGCAGTCCCGCTCCCAGACGTGCACACGAGACTCTGGCATGTGCAAGGTGCTCCTGCAGCTGTGTTTGCAAGAGACAAAATTGGGGACCCTTGCCTGTTGGTCAGTAGGAGGACGGGTGGACGAGTGTGGGACAGTCCCCACCTGGGACGTTATAAAGCAGTGCAAACAGACCACCTGGGGCGGCACGGGCTGGCCCGGGTCAGTCTCCCAAGCATCGCCGTGAACAGCAGCAGCCAATGCCGGGAGCTCCGCTTCATATAAAACAAAGACATGCAGACCTAGGTAATATCCTGCTAAGGGGCGTCCGTGGCAAAACCCCAAGGAAAACATGTGCCGAATGCAAGGTGCTGGATCCCTCTGGGGAGGGGGAGCCTTCAGTTCTTCCATGATGGCGTATTTGTTGAGCCGATGGTGGGTCCAAGGGGCCATGTGCGTGTGCGGCTTTTATGTATATGAAATCAATGGAAAAAGAGTCCTCCTTGATGGAGAGGATAGAGTAGAGGGCGAAGGGCAGCAGAGGAGAGGCCCCAGAGGGAGGAGGCAGTGGCGGCCCCGTCGGGGAGTTAGAAGTAGAGGGCCAGCCTGCCTGGCTGTTCAGAGCCGGAACTCTTTCCTCTTCCAAACCCAGCATTTGCTTTCTGCTCAAACAGCCCCTGGTTTTCTCCTTTCAAGAAAACCGAAGCTCAGAGAAGGCGAGGGGCTGCCCGTACTCACCCTAGGTGAGCTGGGGGCAGAAAAACCCGTGCCCTGTCCTTGGAGGTAGCTGAGCCTGGCCGGCTGGGGCTGTGCAGAGGGATAAAGGCTGCCTGCCTTCGGGACCCACCCACACCAACCCTGAGCAGTGGGCAGGGGGCCCCTCCCCCAGGACATTTCCCCCAGCCATCCACGCCTCCCCGCAGGGCTCCCTTGGGCCCCAGCCCCTCATTCCTGCAGAGATGGAGACAGCAACCCGCCTGGCTGGGGCCCAAGCCATCTCCTGGTAATTGGGTTTCAGGGATGCTCATGCTCATAGTTATGCTAATGGTGGGACACTGAGCATCTGCCCCCTGACTCCTGGGGGAGGGGAGGCCCAGGCAGCCAGGGTCCCACAGCACTGCAGCACTCAGTGGTCCCTTGGAAATCACGCTGCCTGCTTTAAACCCCGGCTCACCCACTTCCCAGCTCCGTGACCTAGGGCAAGTCACGTAACCTCTCTGAGCCTCTGTTTCCTCATCTGTAAAGTGGGAAAAATAATATCACCCTTTTACTAGGCTCTCAGGGGAGGGAAAGAGGAGATGAAAGAATCCACCTGCAAGACTTGGCCCAGTGCCGGGCACAGAGAATTTGCTCGATAAATGCGTTAGTGACTATTTTTTGTTCTTGTTTAACGTCTAAAAGGTCCTGTAGGGAAACGTGAATGGGGAGAGCCGAATCTGAGTGCCGAGCTAATGCGTGGCTCGCTTTCGCTTTCTGTTTATGTGTGTTATCCAGTTTGGAGCCATGCGCACGTGAATTTCTTGCATAACAAAATACCAATAAGTGGAAGGCGCCTGGGGACGGGGCTTGGGGAGTATGCGTTAAGGGGGTTTGGGGGGGCCGAGGATTTGGGGTCCAGCTTGGGGGTAGCTGGCTGGAAGATTGGGTCTCCAGGGGCAGAGCTCAAGGAACCCAGGCAGGAGGGGACAAAAGACAGGCAGGAACCACAGCCAAGTCATCGGCTTTCTGCTTAAATGGCTGACTGGGCAGCTTTTGTAGGGAGAGGCCTGGGGCTGAGATGGCCGGGGTAGACCGGGGCGGGGGCTACAGAGCCAGAATGGACACAGGTGAACAGGCAGTGGGGAGCTGGGAGGTGTGGGGCAGGATCGAAGAAGGCTGACCCAAGGTTTAGGGGAGGCGAAGGCCCAGGGCCAGTGGGAAATGGGAGTCCAACGTGGGAACCTAGCTGGGTACAGCACCAAACAGATCTGGGGAACCGCAGAGCTCCGCCTGGAGAAGAGAGAATGAGGGGCTCAGCCCTGGAGGCAAACAAGC
The DNA here is from genome assembly GCF_000151845.1 of Pteropus vampyrus. Classification (NCBI taxonomy): domain Eukaryota; kingdom Metazoa; phylum Chordata; class Mammalia; order Chiroptera; family Pteropodidae; genus Pteropus; species Pteropus vampyrus. The sequence goes on along the minus strand of NW_011888925.1, from coordinate 1,771,057 downwards.
CGAGCCTGGCTGAGCAGGATGCTTTGTGGTCCAAGCTTCAGAGTCAGAGCAGCAGGGTTCGAATCCCGTTTCCACCACACTAACCTGCGTGGTCTCGGGCCAGACGCTCGTCTGAGCCTGGGTTTCTCCATTTGTAGAATGGAGCAGCACATCCAGCAAGGCCCCCGCGGCTTTCCCTAGGAAGCTGGTGGTAAGAAGCTGCCGTCATTATTACTGTAACGATTAATCCAACCTATCGGCACGCTGAGCTCACCCTTCCTGGCTGACCAGGGACGGCTGAGGACCCTCTTCACCCAGAGACCCCGGCTTCCATGCCCATCGCCACCATGATACTCTATGAGGCCAGAACAATTTACAGGCATTTTAAATGTTATCATCTGTGCCCACCAGGGCCTCAGTTCACTGACCGCCCACCCTGCAGATGAGGAGACTGAGGCCCCAGGGGGTGGAGCAAATGGCTCAAGTTCACAGCTGGTGGTCTCAGGACCAAGGCTTTCAAAACACAGGACACTGGTTCCTCCCGCTAAGGGCTGTGGCCTTGGGCAAGTCACTTTGCCTCTCCGGGACTCAGTTTCCCCACCCATAAGTGACACACGTACATATGTGCTCAGATGACCAGCAGGGGTCCTGCGTGAAAAGCCTGCAGTTGGCGCCGCTACATGTGAGCCCCCAGCCCCCCCCCCCGCCCCGGCCACACCAAGCCTCGCACTTTCACGGGCACCTCAGAGGACAGTGACCTTGGCCTGAGGAGACAGAGCTTGTCAAGTACGGCAACTGCTCACAGCTTGAGATGCCTTTGAAGTCTCTTGTTTTATCTTTAAAAATTCAGCACGTTTTGCATTTTATCCCATCAGTGGGGCGTTTCTCATCTAAAACATGTTTTAAACGACTCGCCCTCAGTGACATGGACCCCCACCGCCGGCCCACGGGAAGTGGGGGAGACAAGAGCGCTGACATCCCAAAAACAAACCCAAACCTGCCGGTGGGGCTGGGGCCTCCAGTCGGTCAACCGTCACCTCACAGGTACCATACCAGGCTCTGTGCAGGGGAGCAACGGGGGGCCCGGCCAAGGGGAGGCAGGCCAGGGACCAGGCAGCTATAGCGGACCAATAGGGTCCGTGACGGGACGCAGGAGCATTGGGGGTGTGCTGAGGTGGCTCCCACTCCCTCGGGGAGGTCCGGAAGGGGACCATCTGGACAGAGCAGTAGCCAGCAGGTCACCCTCCTGTCCCCATTGCCCTTTGACCTTCTCTCCTACTTTCTCCCCCACTCTCTGCTTCAGCCACAGCAGCATCCTCACCGTTCCTGAGACTCGCCAAGCTCACTCCTGCCTCAGGGGCTTTGCACAGGCTGCCCCCTGCTGGGGTGTGCCCCTCAAGGCTGACTTCCTCAGCTCAGCAGGTCTTGACCCCTTCTAGACCAGCCCACACCCGCCCTCGGCCACTCTCTCCATTTTATTCCCTTCATAATCTCTAGTGCCGATAGTAATCTTGTTCTCGTTTATTCTTATTCTATTGTTTCTTGACCCCTGCTAGATGATGAGCTCTTCTGTGCCTGCAGGGCCTTGCCGGGCAGTGTCCCAGAGCCTGGCACATAGTAGGGACTGGATGCTTTTTTGTCAAATGTCAAGAAAGCTGAGATCTGGCCTCTCAAGGGAGGGTGAAGAACAGAAGGGCCAAGCCCAAGAGCTGGGGGATGTGGGGGAGCAACCCCAAGCTCCCCAAGCTTGGCCGGTGGCTTCTCAGGCATCTGAGGCCAGGACGAGGTATTTGGAGCTGCAGTCAGAGACACGATTCAGCAGCGGCCCCTGGAAGCACACAGAGGGGCCGTGCCTGCTCAAAGTCACCGCTGTCACCGCTGTGCCCGAGAGCAGGCCTCTCCCTGGCCCAGTAACCTGCTCAGCGCTTTCCTCAGGTCACTGAGTGTCCTCTCTGGCAGCCCAGTCCCCGCACGGTGCCCCCTTGTCTCCCTCTGTGCTCCCCCACAGCAAGGGGGAGGGGCTGGAGGATTTATTTCCCATCAGGGAAAAGCCAAGGCAGCTCCTACACAGCCTCCTGCCACTGCCCTTGGACCAGCCCTGTCGCCTGCACACTCTCCAGCCCAGGTCCTGCCTCCCTAGGGCCCCAGCCCCAGCCCAAGGGGTGGGCTTTTCTGCAGGGCCCAGTGGATGAGAGCCTGGCAGGCAGACCCCGTGTGGCCTACCTAGCTAAGTGACTCCAGGCACAATCCATATGGAACCTGTTTGATTCATTCAGTAAACTGTTAGTGGTCATCTGCTGTGCGCCAGGCTCTGTACTGGGAGCTGGGGACACACTGTGGGTGATATACACAGGGCCGAGGGGCAGGGTAGCGGGGTAGGCACTTACCTGGAGGTGAAGATGCTGGAGGCAGTGATTCACAGCACATGGGAGGAGGGTAACCAGGAGCTAGCTCTAGAGCAGGGGAGCAGACGTGCTCCTCAGGGCTGACTCCCAGGATGGGGGATGGTGAGGGCATCTTCCAGGTGGAGGTGCCAGCCCATGCAAAGGCCCTGGGGCCAGAGGGAATGAGGCAAGTTTGAGGACCTGGAGTGAGGGTGAGGAGAGATGAAGGGGAGAGGGGAAGAAACGAGGCGATAAGCCAGCAGGGCCCGTAGGCCTGGGGTGTGTCAGGGACTGGTTTTGTGTCCTGAGAGCCAAGGGGACCTGAGGGAGGTTTGATCAGGGAGCCGGGGATAAAATAGGAGATGCTCAAGTCTGCACTGTCAGATTATTCTCCAAGGCTCAGCTCTCTCATTGGTAATGGTGTCTTCGCCACGGGGTGAGGATTAAATGAGCCCACGTGAGTCTGAGCTTACCCTCCAGCCCAGGTCCTGCCTCCCTAGGGCCCCGGCCCCAGCCCAAGGGGTGGGCTGCCCTCACCATCCCCCATCCTGGGAGTCAGCCCTGAGGAGCACGTCTGCTCCCCTGCTCTAGTGCTCTGCCCGGGCACTTCTACCATTCGGGCCCTTCCTCCATTAAAAAAAAAATATTCAAGTTAGAGTCTATTGTTGGCATAAAGACAAATATATTAACATATATTAAAACATTTACTTCAACTTAAAATTTTTTTATGATTTTGAAAGAAATTACAACATTTTTGTGGGTTCCTAAAAGTATCGTGAGCCCAAAGACACACGCCTGGGTCCTCAGAGTGGGGGGTTCTTCTTCCGATGAGGCGATGCCGTCGGGGCCGGGGGTGAGGGGAGGGCAACCGGAAGATGAAGAGGTGCCTGTGTGCCCCAGAGCCTCCCTCTGCTCCTCTCAATTCTGTCTCCTCCCAGCCCAGTTCCTACAGCCCCTTTGGTCTTTGCTCCAGCCGACCTTGACCTTCCCCAGCCTAAACACACCCTGGCTCCTCATCCCTCCTGGGAAATGCTCCGACCTGCTAGACCCTTTCACGTCTTGCCCTTGGCCTTGCCCATGCCGTGCCCCTCCCCACACGCCTTTCCTTCTTTTCTTTGAGGGCATGCAGCCTCCCTCAAGCCCCAGCGTACGGGCCACCTCCTCCATGAAGCCTGCCAATCTCCAGGCTGTACCAGCTCGTGGACCTCCCTCCCCATGGCATTTTCTTCCTCCCTCCCTTCCCAGGACTCAGAGATCCCCTCCTCCCAAGGACTTCATCCGGTTCATCTTTGTATGTTTGGTGGCACCTGGTATATGGTTGGCACCCAATTAAAATGTTTGGGATAGAGAAAGAAGGCGTGGGCTGGGTTCGCCTTGGCCCTGGGGCCTCCTCCGACCTGGAGTGACAGTGGCCAAGCATTCTCTCATTCACTGGGTAGTGGCCGCATGCCAGCCCCTGAACCGAGTCGGGAGCCGAGGCCCAGACTGGGGAGCAACTCCACCCTGCCCACGGGGACAGCAAGTGCTAGGGGTGGCAGAGGGTCTGGGTCCCCCCCAGAGAAGGTGCACAGGACCTAAGAAGGCGTGGAGTGGGCAGAGCACAACATGGGGGGTCGGGGGAGTACACTGCATGAGCAGTAAGTGTGGGGGCAGGGAAGAAGGGGTGGCAGAATGTAGGGGAGCCTGGGAGTGAGTCCCCCAGGGCCTGTAGCCCCTGGCCTGGTGGGCCACCATCAGGGGACAGATAACTTGGCAGTGACTGGCAGAGAGGGGTGCGGACCTCATTTCCACCCCAAGGTCACAGGCCCGGCACTGAGGCTCGGAGCCAGTTAATCGAGTCTAGTAGAGCATGACACAGTCACGTCACAGGCAGGGACACAGCTGGGCTGGCCCGCCTCGCACCGGGGGACAGACAGGCGTATTCAGATGGCAGTTTTCCGACCAGGCACCCCCCAGCCCCCAAGGTGCACCCTCTGTCTCAGGAACCTACACCCTCCCAAAGTCTCATGCCCCTCCCCAGGCCCCCAAGGCGAGGCCTCTCCCCAGCTCACCCAGCCCCTTACGAGCTCAAAGACCCCTGCTTTGCTGGGGCAGGTTTGGGTCCCTTAGGTGGGGCGGGGTCAGGAGCCTCGGCTTGGGCCGGAATCCAGTGCTCGCCCCCATATCGTGCGGCTGGCTGCTCAGCCATCGCCATGTCTCAGGTGCCAGGAACCCTTTCAGACACAGGAGGGAGCAGAGGTGAAGAAAATGGGTGCTGACCACCAGCCATCCCGTTCAGGCCCCTTGCCCCACTCCCCGGTCCGTCTGTGGGCCTCGGCCTCCTCGTCTGAGAAATGGGCTAATGACCAGTTGCAATTTAGAGCCTCAAACCAAACTGAAGGGAGCATGGGAGGGCAGACAGCTGAAGGGGCAGGAGCGAGAGACTCAAGGGCAGCATTAGGGGCCCGGGAAGAGCCAGCCCGGGCCTGGGAAGCAGGAAGGCCTGAGACTAACTACCTGGCTTCGGATGAGAGGCTGGGTGGCTCACCCAAGGGGTGGCCTGTTGGTGTCTTTAGCACGGCTCTCCTTTCTCGGTGTCCTCCCTAAGCCTCCAGGGCATTCACCCAGGCAGCCCGGCCCAGCCATGAGCACCTTGGACAGCCTTATGGGGGTGCCGTGTGGCCAGGCATCCAGGCCCCATGGGGAGAGGGCCAGACAGGGGCCCAAGGAAAAGAGCGTGGGAAGAACTGGGTCCAGGCCCCTGGATCGCTGCCCTTCCCCTGGAGCCCCTGCACATGGCACTGCCGGGTGTCGTGTGGGCTGGGGGCAGGGGACACTGTAGACCCGCCTCCTAAGACACCCACTGAACTGCGAATAGGCCCATGACCAGGTCCTCTGTGCAGCTCAAGTCTGAGCCCCAGTGCAATCCCCACCTGTGACAGGTAAAGCCACCACCTGGCCACCTGGCCGGCCCTTCCCCCAGCTCAGCCTGGTGAAATCCTTGCTCTGCCCTAGGCCCACCTCCTTGGCCTCTGGATATTCCTGGCCTGGTGGACATCAGACAGTTCACCCTAGTCTCCTCACCTGGGCAGGGTCACACACGGTGGGGTTTAGGGGATGCCGATGCCGGACAGGTAGGGGCTTGGCATCTCCTTCCAACAGGGGCCTGCAGAGCAGCAGGCCACTGCCCCCTCCCCTCCCACCCCTTCGAGGCTAGCTGCCAACCCTTCTGGCTCTGAGCCCTCTGAGCGGGAGCCAGCTCGTTTGTGGCCAGTGTTAATTAAGAGAGAGAGGTGATGGGGGAGGCAGGGAAGGGCCATGGAGGGCAGCTCCCAACAGCCGCCAGGACCATCCTGAGCACTATAGGGGCCGGGAGCTGGACCCAGGCGACCTGAGATGCCCAGCCTCCCCTACTGGCCCCTGGGCAGGGCTGTCCAGATGTCCTGACCCTCAGCTCTGCAGCCTGACCTGCTGGGATGGAGGCAGGGCCTACTGTGCGCTCTGCTCTGCCCGTGTGTGGAGGGTCCCAGCCCCAGCCAGGGGGAAAGCCTCCCTGTGAGGGTCCCTTGGGCCGCCTGCCTTGAGGTCAGCCTACTTTAAGGCTGGGCTTCGAGTCGGACAGACCTAGTTCCAATCCTGCTGTTGCTACGTGCAGCTTGACCTCTGAGCCTGGTTTCCTCATCTATAAAGTGGGAGCAATAGCTCTTCCTGTGTGGCTTAGATAGTGAACAGGATCATTTGTGTGAAGCACTCAGTCTCTGCCTGGCAAACGGCCCTCGCTCTGTCATTGAAATGTGCGTTCCTGAGGCAGAGGCCACAGCCAGGGCCTTTGCAGGCCCAGCCCCTCAGCAGCCTGAGCGTCTGCCTGGGTGTCCTGCTGTGATCTCTCTCCTGCTCTTGTTCAGATCTGGCTCCGGCTGCCTCGAGTTCCCTGCAGCCCCTCAACCCTGCTCTGGGAGAGCCCAGCCGCTCCTAGCCTCTCCATCTTAATTAGCTGCTTGTATTAATCTTGCAAGTAACGTGGCAACTTGCAGCCCTGGGTTTTCGGGCTGTGGAATTAATTATTCCCCAAGCGAAGAACTGTCAGCTCTGGGAGACCAGCCACTCGGAGCCGCCGACACCACTTAGCAGTGTCCGAAGCTTCCGCATGGCACCCGGGGCCTGCAGCTGGAAACGGCCCCCACCCCTGGCCCTGTGTGACCCCCTCATACAGAGGGGCTGCAACACGACTGGGGAGGGAGGGTGGGTACTGGAGCCGAAGGCCCTGCCTGGGCACAGCTGGTCTCCCCACCTGGGCGGCACCTGGGCCTGGGGATGACCTGTCCTGTCTCGCTGTCACCTGCCTGATTATCACCAGCGGTTAACACAGATGCAGCTGTGTGGCCAGAGCTGAGTCCCCAGCTGGGGAGGGGACGCTGACCTGCACAGCCCTGACATTTTGGCAGAGAGGCTGTCAGCTTTACTTTGCCCCCGCGTCAGCCCTGTGGAGAGGCAGGAAGGGACAGCCAGCCAAGCAGAGCAAGTTGGACAGGGCAGCCACAGCGGCTGGCCTGCTCTCATTGAGGGAGGGGGCAGGGGCCGGAGCTGAGGATCCTTCTTCCTTGACCCTCACGCCAGCCCTCTAAGGTGGCCTATCCTCCCTGGGGAGACTGAGGCACGGAGCAGTGTGGCTCAAGTCACCCATCCGTTGAAGCCGGCTTAGGGTCCAGGCCCAGTGCTCCGGGCCCTCCCACAGCACGTGGCCAGGCGCCCAGCCCTGGGTCACGGCCCCATGCCCTCATCCCGCTCACACTCCTTCCCCAGGCAGCACTTACCGCGGCCCTCTGTTTCCAAGCGGCTTCGAGTCTGGGTCCCTCTGCAGCCTGTGAGTCCCGAGGGCAGGAACCAGGGCTGCTCTGTTCACCCCACATCTCTGCACCAGGCCCGGCGCAGATGGGCCTCAGGTGACACTGCGGGGTGAGAGGGTGACTGCATGAAAAGACGGGTGTGGCTGCGGCCACCTGCCACTCTAGACCCCAGACGCAGCTGCTTCCGGGATGAGCCGGCAGGACCCTGGTGGCTCCCTGGCCCGCCCTCATCACCACACAAACCCCAGTCCCGTCGGCCTCGGTGGGAGGGGAAATCCTAGCCGCGCTCCACCACCCCCTTATCCGCCCCTGTGCCCAGAGTCTGAAGGCCCAGCTGCCAGCCCCCCACCTCCCCTCCACACAACCCCCGCCTGACCAGCCTTTTCTCTCTCTTGCAGCCAACAGCTCCCTGCTCGGAGGCGGAGGCGGTGAGTGGACCCTTCCCGCGGTCAGGGGTGTGGGCGCGGGGTGAGGTGGGGGCATTGCTTCTCCTTCCGCGGCTGCTTCTCTCCCCCTGGTCTGTGCCCAGCTCGCTGCCGCCCCTCACTGCCACAGCCCTTCTCGTCCCCCCGACAGTGCCCCCCATTTCTCCATCTCTGCCCTTCATTTCTGCCCCC
>NW_011888925.1:1741939-1761855 GCF_000151845.1 Pteropus vampyrus | reverse complement strand
GATCCGCCAGGCATCAGGGCAGCCTGGTCCCTGCCAGTCTGGATGAGAGCGCCCACCATTACACAGGGTGGTCTGGGGGGTACCCGTAGGCATGGTGGGGGCTCAGCAAGGAGCGCTTGTTCATGCTTGGGCGCCGAGAAGGCTTTGGAAGGAGGTGGTGCCTCCACCGGGAACTGAGGATGGAGAGGAGAGAGCCGTTAAGGAGCAGCGAGTAGGATGTCTTGGGCAGAGGGAACAGCGCAGGCGAGGCCCGGAGTGAGGGAGAGCAGGGGGCACTCGGGGGGACTCAGAGGATGGGGGAGCCAGAGCCCAGCCAGGAGGAGGGGAGGCGGGAGATGATGCAGAAGCCTGAGACCGTGCGAGGGGCTGGATTCAGTCCCCGAAGACAAAGGATCGCAAAAAGCTGTGGGCCTTCTAAATCCTAAGTCAGGTCACACGCCTCTTCTGCTCAGAGCTCTGCCGGGGCTCTCACCTCACTCAGGGCCGAGGCCAAGGTTCACAAGGTCCCCAGCCACCTCTCAGACTCCCCGCCACGCTGCCTGCCCCTTCCCCTCTCTGCGCCAGCCACACGGGCCTTCCTTCCTGAACAGGCCCGGCCCACTCCTGCCTCGGGGCCTTTGCACCGGCTGTTCCTGCTGCCCAAAATGGTCTTCCTCAAATAGCCACGTGGCCGCTCCCTTCACCTCTTACAAGTCTTTACCTGCATGCCACCTTCTCCCGAGGCCCACCCTGACACCTAACTGAATTCACAGGTCCCCACCCTGCCTCCCTGGGCCCTTCACGTTGCTAGTTTTCATTTTTGTTAGAACACCCCTCTCCTGACCGGCCATGTAATTTACTTCTTTTCTGTGTTCGTTGTTTATTGCCTGTCTCCCCGCTGAGAACAAAAGCTCCAAGGGCCCCTGGAACTGGGTCCGGCCCGCAGAGCAGGTGCTCAATAAGTGGTTGTTGAATGAATGAATGAACTATAGGTAAAGCTAAGAAAAGACTTGCTGACGAGGGCAGTAGGAGCCACTGAGGTTTTAGGCAGGGCAGGGAGTAGCTCGTGGATGGCCTGGTGACCTCACTCTGGGAGGTCTAAGGGCACTGCTCTGGCCAGACTGAGGGGGGCGGCACCGTGGGGGTCTCTCTAGCTCCTGCTCCTTCGTCATTGAGGGTGAGAGGGGACTAGAGCAGGCCCCGGGAGTGGCCCGCCTGACGCAGAGATGGATGGGGTGAGCCGGGACCTGGGAGGAAGTGGGCCTGGAGTCCAGCCTTTTCACGCCGGCTGAGATTTATGGAGCTGCCGCAAGTGCTCGCTGGGGCTGTCACTCCGCTAATGTGATTGGAACAAGGCGGAGGTGGTAGGGAGGGGACTGGGATAGGGGCCAAGCTGGGGCCGGAAGGGAGCAGGCCCCAGATCCCCAGGCCATCTCTGCCCTCCTGTCGGCCACCTGTGCCCTGCACCGGCCCCCAGTCCGATCTGCCTGCCAAGGTGGGGGGCACAGGCAGGAGTAGCCTGGGACTGGGGGACCCTGGCCCGCACTTGACTCTGCCCAGACGGAGCCCGGCCTTCCCACAAGGGGCCCTGAGTTTCTGCCCAGTGCTTTAAATTGCCAGCCACTCCGCCCCTCACCTGCTCTGTGCGCTTTCCACGGCAGCGACCCCCTTTCACAGAGGCGCGTCTCGTGCTCGTTCTCACTGCCTGTCTCCCGAGCAGCAAGGTTCTGGGAAATTTTGTGGAGCAGTTAGTAGCCTCTCTGTGTGCTGGGCCCAGCCGTGGAAGCTGGGACACAGACCTAACTGCCACCCCCCACCCTGCCCTTCCAGGCCTGCAGGCTGTCTTCCAGCCCGGGGCAGCTATCAGCTCAGAAAGGGGGCCCTCAGAAGCAGGGTGGGACCTGGCCTGCAGGGTTTTGGCGCAGCAAGCCCACCGTTTTTACTGCAAATATGCGGTGGTTGGGGTGGGGGAGGACCGCGGCCTCTGGGGAGCAGAGAAGGGAGTCTGCTGGACACCCTCAACCTCAGCAGAAGCCCCCAGGGGCTGCTGGGGCCAAAAGGACTTAATCCACAGGGCCCGGGGCTCCTGGGCTTGCCTCGCACCGGGGCTGGGCCCCCACCAGGTCCTGGAGCCAAGCTAGGTGATTGTAACAACGGTGAGTCTAGGGGAAGAAGCCCCCTTCGCCCCGTCCCTCCCCAGGGCTCCCTCTGAGTGTGTGCCAGTGGTGGAGGGACACCTGTGTCCCACACGGGGACTCCGGACTTGGCTCTGCTTCCAAAGAGACCCGTTTCGGTAGGCTTCCCAGCAGAGGGGGCATTGGACTTGGGCCCTGAAGGATGAATAGGAGCTTGACAGGTGCAGTGGGATGGAGAGGCCCATCACACAGAGGGCCCAGTGTCTGCCGTAGGGGGGACATACGGGGCTGGGGCAGCCACTCAGCCTCCACCAAACCCTGAGGTCTGCAGACTGCCAGGGCCACTCCTGCTCCCCCGCCCTCCTGGAGAATCTTTGACTGACTCCATAAAAAAATTTTTTAAAGGCTCTCCTATTGTATGGTGAGAAGGGGGGCGGGCCCTAAATCAGGATGGGAATCGACAGGGCCCTGACGAGTGTCTCTCCTGTTTATTAGGACTGAAATGTTTACTCGGCGATAAGGCGCCGGCTTTCTCGCGAAGATTTGTGCGCTCTTTTTCAATTACCCCTCGTCTTTCTCTGCCACTTTTGCACTAAAGGGATAATAAATGTATCGGAGCGTTTCAATTATTCATCTAAATCATGACTGCGCCTGCCATGGCCAAGCTTTAGTGACAGATTAATTCAGGGCCGCCTTTCTCTGCTCGCGTGGCCACCATCTCCGCTTCCACCTGGCCCGTGCCCCAAAGGGCCGGCCCGAGGAGTGGCAGGGCTGGGGTCAGGCAGGTCCCCGGCAGGCACAGGTGGGCAGGGCAGAATGCAGCCCCGACCCATCCCCCACACACACGCTGCCAACGACACTGCCCCCCTTCCAGAGGTCAGCGGCCCCACCCAAACCTACAGGGGCCAGCGCCTGCCTGTGAGGGCGCAACCCCCTGCCCGCCAGCCCACTGGCCCTGCATAGCCCCCGCTTCCCATGCTGTCATGGCGGTCTCTGTGTGTATCCCATGCACCCCAGCGTCTCAGGCTTCTCGTGGCCCAGGGCCTTTGCACGTGCCGCTGCTGTGCCTGAGGCTCCTCTGCCTTCCTACCTGGTTCTCTCAAAGTCAGTGCGGCCTCTCAGACCACCCCTCAGCCCTGCTCTATTTACTGAGGACCAGCCACATTCCTGGCACTGTCCTGGGCACCGGGACACAGAAAAATCTGCCCTTCTCGGGCCGGCTTTCTGCCGCCCTTGGCAGTCAGACTCCCGTCTACGTAGTTGTTTCAGTGCCACTGTCCCCCAGCAGGCCCCCCCCCCCCCGAGGGGCACGCACAGGCGCCTGTCTGTCCACCTCCTGGCAAAGAGTCAGTGCTCCGTGCAGACCGGTGTGTGAACCGGCTCTGCCCAGCCCCACCTGCCACCCCCAGCCCGGTACCTGCGTGCGTGTGCGCACGAACCCCCCGCCCCCCACAGCGGTCCCTCGCCACAGGCGGAAACTGCCACCCTGAGCCACCCTCTCCCTTCCTCACTCAGGCACCCATGACCCTGGGGGGCAGGCAGCACCCTCTTTCTCTCTCCTTCTTCGTGCCTCTCACTTTCTCTGTCTCTGCCTCTGTCTCCGCGCGCCTCGCTCCGCGCGCCTCGCTCTGCGCGCCCCCCGGCTCACTGCCCGGGTTCTGTCTCTTGCTGTCCCCGTCTCTCGCTTGCTTCCTCTCCATTGCTCTCTCGTGCTGTCTCTCTGGCATGCACGCTCTCCGTGCTCATTCTCTCTCGCTCTCTCTTCTTTCTCTCTCTCCCTCTCTCGCTCTTGCTCTCTTTCCTCTGTTCATAGACAGGCCGGCCCAGGAGAGTTAGCGAGGCCTCTAAGTACTCGGCTCGGTGCACTTGCCATCCTGGGGCCCCTGCCCAGCACTGTGTCCCGTTGCCCCTCACCGCTAAGCCGTGATTGCTTCCCGGCCTGCTCCGACTGCTCCGATTAGTCGGGCCTGGCACAGCGAGTCCCCTTGAGGCCAGGCTATGTGCAGCCGGACCCTCCCAGGGTCAGGTTGGGCTCAGAGGGAGCAGGTGGCCCCAAGGGCCAACCAGCCAGTCCACAAACCCCACTGAGCACCGAGCACCGCCGTGTGTCAGGCTTGACATGTGAGCATGGAGTTGTCTAGGGCCAGGTTTGCTTTGGAGAAGGGCATCTGGGATGAGGGAACAGCAAAGGGACCCAGAGGCCTAGAGGATGTCTCAGACCACTCCCCTCCCCTGCTCAGAACTTACCGCTGAGATGGAATCAATTCCAGGTTCTCGTCACTGCCCACCAGGTCCCACTGCCCACCAGGTCCCACTGCCCACCAGGTCCCACTGCCCACCAGGTCCCACTGCCCTGCTGAGCCCTTTGCCGGGACTCTTCCTCCCCTTATCTTCCGGAAGCCGGTTCTTTCTTGCCGTCTTTCTCCTCTCTAATCAGATGCCTCGTCCTCAGAAGGGCCGTCGGAACCACAGAGCAGCACCTACCCTCTCCCACCTCCCTCGGCCGTTTTCACAGATGACTTTAAAGCCTGGCTCCCTCCTTCCCTCTAACAGGGCCTGGCTCCTGCTGGCCCCTCCCCACGGTCCTGTGCTGGTGGGGGGTGCACAGTCATCTAAGGTAGAGGCGGGAGGGAGCCCCAGCCTTGCTCAGAGTTGAAGATTTTACTTCATGGACTCTTGGGAGCCCGGGCGGGGTGGGTATAAGCAGGGGAGTGACAACGTCCTACCCAAGTGGAGCCTTAAGGCCTCCCTGCCAGCCCTGCGCGGATGCCAGAGCCCTGCCCAGCCTCTCCCTGCAGAACCTCACGTACTCGCCCCGCTAGAATCCCCATTTTGAGGATGAGGAAATCGAGGCACCAAGTCCCTTGAGCCGGATCATGCTCTCCACCGTCCCCCCTCAGCTGGCCCTCCCTGGGTCGGAGGCTAACCGGACGGGCTAGCATAGGCCCGTGGGGCCCTGCCCTGCCCCCAGCGGGCGAGACGCCGCCAAGCCCCTGCGTGCAGCTGCCACGGGGATTTTTAATAACGGGAGTGATTTTTGCATGATGAATGAGGCGCTGCCGTTGTGTACATAATGAAGCCCTAATGTTTTCAAATCCCCATTTAAGGAGCTGATCTCACCCCGTAATGAATTTCAGATCACATCACGGCGCTGTCGTCCATCCATCTTCTCCCTAGGGCGCCCACCCGCCTTGGCGCCGAGTGGGTGGGGCCTGGCGACGGTGGGCTCTGCATCCCCCCCATGGGCTGAGCCCAAGCCTAGCACAGAGCGAGGGGGGCTGGGCTGACGTGGGTTTGTTGATTGAATGAGTGACCGGGAGGGTGTGGTACTGAGGCATCATGCGAGGCCGTGGCCCCCGAGGCTCAGCCAGCGTCTGGGAAGACAGCAGAGGAAGACTGCAGACAGGGCGGCTGGGAGAGAAGGGGCCCTGGGGTGGGTCATTTACCCAGGCTTTATGGCTGGGCCCTTCTGCAGGATTAGGGGCCTCAGGGTGCAGCAGCTCAGGCCTCTGTCCTTGTACCCTCTCAGGGACTCAGTTTCCCCATATGCCCAGTGGGGCCTGGCCCTTTCAGCCCTGGCCCATTCGGCCTTGGCATTTGGTATTTGTGCAGGTGGCTGGGGCCTGGGCAGCAACCAGGTGGCCGTAGTGGGCTCACCTCAGGCTGGGTGCACAGATGTCTGGGCAGGCAGTGGTCCCTAGGGCCCAGACCAGGCGCCTTCCTGCACTCGAGAGACACAGCCCTCCCCTAGGCCCCTGAGGCCTCGAGCTTGCACCCAGGGCTTTCTCGGGGACATCCCTGGAGAAGAAGGCCCCAGAGTGAGGGGTGCAGCAGTCTTCTGCCCACTGAGCCTGTGGCTGGGCCTCGGTGTCCCCATCTGTAAAACTGGGTAATGGTGTGATAAAGCACAGGGCACTTCGGTGCAGTGTCTTCGCTGAACACCTAGGCCAGCCCTGGAGGGAGGTGCTGTCACCAGCCTTGTGCAGATGAGGAAACAGGTGCAGAACGGTGAAGTGGTGTCTGTGGCCATGCCACCCTGAACACGCCCGGTCTCACCGACCTCAGAAGCTAAGCAGGGTCGGGCCTGGTTAGTACTTGGATGGGAGACCACCTAGGAAGACTGGGTGCTGTAGGCATGGAAAAAAAAAAGTGAAGCCCTGCGATGAGTGGAGGAGCTGGGGGAGGGGACTCGGGTCTCACGAGGCGGAGTCCGCTCTGTCACCAGAAGCTATACCCTCACAACCCCAGCGAGCTCAGTTCAGGGGCTCTGATTCTCAGCAACCCCTCCAACCCGATGGCCGGCAGGGCGCTGCCCAGGCCCATCCCCTCCCTCCCTCCCCTCTTCTGGGGCTGACAGCAGCCTGGGAAGAGCAGGGCAGGGCTGAGGGCGGCTCCTGCAAAGCCTCAGCCCCCACCTGGCTGAGGGAGTGGCTTTGCCTCCAGGAGCTTTCATCCCTAGTTCTGCAAGAAGGGGCTGGTGAAGCTGCTCTTAAGCGTCTGCTCTCCGCTAACCGGGAGATCTTGAATAAGTTGCTAAATCACTCTGGGCTTCCCTTCCCACCCTTCAGGCCAACTCTCAGCATATTTTAGGCCTCCCCACAACTCTCTGAAGCCAGTTCTGAGGCTCAGAGAGGTGAAGTGACTTACCCAAAGCCACCAGTAAGCTTGTGGGCAGGATTTCTGGGAATAGGAATCCCAGAAGAGGTGAGCAGGGGCCAGACCCACCAGACAGTGGAGGCGGCAGGGGAGAAGTTGGGAAGATGGATGGGCAGGCCCAGGGCCGGTCAGGCGGGTCTCCTGCCCTCTGGTGGGACACAGCTGCCCCCTTTCCCCCAGGCCACAGGCCTCCTCCCATTCCTGTAAATAATTAATTAGCCCTGCTTGCTTGTTTGTTTAGCATGAGGAATGCTCCCCCACTGAGCTGCATTTATTGCTGAATAAATTTAAATATCTAATCTTCCCTTCATGAATATTACAGCACTTGAAATAGCAGCCAGCGTATCCTAAGTGCCTGGGCAAATGGCCCCCATAGGAACCGGCCTGCCTTCTCCTCTGCTAGCTCCGACCAGGGCCTGGCTGCGGCCCCTGCCCTCTCCCCGTGCCCTTCCCAACTGAACTTTCAAGGAAGGGGCTGGATGTGAGCTGAAGTCCTGGAGGCTGACTGTGGGGTGTGGCGGCTGCGCCGTTGGCGGGTGGGCTGGTGGGCTCCCAAGCCAGGGTGGCTGCGCTTATTTGCGGGAAGTGCCTGGGACCAGGAAGAGCAGACCGGACCCCCAGACAGCAGCAGCATCCGAGGAGCTCAGGAAGCAGGTAGAAGAGACAGGGAGGCAGGAGGTCCTGGGCAGGGGGTCTCTAAGGCAGCCTTGCTGGGTGGAGGCAGCCAGTGGTCAGCGTGTGGACACAGCTGGACACTCAAGCAAGATGAGTGGGCCCAGACCGCTTAGCAAGGAGAGGTCCGCGAAGCAGCCCCTCTCTCGGGAGGGAGAAGTGTTGAGGTGGAGAGAGGGACATGAGCCAGGCTACAGGGCTGGCAGTGAGAAGAAGGGGACGCTGACATAGCGGGTATAGACAGCGTCTTCCCGGAGTGGGTGAGGAGGGTGAGCAGGAGGCAGATGGCCAGGGCAGGAGGGAGGGTGGGGTGCGAAGGGAGAGACAGGCCCTTTCGACGTCCTAGAGGAAGCAGAGTGGTCCAGGTGTGTGACCTTGGGCAAGTCTCTCACCTTCTGTGTACCTCAGTTCCTTCTCTAAAGCAGGAATAATAATAGCACCTGCTAGGGTGGCTGTGAGGACAGGAATATAAACCGCTTGGCACCTGGCAGGGGCTCAATAAGAGGCTAAAATGAAGGAGGCAGATCCAGGAGCTCTGCACGGGAGGACCTGGGAGGGGGCTGAGGAGGAGGCAGGGTGGTCCCAAGGCAGTCTCCTGGGGGAGGGAGGATCCAGCCTTGACCTGCTAGAGAGACTCTGAGGTCAGCCCCACTGCCCTCGTGCCTCAGTCTCCCCAAGAGAGACCCCAGGTTTTCTGCTGATCAGGGTGGGTTGGGGCTTAAGTGGGAGCTTGGAGGTTTGTTTGGATGTGGTTGAGGGGCTCAGGGAGGGGACCAAGGGTCAACTGGTATGAACTGAGGACAGCTCCCTCCCACCAGGCAGCCCCAGGGGCCAGGGCCATATGCTTTCTCCAGCTTCCCCAGGTCAGGTGAGAAGGGGAGATGTCTTTCTTAGCTGGAGCCCCAGGAAGCCTCCTCCTTACAGTCTCCAGGGCTTAGCTTAGATTAACATAAACCCAGGACAGGGCCTGGGGTCAGAGCCAGGAGTACTGAGGGTCATGTGGGGAAAGGGGTAGGACAGGCTGGGGAGGGTCCTGTCTGGAACTCTGAGGTGTGTGGACAGGGAGGGGGCAGGCAGGAGGGGCCAGGCTGCTGAGACCCTGAATGCCCGGCCAATCTGTGCTCCGGCCCAGGGGTGGTGCCCCAGGCCTGTCCCTTATCTCTGAGCTGGGGAGACTGCTCCCCTTGGCACCTGCACAGAAGTCACTGGGCCTGGTCCTGTTCTGGTTGCTGCTGGGGGGCTCCCGCCCCATTCTCTGATAGCTCTAATTCCTCCTTCCTTTTCCCACCTCATCCTCTAGGTCAGCCCCAAAGGCCTGGCCGCAGGCCTGTCCACTTCCGCAGGAAACATTAAATCCTTGAAACACAGATCTCAGTGAGATCCACTTCTACACAGTTCCCTGAATGGGCCAAGGTCACCTGCAGTGCGGATAGCTTTGGGAGATGGCAGGCAGCTGGGTGCCAAGTGGCTGACACCGTTGGGGCAGGGCCAGGAGACCCCAGGAGTGCTGGCTCAGACACATCCCCTGCTCATCTCCACACACCCCGAGCACACCTTGCCTGGACACCGCCTGCCATCATACTCACATGCCCAGACTGTCACATTATCCTAATAAAATAACCACCAACATTCACATCACCTTAACTCATTCCAGGCACTGGCTTAAGCACCTTACAGAATAAACTCCCTCAGTCCTTCCAATAGCCCTGTGAGGTGACCGTCTGCTATTATCCCATTTTATGGATGGGGCAATTGAGGTCCAGAGAGATAAGCGATGTGCCTAGGTCACACATCTGTGACTGGCGGGACTGGGATTTGAACTCAGGCAGCCTAGCTCCACAGCCCCTGCTGCTGCTCGCTATGCTGGGTGGTCACCCGACACCCCCACCCAGAGCAGACACACTGCACACACCAGGCTGTGCACCCCGTGTGTGGCGCCTGGACACCCCACACCCCAGGGCTGCAGCTGCCCTTATCTCTGCACAGGAGAGGAGGGGGTGGGGACCCAGTCCCAGAGCCCGTCCCAGGGTTCTCCCAACTCCTGTACCCCGCCACCCCCACCCATGGGACACTCTGAGAAATCACCTGGTGCCAGCTCTGAGTGAAGCCACAAAATTAAGTTTAATTGGGCCCCACAGGGCACAAAAGAAAACAAGAGAAAGAGAGGGTCCAGCTGGTGTCCCTGGGTGTGTGCCAAGAGGTTGGGGATGGGGCTGTGATGGAGGAGGAAGGGCCTCAGTTTGCACATCTGTAAGACGGGGACAGGGCGGTCCTTTCCCGCTGCCCAGCGGTGTGAGCACTCAGCCGCTGGTGCCCAAGGAGCTCCCCACACAGGCCTAGCTTGTGGGGGAGCTGGGAGCTGCCAGAGGTGGGTCGCGTTCTCCTGGCCAGGATACCAGCCCCACCCCTGAGCAGGGGTCACTGTCCCTATCTTCCAGATGAGGCAGTGGACACTCAGAGAGGGGAAAGGACCTGCCAGTGTGTCCCATTTGCACAGGCGATGAGAAGGTTTGGGAGACTTGACCCGTGCCAGCTGAGGCTGAGCCCCGCCCCTTCCGCAGGGGCCCCCTAGACCCTGGCCACCCAGTGAGGTGGAGCTGAAGGAGCATCTCCTCCCTGCCTCCCGCAGCACCCGAGTTGTTTACCTGTGCCAGGATCCCCAGGGTCACTGCCAAGGCCCTCGCATCAACAAGCCCAGGCCCGCCCCAATTAAGTCAGATGCACTAACCAGGCGGTTCGTTAACAAGCAGGGCGTGCGCCGGGAGACTCTTGCGTGGCGGGAGCCACGGACTGCCCACCTCTATGCCCGGTGCAGGGAAGGGACTGGAAGACCAGGCTCAAGGCCCGACCCAATCTGCCACTTGTAACTAGGTGGCCTTAGTTTCCTCGTCTGTAACGTGGATCCTAGAGCTGGGGCGTCCCCGAGGGGCCTCGCCTGGGGAAGTCGGCCATGGGATCGGGTGCGCGGTGCTGGCTGGCCTACCCGGACCGAGCCAGGAGTACGAATTTCCACCTGGCCGCGTGCGGATGGCGGTTCCGGCCGCCCAGACCCCGCCTCCCAGAGCCGCCCCCGGCGGGGAGGCCTTTGCCGGCCAGCGCCCCAGCAGCGAAGCCGGTAAAGAGCAGGGCGGGCCGGGCGCGCCCCCTGCTGGCCTCCCCGCGTCGCTTCCCGTAGGGGTCCAGCGCTCTGCGCCTGGAGGGGACAGGTTTCCCCAGATGCAAAACAATGGGGAGTCGGGGGTGACGGGAGCGGCTGAAAGCTGCGGGGGAAAAGCCGCGGTGCTGGGTAAGTCCCAGCACAGCCGAGGGGTCTGGGACCATTCACTCGTGGGCATCAGCCTTCTCTGTAAAACGAGCTCGGGTGGGACGCGAGGAGCCCACTGCTCACTGTCCCTCCTCTGCAGTGGACGGCTGCATTCACCGGGCCGCCGGGCCCCTGCTCACCGACGAGTGCCGGACCTTGCAGAGCTGCGAGACTGGCAAGGCCAAGATTACTGGGGGCTATCGGCTGCCGGCTAAGTGTGAGTCTCGACACCCCTAGACCTGTGGGGTGCAGAAAGGGCGCTTGGTGTTATTGGGGGCTAATGGTGCGCTCCTCAGAATTTCTGGAGTCCTTCTCAGGGGGCACTTCTTAGCCGTAAGTGCCAGGACCTAGCCGCTTCCCGCACACCCCAGGAAGCAGGTGGAAGGGGAATGTGTGGAGGCTGGGGAGGCTCAAGGACCTGAAAGGGGGAGGGGAGCTAAGGCGACTGGGCCTTCGCATACCCAGTCGCGCCCCACCTCTCAGCCGGGTGCCTACAGATGTGGGGATTGGTCCGGGGTCTGTCGGGGTGTGGGTTTAGGCTCAGGGGCATATCCGTATGCCCACAAGGGTGAGGTCCTCCCCTGGAGAGCCTCGTAACTTGCGAAGGGTAGAGGGCCCGTTTCCTGTTTCCTCCAGGGCCCAGGCCGGCAAGGGGAGAGCCGAGGACCGCAGGGAGACCCCGCCCGGCCTGACCCTGTCGCCTCCTGCAGATGTCATCCATACGGTGGGGCCCATCGCCCACGGAGAGCCCAGCGCCAGCCAGGCCGCCGAGCTCCGCAGCTGCTACCTGTGCAGCCTCGACCTGCTGCTGGAACACCAGCTCCGCTCGGCGGTGAGGGAGCCGGGGGAGACCACCTCGCGGGAGAAGGCGTGGGGGGGAGGGGGCGGGTGGTGAGGTGGGGGGGGTGGCTGGGTAGAAAGTGATGCTGTACCCGTCCCCTCCCTTCCACCCCCGCCCAGGCGTTCCCTTGCATCTCCACCGGCGTGTTTGGTGAGCGGGGTCAGAGAGGAAGGGCGGGGTCGGCAGCGGGCGCGCCCAGACACCGGGAAGAGCCGAGTGGGCGGGGAGGTGCTGGGGAGGAGGAGCTTGGCGAGTCGCGGAGCCGCGGGGGACGGGCCAGAGCCGGGACTCACTGTCACCTGGTCCCCAGGCTACCCTAACGCGGCAGCAGCCGAGGTAGTGTTGACCACTCTGCGCGAGTGGCTAGAGCAGAACAAGGACAAGGTGAGGCCTGGGCCCAGTTGAGGGGACTGGACGGGGTGGGGTGGTGGGGAGCATCCGGCTTGACTGACCAGCCCCATCAGTCACGGTGGAGAACACGGGTGCAGAGCCCATGGTCCTCGAGTTCTGACGCCAGTTCTTCCTGCACCCCCTCTCCTTCCCTGGCTGGTTCCCTCTCCTGCACACACCATGAACCCCTTCCGGGAAGGGCGTAGCCTAGCTCTAAGTTCAGGGCCAAGGGGAGTCCCAAGGGTGAGGCAGGTGACCCTGCAGGACCACAGTCAGTTATAAGACCCAGCCCCAAGGAGAGGGCGGCTCTCCAGCCCAGACTGAGCAGGCCCTGGTGCAGGTGGACCGGCTGATCATCTGTGTGTTCCTGGAGAAGGACGAAAACATCTACCTGCAACGGCTCCCCCACTACTTCCCCGTGGGTACGTATCTGCTGTGGTGCAATGTCCCCACCAGCCCCTGCCCCTCCCCACCCACCCCGGGCAGGTTCTCAGTGTCCTCTGCCTTCCAGCCTGACGGCACCCCGCCACCCACCCTGACCAGGACTGGTAAGCAGGGCCTGGCCCGCTGTGCAGCTGCCCACTAACCTCCTGCCCACTAACACACCCGCTCCCCCTCGCACTCACCCCCACGCAGGGCGGCAACCTGGGAGGCAGAGGGCAGCCCACAGCCCACCACACCCTCTAACCTCTCTGTTCTGCCCGCAGACCTGCTGCAGCCCACCGGACCTCGCTCCCAGCTCTGAGGCCACCGCAGCCTGCAGCTGGGCCTGGGCCTGGCCACCACCCTTCCCCCCAGCCCCGCCCCTCGGGAGCCTCCTAATAAAGGCCACTCTTGTGCAGCTGCTGCTGTGGAGCCCTGGCTGGGTGAGGGAGGCAGAGGCGTGGGTGGCGAGAACTCTCGGTGAGCTGGGCAGGGGAGGCACTGGCCGGACTGCAGAGGTGGGCAGCAGCACTTTGCATTTATTGAGGGCCTGCCCCCAAGGAGCTCACAGCCTGAGGGCCGAGCCCCCGCATGTGCTGGGATGGGGGGGAAAGAAGGTGAAGGCAAAATGGCAGGCAATGCAGACACCGCGACCCAAGCAGAGGGGGTGCAAAGCAGGCACAGGCAGGGGTCCTGGGGGGGGCAGGGGGATGGCAGCCTGGCAAGCCCTGCCTAGACCTGCGGACCAGACCAAGCTCGGGTTTGAAGGCTGCCCCTCTGCCACCAGACTGGGGCCACCTGGGGTGCACAGGGGGGTGCCCCAGCTCCCCCGACCTGCTGAGCAAGGCCCCACCATCATGTCGACCATGCGGCCCCCTGATGGAGGGCAGGCAGCTGGGGTCTGGCACCCTGGCCAAGACAGCAGGATGGACACAGAGCCTATGAGGGGACAGCGTGAAGCCTCGATGGTCCTGGGTCCCTGGGCAAATCCCTAAGAACTTCCGAATCTTCACGGAAGCCCCTGGCCCAGCTAAGGAAGGAAGGGGGGAGGCGTGAAGGAAGCAGAACCCCAATAACCAAGAGGGGACCCCAAGAGGCCTAGCCCCTCAAAACTGCTGCCGGTAGGGAGGCTTAGGGGTGGACAGGCGGAAGGCCGAGAGGAACCCACCTGGGGGGAGAGGGACAGCCAGACACATAGCAGGCAGGCGGGCAGCAGCAGAGCAGGGACACGCACACGCGGCTCACCACCAGCATCCCCTTTAATAAAACATGGAAGGTTGTGTGACAGGGAAGGGGAGAGTGAAATATGACCATTTACAACCACACAAAAACCTCTGTACATGTCTAGCGCCTGGCAGAGGGGAGGGCAGCAGGGCAGCGGCGGGCAGGGCCAGCCCTATTTGTAGAGGATGTCGTAGTGTCCAGGCCGGTAGAGAAGGTAGACCTTGGGCTCGGAGCCCTCGGGGAAGATGTGCGGGTTGGTGGTGCCGCCCTCGCCGCGGTCCATGTACTCCACCTGGATGGAGACGCTGAGGGCCTGGGCCAGCGCGATGATGTGGATGTGGTCGCTCTCCTTGCACATGGGCTCCACCTCCTGCGGCGCAGGTACGGGTCAGGGTACGGGTCAAGGCCCGGGTCTCAGCACCCCTTCCCCATGCCCCTACTGACCCCGGAGCACTCCCTCAGGCCCCGGTGCTCCCCACCCTGCAGGGAGAGAAAAAGGAGGGCCCCCGAGTCTGAGAAGTGGGGCGGGAGCCGCACCTGCTGGCAGAACTCCTTGACAGTCCGCCCACCCTCGATGAAGTGCTCGAAGAACTTGCTCTCCCGCTGCAGGTAGCCGGAGGTGAGCAGCCGCAGGTAGACCACCAGGTAGTCCGAGGTGCTCTGGTCGTTGAAGGAGGCCAGAAGGTCGGCTACTGAGGTCTGCTTCTCCACCTGCTCGATCAGGTCCATGAACTGCCACCGGCGGGGACAGAGGGCAAGATGAGGGAGGAGCTAGGTCAACCCTGCCATGGCCAGGCCACCCACCCTCCACCCTGGTTGAGCGGGTGACAGGCGACTGGGCTCACCGTGTTATGGAAATCTTCAATTGTGAACTCAGTGAAGCCCTGGGACACCAGGTCCTCTTTGCTCTTGGCAGACACAGCCTTGAACCTGGCAGTGGAAGGGAAAAGGAGGCCGTCATGGGCTCCTCAGCCAGTAGAGCAGGGGCCCAGAGAGGCCAGCCCAGGGGTGGTGACTGGCCCTTATCCCTAGCTAGGAAGGGAAGCCCCCATCACGAGCCTAGCCTATTGGCTAGCCTCAGGTGGAACTGTGCCTCCTAGGCATCAGGAGGGAGGAGGGAGTCCCCCAGGCCCCTTCACAGAACCGTCGCCCAACTCCTTCAGTGCCCAAGTGCCACCCCCTCACCTCTGCAATTCCTTGCTGTCATCCAGCAGCGCCTCCAAGTGGGAGAACCCAAAAGCTCGATAGAAGCAGTTCCCGTCGGGCCTGGTCTTGCGGATGTACGAGTACTTTTTGTGGAGGTCCTGCAGAGGCAGCCCCCCAGCCCGTGCCCATCAACATCAGGCAGGGCAGGCCAAGGAACCCCCTGACAAAGGGCACACCACAGCAGTGGCAACTGAGCTCCAAGCTGCCGCCTGCTGACTCTGATGATGGGAGTCAGTGACCCACAGCCCAGAACCCCAAAAGCCTCAGGAAACCATAACTTGTGGATACACTGGTTGCAGGAGCCACCAAAGTAGTCAGCAGCCACTGGCCACACCATGCTCCATCTCCAGTACCCAAAACAGTGCCTGGGTCTCCCACAGCTATCTGTTCAAAAAATGAGCAAGTGGGTCAGTCCCTGACTGATGCAGCTTTTCCAGGGAATCAAGTCCTTCACACCATGCGAGGCCAGGGCAAACTGGCTAGGGTCGGAGCGCAGTGCTGGGGGCACACCACACAGCCCCGGGGTGGGAATCTGCCTCCCTTGGCTCCTCCTCAGCGCCACCCCGCCCACTCACGGGTACCATCGCTGCGCGATCTTTTCCAGTTTCCTCTTCAAACTTCATGGAATTTCTTCTGTCAAACCCGCCCGCGAATAGACCGCTAGTCCTGGGGGCAGGCCCATACCCTGGCCCGGGCACCCTCCTCTGCTCCCCGATGTCCACTTCTTCCCTGCTACGTTCTCCTTAAACCCCAACCCATCTCCCAGACGCCCCTGCTCCCTTTCTGATGACTTCGCTCCCACCAGCACAGCCACCCGCGGCCTTCTCTCCTGATCCTCCGAGCGCCTGAGGCTGCTGTCAGAGCCAGTCCCCTCCCTTGGTGACTCAAGGACACTGTTCCACAGTCTCCGGCTCCTCCTGCATCATCAGTTTTCCTCTCTCTACAGTTTAGACCCATCAGCATATAAACACAGGGCTAGTTCTCACCTTAAAAAAAAAAATCCTTTACTTCACACGAATTGCTTTCCAGCGACTACCCAGTTTCTCTGTTCTCCTTTACAGCGAAACTGCCCGTGAAGTCTGGGCTCAGCCCCGCTTCTCCTGTGAATGCAACCTAGGCAAGCGTTTACTCTAGTCAAGGTCATGGATACCCTCCTTAAGTCCGAGGGTGAAACACACCTCCCCAGACTGGCCCCTCAGTGGCATCCAAGCATGGCGATGACACCGCCACATGGCCTGTCGACCCCACCTTCTCCTTGTCCTCTTCCTACCCTACTGCCACTCCTCATCTCCCTGTGAAGGTCAGGGCCGCCACCAAACCACAGAGCACCCTTCCTCAAGACACAGTGCGTCATCTGCCAGAAGATGGTCATGACGTACATCCATCCACAGTGACTGCAACATGACACAACCCTGCTCAGGCCTGGGGCAGCTGCTTATCAACTAAACTCACTCTTGATGTCATCAATCTTGGGACTTAAATGGTCCTAAATGTAACTCTTGCCCCTGCTCCATCTCAGCCCTGAACTCCAGTTTCTTTTTCTTTCTTTTTTCTTTTTTTTGTGAGATAGTACTTTACTTATTTATTTAATGGTGACATTGGTTAACGAAATCCAGTAAGTTTCATCTGTACATTTTAACAGTACGACATACATATATTTACACCGTGTGTTCACCTGAACTCTAATTTCAACTCCCACATCCAATCGCCTCGCTGACACCTCCTCGGAGCTCCCCAGCCGAATCCTGACCTCCTGATCTCCGCCTGCTCCTTCCTCACCGCCTTCCCCTCAATCAGCTGCAACTCCGCCTTTCAGCTGTTCAAGCCAAAACTGCCACTGCTGACTCCTCTGTCCCACCACATCCAATCCAGCGCAGATCCTTTGGGCTCCATCTTCAATACATCCGGTATCAAGAGCTTCTCACTCCTTAATTCTGCCACTTCCGCCTCCTGCTGGTTTTACCGCACAGTTTCCGCCTCAGGCCTCCCTGCCCCCACCTGCTGCTCAGTCTATCCTCGCCCCAGCCGCCAGCAACCCGGGAAATGTGGGGATTCTGTCCATCTCCCTCTAAGTCCTTTCTCTGGCTACAGCCCCCACATCACCCAGTCACACCGGCCTCCACGCCGCTCCTCAAACCACCAGCGCAGTCCCGCTGGGACCTCAGCCCGCACCGCTCCGCCCCGGCGGCCGCGAGCTGCTCCTGGGCCTCTATTCGCTCCTCGCTCCAACGCCACATTCTCAGCGAGCCCTTCGCCGAGCACCCTCCTTAAAACTGCAAACCCTCCCGCTCCCCGGCTCCTTGTCCCACGTCGCTTTTCTCCGCAGCACTCACCGCATTTCAGTCACCCCCGGCTTGCTGTCTTTCCACTGTGAACTGTGAGCTTTGTAAAGGCAGGATTTTGTCAGTGCAGGTCCTCACTCTGTCGCCAGTACCCAAAGCAGTGCTTGGCCCACGGTTCACGCTCATAAATGTGAGATCAACAGCTCACGATGCGTACAAAAAGCCCAAGTCACTGCAGCTACCAGCTCTGCTACTAGAATGTAGCGCATACTCTGTGCGCATTCTCTATGCCAGGTCCTTTGCTGAGGGCTAGTGTCCATTATCCTATTAATTCTCACAGGGAGCCATTTCACAAAGTCACCCAGCTCTGCTTGGGCTCTGCCACCTAGGCTTAGGCTCAGCACCCAGGCGTAAAGGTAGGCACAGCACAGAGTGGGGGTGTCAGACCTCTTGCACAGACAGCACACAGTGGCTACTCGAATATTCATTGAATTACTCGATGGAAGAACCCAAGGCCCACCCTGTCGATTTTACCAGGGTGGCAAAGGTGTGACAGGTAAGTCCTGAAATGGGGGCCCCACTCCACTAATCCACCACATGGGAAGGGCCCCCGGCTTCCTAAGTCCCGGCTGAGCGCTACGCACCACCCGCCATCATCTCCTCCAAGCCTCACACTCGCCCTGCGAGGCAAAGACCTCTCCGCTCAGAGGTGAGAGAACAGAGGCTCCGTGAAGCTCAGCGCGCTGCCCACGATCACACAGCTGGAAGTGGTGAAGCCATGACTCAAACCCAGGTCTGTCAGGCCCCCGAGCCAGTGCCTTCATCTCTCCACAGGCCTTTTGGGTAAATCATAAACACGCTGAGCAAGGGGTCAGAATGGACCACAAGCCACACACAGCTTGATCTGGCCCACAAGTGTGTTGTTTGGTCCACACATTTTACATTTGAACTAGCCGCCAACTGTAAGAATCTGAATATTTCACATCAAAATAATTTCTAGTTTGTCTTGGAAAAACATCTGGCAACAATGGAGTGACAGGCATGGACACTCCCATCTGCCTCCGATGCTTCCACTTCCTGATAGTGGCTGATCCAGGGCTGTGCTGCTGCCGTTCACCACCTGACCTGGCCACCTTCAGTCACTTGGGTACCTGCCTGGCCCCAAAGGCCCCTCCTTTCAAATGGAAGGTTCTAAATATCTCTGATCTTTAGGGGGAGAAGGAGGAGTAACATTTACTAAGCCCCCAGCTGTGCCAATGAATACTGTTTATGCATATCCACGTCACATTTCAACCTCCCAGCTCACAGAGAAGAAAGTGAGTAGGTAAAGGACTTACCTGTTTGTAAGTGATACAGCAAGGCCTGGCACAAAGGTCTGTAGGCTCCTTTTCCCCACTGCTGCCTGCCTCTCCACAAAGATCCCGAAGACAGGCTACGGGACACACTCCTGCCACAACCCTCCGCCCAGACACAGCCCCAGCCTAGACACAGCCCAGCCCATTCAGCACTGAGACCATCAGCTCCCTGCAAGCTAACCTCACAACCACCCTCAACAACCACAGGCCTATGCCTTCATCATCCTGATTTTATAGATGAGGACCCCACATCTCAGAGACACTGAAGGATCTGCCAAGGATACAGCTGCTGTGTGGAAAGTCAAGATCTGAACCGGGGTCTTTTGATTCCAGTCTGTGCGCTTAACCAGCAACCAGAGGGCTCCTCTAACACCCTACCCTGCGAGGCCAGGCCCAGCAAGAAGCAGGTGTGAAGCAGGTGCGCTCCTGCCCCTGCCCCCAGGGCTCTTCCTGCCCCCTTGGCCAGGCTCCCACCTTGATCTTCTGTTGATAGATGTTGTCATCCTCAGCATACTCCTTATACAGGACTGAGAGCTCCAGCCGCTCCGAGACCAGAGGGTTCTGCACGGCAATCTGCAGAGAACAGGAAAGACATCATGCTCTGGCAGGCAGAGGCAGATTTAGTGCTCCACACCTACCAGCCAGAACACTTACACCAGGGGTGCCAGGTCGTTCACCTAGTGGCACAGTGACCCCCCCACAAAGGCACCTAGTGTCTACCACAGCTGGGAGAGGAGGAGGCTTCCAAAGCAGAGATAAACAAGAGGCCTGGAGCCTCGCCTATGCATCCCCACAACAGGGCCGCTGACCACAGTCCCTCACCTCTTGCTGAATTCGGTCCTGCTGAGCCATGATGGCTTCATCATAGGCAAGACAGTTAACACCTGGAAAAAGGAAGAAGGCCGAGGATTACAGTGGACCCTGGCTGTCTCCACTCCAGGCAGCTAGACCGAGGACAAAAGCGGCCAGGAGAGCCTGCAGGCTTAGAATCTGGAAGTATGCATCTCACCCCCAACCGTGTGATCTTGGCAAAGTCCTTTCCCCTCCCAGGCCTTGGTTTTCTCATCTTTAAAATGAGGGGGCAGAGGTGATGTTGGAAAGCTGGGGGCGAGGGTGTTAGAGCTGGGGGTGTGCTTCTCCAGCTCTAACACCCCCGCCCCCGCTTTCTAACATCACTTCCCAGCAGCCTGGGAACGCTCTGGGGCCAGGAAGGGTCTCCTGGGGAAAGTAAGATGAGGAGGCAGAGTCCTGGGCGGGATGAGAGCTTCCTGTGAGCCTGCACCTAACTTGACCACACCCTTCCTCCTCCTGCTGTCCTGGGTATTCTAAATGGTGCCCATTTTACAGATAAAACAAATGCAGACAGGTGAAGTAATCTGCCCAAGGTCACAACTAGTGAAGGCCTGTGGTCAAACCCAGGTTTGCTTAATTCCAAAGGCTGAGCTCTCA
>NW_011888925.1:1711258-1740994 GCF_000151845.1 Pteropus vampyrus | reverse complement strand
GGGGTCGCGGCGGCGGCAGCTCCTTCCATTGTGAGGGGGAGGGGAGGCGGCGGCGGCGGAGGAAAGGGCCGTCCGCTAGCTTCATCCTCGGCCACTGGCCGTCCCGTCCTCGGCCTCTCCGAGAACCAGCGGCTCGGCATCACCCCTGCTAGCCCGGGCCGGACAGCCCTCCCTCGGCCAGTACCTTCGGAGTCGCTGCCCAGCGGCTCCTGCTTCTGCTGCTGAGGTTCCTCCGCCGCCATCTTTAAACAGCGCCGCACTGCCGACCGCTTCCGGGTTACCGATTGCCCTCCTCCCGGAAGAGAGCCCCTCCTCGTGGCCCCTCCTTGGCAACGCCCCTGGCAACGGGATCCCCTCGGGCGTTGTCACCTGAGGTGTTCGCAGTTCCTGTGGCCGCCCGGGCCGTAGGAGCCCAGGCCCAGTGAGGGACGACTGCCCCACCCACCCTCTACCCGCGCACCTGCTTGGCTCCATCTTCCCAGGCTCCCAAAGCTCCCGGTGCTGAGAAGAGCCTCATGGATCCTGTTCAGTTTTCTTTTCTCTGGAGTTTGAAACGCGGATTGTGTTATTGAGATAAGTAGGAAAGTGAAATTAAAATCACCGAAGGCAGCATTCCTGAGGTGGGCTCCAGAGCTCACGGCAGGCGATGGCAGTGGGTGCCTGGCCGAGGAGACGGGGAATCGTGCGAAGATCCGAGCCTGAGACACCCCTTTCTACCAGTCTTGGTCCTGGGCGGGCTTTGGTGCTCTGCTTCCTGCAGGGACAACATGTCCCCTGGAGTCAAGGCCAAAGTCTTGGGACCTAACTTTGGACTCTGTGGACTTCTGATTATGAGAAAAGTAGGGGTTTTTTTGAACCGGGGGTTTATTAAAAATGGAAAACAGATTAGTGGTTGCCAGGGGGTTAAGGAGCGGGTGGGGCCTGGAGGGAAGTGGGTGTGGTTGTAGATGTTACCAATGGGGGAAAGTGGGTAAAGGGTACACGGGATCTTCCC
Organism: Pteropus vampyrus; assembly: GCF_000151845.1. NCBI lineage: Eukaryota > Metazoa > Chordata > Mammalia > Chiroptera > Pteropodidae > Pteropus > Pteropus vampyrus. The sequence goes on along the minus strand of NW_011888925.1, from coordinate 1,740,000 downwards.
GTGTGATCTATTGAAATTGCCTGAGTTGTCTAAAATTAAAAAGGGTTAAAAGTGGCAAGGTTTCGGATGCTGAAGATGCGGTTTAGAGAGGTTACAGTCTGGGGCTCTACTTCCCAAGTTTTCACTGCTGAGGGCCTTTTTCATGGCAGAGCAGTGGTCTAACACTCAAAGAGGCTGCGCCTGAGCCCCGGTGAGAGTACAGGAGTGGAATACGGCCGAATGTTTTCATGAGCTCTGTCCAGTCCTGGAGCAGGTACAGTTGGTGCCTGGGCTCACCACACAGCCCACGGTGACCTTCTCATGGTAGTGCTACAAATGTCAAATCTGTGTCCCAGAAACAGTGCAAATTGCTATTTATTGGGTCATGGAGCCTTGTGGTTTCTTTCAAATTCAAAAAAGCAAAAGGTCCACCCTGTTTGTTCCCCATGCCTACCAAACTGTTCATTCTTTGCTTGGATTTTAACAATGAAATCTGTAACTGCCAATCAGATCTTCAGTCGGTGGAGTAAAACTGGTATTACCAAATGAAGAGCTAAGATAGTTGATGATGAGAACACTCTATTGGGCTGTTCAAAATCTTGAAAATAGCTATAAAACAACTCCACCCCTACTCCCCCACCCTTACTTCAACTGGGAGTCCCTGGTCGGGGAGGACACACGGGGAGCTGGGTTTGGGACCAATGGTCAGGACAGGGAACACAGCTGCTCTGGAGAGTGAGAAGGGATCCCAGTGGTGGGCCAGTGCTGGGCTGCAGCCGAGCTGCCAACATCAAGTAAATACCTCTCTCTCAAATGTCTGGGGCTTGAAGAACAGACCCACACCCTCACGTACAAAGGGCCTGTAAAGGAGGGTCCTTCCTCCTACCTGCCATCCGGCCCTCCTCCTCTCCTCAGGCAGGATGGGAAGGAAATGGCCGGAGGGAAGCTGCTACTCTTAATCCAGCCCACGGTGCTCAACTTTTGTGCCACTCTTTTCCATACAAATTTATTTGGTGTTACTTTTACCGTTTGGGGGTTTTGATTCTCTTTTCTGAAGCATCTAAAACCAACTGCACATTTGCTGCAGTCACCAGCATAGCTCCAGACTTTTCTCTGCCTCCCAATTTGCCAACCCAGAAATGGCCCAGTGCCGCTGAGGCTTGCAATGAAACAGGCGGCACTGTTACTGGGTTTCCGGCGGCTGTTGGATAGTCACAAAGGTGATGGGCAGCAGCCCAGGACTTTATTTTCCATAGTACCAACATGGCACAGATACCTCTTCACAGCCGAGTGTGTCCGGACCCCACATCCACATCCATCGGCTTCTGTCAGGTGGAGGGAGAGGAGACCCCAAACCAGGCCCCAGGGGCTGTGAAACCCCAGCCTCGGCCTCGGAGGGTTTACGGAATGGCACAGAGCGCCCCAGGGGCCACCTCTCGGGAGGAGGCCAGGCGACAAGGACACGGCACAGCCCCTCGGACAGTCACAATCCTCACAGGGAGGCCATGGCCAAGAGAAAGTGTCAAATGTGGGCTAAAAATGAGGGCTCAGAGATCCTTTGAGGCCATCTTGGGGGGCAGGCAGGCACCTGAATGCGAAGAGTGGGGGCGTGCCCGGCCCCCAGTGAACCTCTTGAACTGTCACTGCAGTAACCCATGATGGTCCACAGGCCACCAGCCCCAAAATCATGGACTAGCGAGGTTTTGAAGGCACAGAGGCCAGACTGATGAAGCCAGTAGGGGCCGTACTTCCAGGCTGCTGGCTGGGTCGATATCTGCAGGCATGGTCCAGACCACCTAAGGCAGAAAGCAAACAGACGGGCAAGGGCGACAAAGGGAGAGGCACCCCTCAGACTCATACCACCTATACTCCTCCTCACACGTCCTCCTGTAAGCGCCTCATATTCCAAAACATCTCGGGCCTGCTGAGGACCCAGCCCCTCCCGGGGAGAGCCTTGCGCCACCAGAATGATGCATTTAGCTCCCTTATTGCTGCCGTAAACAAATCATCACACACCTAGTGGCTCAGAAACAACACAAATGTGATGTTGCAGTTCGGAGGTCGGAGGTCTGCTATGGGTTCCACCAGACCAAAATCAAGATCTTTGCAGGCTGCGTTCTTTTCGGGAGGCTCTGAGGGAAAATCCGCTTCCTACTCATGCAGATTGTTGGCAAAATTTACTTGTTTGCAGCTGTTACCACTGAGATTCCCATGTTCTTGCTGGCTGTAAATCCAGGGCTGTCACCAGCTTCTACACGCCACTGCATTCCTTGGCTCTTGGCCTGCTTTCTCCATCTACAAAGCCAGCATGGACACGCAGTCCTTCTCAGGTGGCATCTCTGAGATGCGTGCTGCCTTTCTCATCCACCGTAATGACTCGATTGCTCTGGGCCCACAGGATAACCTCCCATTTCAACATGTTTAGCTTTAATTACACCTGCAAAGTCCCCTTTGCCAGGTAAAGTGACTTATTCACAAATTCCAAAAATTAGGGCATGGACATCTTTGGGGGAACATTATTCTGACACATCACCTTCATTTTATATCATGAAAACTGAGGCTGAGGCTAAATGTCTTGCTCAAGGTCATACAGTAAATGACCAAGCCAGGCCTCTGACTCCCAGAGCACTGTTCTTGACCTTACAGCATCTGCCATGACTGCAGCCTTCCCCAATCCAGGGTGCACACCTGGGCACAAACACCCACCCCTCCAGGCTCAGGATCCAACAGAGACCTCAGACACAGGAAATGCTCCTGGGAGTACAAGAAACATTTTCTCTATAGGGAATGGTCCCAGGGCCCCTGATTTGGTTGGAGATGAGAGAGGGACACTGAAAGGTGCCCAGATTTCAGGTTTAGTGGCCACACTGAGAACCAAAAGGATGGGGTTCAAACAGGTCACTTGCACCCTACACTGTCCCAACCACCCCTCTGTGCATGAACCTGCCCACACCCACATATCTGGGGCCCAGCAGGCTGTGGGAGAACAAGGGCTGGGGGAACAGCTGGGCTTGGTGAGGACTTTCTCAGACCAGGGTTCTGAAGGGCTTGCCTGTAACCGCTGGCTTCCCACCAACCTGAGCGGTGGCTCGAGATGCACAGCTTTGGGCTGGAGTAGTCCTCCTGGGACAGAGGGACCACTGTCAGGTCCCTTTAGGTTCCAGGGGCACAAAAATGGAGGACACCCAATCGAAACCCTTGACAGGGCAGTGGAGTTACCATAGAAATCCAAGATAGCTCTTCTCTCCTGGTGTCAGATTCTTGCTACAGGGCACCCCCGTGGCCTAATCTGTGCCCAGAAATGAGCTGAGCCAACCAAGGGCCAAACAGCTCTCTGCGCTCAGGAAGTGTCAACAGGAAAGTCTCCCAGAGTGAGGAAGGAAATGGGGTGCCCCCGTTGTTTGGGAGGAGAGAGCTATTAGGCCCCTCTCCCCAGAGACAAGGGTGCTGTTGAAGTACTTGCAAGTGACAGGTGGATGCCCCTTGCTCGGCACCCCAGGCTGGCTCAGGCTGGCCCTTCGGATCCCACAAGGGCTCTCCTCTTCCCCTGGCCTATATCCCAACCTGTGCACACCTCCCAGCATTTTAGGCACTGTCCCTCCAGGCCCAGGCACAAAGCCTGGCTTGTATGGAAAGAAACAAGCCTAGCAACCAACTGCCCACCCCTCAGGGAAGCAGCCATGGGCAGGAGCTAAACTTGCCACAGTATCCAGGCACTGGGCCCCACAGACATCACTGGACACCACACAAAAAAGGCCAGGAAAGACTAGACAAAAGGAAGGAGGGCAAGGTCCACCTTCAGCTTCAGTCAACATAAACTAGAAAACAAGAGCTCTGCAAAAGAGGAGCTGGGAAGGTGTGTTCTGACACCCAGGGCCTAAAGCCAACCACGCCCTAGAGCCCCTCAGCTCTCACCTGGCAGCTTCACACACCATCTGGGCCCCAGGAGTCCTGGCAGCCTCAGCTCCACAGGGGATACTGAACTTGTATCTGTTCAGAAATCAGCCATGTCACTCCAGTAAAAGAGACTACAAAGGACAGCCTGATGTCCTACAGGGCTGGGGCCAGGTCGGAGGGTCCCTTCCAGACACCGGCAGTCAGGATTCCAGTCTAGTGTGGAGCATTTCACATGCGCTGCCCCAGCTAAGGAGCAACCCCCTCCCCCCGTTACACCCCAGGAGGAATCACTGAGGAAGGGCCTAGGGATGGAGGAGCAGCAAATTCCCCAAGCCAACAAAGAGAGGGGAAGCAGGCAGGGAAAACAAAGAAGCCGGTCAATCCACAAGCGTTTACAAATATAGTACTAAAAGGAAAGAGGCCCTGGAGTTGACATAATAAAATAAGACACCGCAAAGTATCCCGTCTTCCAGCTAGGAAGGACATCGCCACCTGAGAAAGGATTGGAGCCCGCCGACTGAGGACAGGAAAGGCTGGACCCATAGAGAAGGGCTTCCAGCAGCAGAGGCGGCCCCAGTGGCAGAAGACAGGCATGCACACACAGCCTTGAGCTTGACACAACCAAGGATGCTAGAAGGAATGAGAAAGAAAGGCTGCCCAATGCCAGCAGGCTTTGTTTTCCCAAGGAGCCAGAAAACATTTCAAAACTTATGAAAGTATGCAAAGGAAGCACCTCTCCCAGGCAGCAAGAATGGCTGAGCACATGCAACCCATCACAGGGCAGTCATCCAGCAGGGACATGCAGCCAGTCAGGCTCTCTTCTCCACACCCCCACCCAACACCAACCTCAGCTCAAGTATGGAGGCAGGAGCCCAGGTCAAAGCCACGATGAGCTTCCGAAGCAAGATTTAAATAGACTTTATTGTTACAACAGGGGCCCTACCGAGCAGGGCCTTATAAATCAATATATGTGGTCCCATGATGTCGCAATGGAGAAATCGAGAGGTCACAGTAATTGAAGGACGTGGTCCAGGGGAGGCTGGCCAGGAATGCAGCAGACATGATCAGGACAGGCCAGGGGTGGTCAGGTCACAGGGTGAAGAGAGAGGACGGTCCCCCTTCACTCCCGCTTCTTGTAGCTCTCCAGGTGAGACAGGACCCAGCCGGACGGAAGGAGGATACACAGGAAGCAGGAGGTGAGCCCAATGGCGATATCCTACACAGAGCACAAGGAAGAAGGAACCCCCCAGAGTAAGGACTGCCCCAGGCCTCCCACAGTCCGAGGCCGAAAGCACCCCCTCAGGGAGTCAGGACTCAGGTTCCAGAGGAGAGACGTAGCAGATCCAAGGTCCACTCTAGGTCTTGAGGTAAAGTGTCAGATACAGTGGTGGGGGCCAGCATGGGTTGGGATCCATGGAGAAACCCACCATCAGTTGATAAAGTGAAGGGACAGGAACGAGAATTTTAACCTGCTTAGAGCTGATCTGTTGAGACCCAGGAACCTTGCATTGGCCAATAACTCTAAAAATCCACCTCCCCTTCCTTGCCTTCGAAACCCCTCCCTTCCCATCTCCTTTCCAGGACTTGCTATTTAACTGCTGGGGCTAGAGATAAAAGACTTTTCACATCCACTTTCATATTCCCTATAGCAGTTGAGATCACAGCAAAACCTGGAGTCACACGGAGTTCAGATTCCTTCTTTGCCACTGAAGGTGTGACTTTTGACATGTTAATACACACTGCTCCTAAATTTCAGTTCCCTCAACCACGAAATGGAGATAACGGCCCTTTCCTCTCCGGGTCTCTGGGAGGACTGGCTGAGACCAACACAGCAGTCTTGGCACAGTGCCTGGCACGGAGAGGGGCTCAGCAGATGCCAGTTGCTATTATTTTCACTATTATTTCCTCAAACGCTGTGATCTCCCCCGGCTGTGCTTTAACTGCAGATCCGCCGATCCGGATTCTGAAGACTTGCATTCAAGGCCGGGTTCTGCCGCTGAGGCAACGTACGAAAACGTCAAACGGGTGAAAACTGTCACGAAGGGTTAAACCCTCCCACATTTCTGGTAACTACAAAGACCTATCGGGGTCCTCCTGTCCACCCTATTCCCTAATATTTATAGTGGGAGCTGACTGTCGTCAGGCACCCCTAATAAACGGATGAGTAAACGGGGTCAGAGAGGGCTTGCTCGAGGCTGCACAGTGATTAAGCAACAGGACTGGGACTGACAAGAGGTGACCCGAGATCTTGGGGCTGACTGTGGCCCGGGCACTGTCCCTTCCAACATGCCAAAACCAGCGCTGCCACCCCGCTATGCTGCGAGTCGCGAAGTGCGGGACACTCTCAGGCCGCGCGGTCCAGTGCTCCAGACCCGGCCGCCCCAAAGCCGCCGCGGAACCCACGGTCCGACCCGCTCCTCACCATGGTTCCGAGCTGCTCCCGCGGCGGCTTGGAATGGAGCTGGGCACGCGGCACCAGCAGCCGCCGGGCCGGGCCAGTCAGGCCCCTCAGCAGCAGCGGCGTCAGCACAGACATGACTGCACTGAGTAGACTGCAGACAGCAGAACGCAAACCCAAGGTCAGGAAGTCAAAATGGAGAGCACGGCCGGAAGTTCCGGAGTTAGGGAGGCAAGGAGAGGGCGTCCCGGAAATGACGCAAGGACACGCCTCCCGCCCACCCTTGTCAGCTTTTGGCGCGTTCCTCGAAACAGCCAATTAAAACCATCCTACCGCCGATAGGCGGGGCATCGAGGGGCGGCCCCTTCTGTTTTTCCCCGCCCCAAAAGCGGCCTATCTTCCTGAGCGACATCTGTAGTCATCCTATCACATAAGTCAGAAACCAAGGCGGCACTCTACACTCCTCCCTCCATTCATTCAGTATTCAAATCTCTCTCTCTATTCAGAAATCCCTCCTCTCCGCCCAGCCTCTATTATTTCTGGCGGGAACGCCTGACACTGACCTAACTGAACTCTCCCTGACTTACTATTACCCTGTCTAATCCCAGTCTTCACGCTGTGGCAGCCGACCTTCCGCCCTTCCTCCCTCCATCCCTTCCTTCCTTCCTTCTTTGTAAACTTAAACCTAACCAAGTCGTACACCACCTTAACTTGGATTGGTTCCCATTGCTTGCTAGACCAAGCCCCAATATCTGCATGTGACTCCAGCCTCATCTCTAAATATTCCACGCCTTCCTCCTTGCTCACTGGTCCTCCCTCTACCCACCCTGCCCTGCCCTAAGCCTTTTGGTTCTTTGTATCTTATGCTCTACCTGGAACACTTTTTCACCTCTTAGCTAGCCTTCCTTTTCCACCACTCCAGCTTCCACTTACTGATACATCTCACCTTATTCGACAAATATTTACTAGCCACTACTGTGTTCCAGAAACTGTTCTGGACCTGTAGTGAACAAGAACTGACAATCCAGAGGGGAGAGACGGACAATAAAAAAGAACTTAATGAGAAGCTATTGAAAGTGCCATGATGTGATAGGAAGTAATGAGGTGGCACTGTGTCAGTTAGCCTTCACTGGCCACCCCAGGCCTTGTGCCACCTCTGTGCCCAGCAGTCCCTGTGGTAGCACTACCCAGAGGGTCGGTGTCCATCCCTGGCCTAGGGAGCCACCTGAGAACAAAGTCTGTGTCTGGTTCACCAAAGGACCGGGTACACATCACACACTCGGACATTCATGAATCGCAGGAGACTGAACAGTAGGTATAAAGTGAACAGGAAAGGGGCGAGGGGCCAGCCGCCGAGCCAGGACTTACCCATATAATCTCATTCCATCTTCATAACAATGTCATGAGGGAGATGCTATTCTTTCAAATTTTTTATAAACGAGAAAATAAACCTGGAGAACTGGGTGACCTGCTTAAGGTCACGCGACTACAAGGCGGCCTAGGCAGGATTCCAGGGCAGGTCTGTCTGCTCAGAAACCCATGCTTTTAACTGTCGCGCAAGCTGCTGTGGAGGAGAGTTTCCAGAAGTTCCAGTTTTGATGTTGTGGTCAATAGCATCAAAGGCTGTGGCAGGGGATGGGGGTGAGGTGGGGTAGTAAGAGACTGGGAAAACAGGAGCATTAGAGGAGAAACCTCAGCCCCATGGGGGCAGAAAAGGGCCTCACGGAAAGGTGGCAATGACCCCAGAGGACCCCAAAGGGTGGGCTGTGCCTGAGCTTCTCTGGAGGAGTGCGCTCCCAGGCCCTGAGGAATATATCAGGGCCTTTCTTCACCCCTTTCCAACCCACTTGTGGGCATTGTTGAAGTACACTGGTCTCGTTTCCACCCCACCCCACCCCCACCCCTACCACCAGGCTCCCTGCCCTTCCCCTGCCCTGGGCTCTGGCAAACAGCCCAGGTCAGATGCTTCTAAATCCCCGCCCCACCCCAATCCAAAGGGACACAGCCTAGGGGCCCAGGGCTGGGCTGCCTGCCACTGGGAGAAGGAAGGGGCAGGGACCTCCCTGCTGCCCTACTGGGCTTTGTCAGGCTTTTGTCCTATGAACAAAGTAATAACGCCCAGATTAGAGAGCAGCCAGGCAAGGGTCCCTAAGATACTTGAGGAAGGGAGGGGCCTTTCTCTGTCTCCCTGGATTACTCCCTAAAGAACAGCATGTTCAACTCCTTCACCAGCAGCTGGAGGAAAAGAAGTAAACGTTTGTGAAGCAGGCACACAGGTGTTCTGTTCCAGGGCTTTCCTCAAGGCCCCTGGGAAGTGGCTTCTCCCAGAACCACCATCAGAGGAGGAAAGAGGATGGCCAAGGTTAAGAACCATGGCTGAGCCAACGATTGCCAGGACAGGGTCTGCACCCAGGTCTGTTGGGTTAATACTAACGTCTCTCCCCTTCTCCCAGCTCCCCAGCAGCGCATCCCTCCAAAAAAGCAGGGATGGTTCTTCGACAAGAGAGTAGGGGACCCTGTGGTGTTTTATACAACCACACACTCTATAGCAGTGAAAACGAACCTCCTATAGCTACAGTTATTCATATGAAGAGTAGCAGGAAGGACTAAGCCATGATGTGGCGGGGTGATCAGGTAGTGGGGATCCTGGGGGAAGCAGGAGGGCATAGGGACTGGGAGAGGCGTGATGGGGCTTCTGGGTGCTGGTTACACAAATGTGATCGCTGTGATAATTCCATCGCAAGGGGCTAGACATTCACAACTTGTGCACATTTCTGTATGCCTGTCACATTTCAGTTGTTTTAAAACAGACAAGAAAAAATAGCAAGGAAAACATAATGTGTGATATGATCTTGTTTTTCTAAAATAAAGAAAAAGCATCTAGAGAAAGACGGACGTCTAAAAGGACACACAGAGTGAACAGTGGTGTTGTCTAGATGGTGGCAGGGACATTTTTGGCCTTTCTCTCCTGCATTTGCCAACATCGCACATGGGCACTCCTCACAGCATTAGGTAAGCAAGCAAGGAGATGGGGATTCGCTGGTCCAATGAGTGATGTTTGCCCCATGGGTGACAGACTCTTTGGACTGGCTTCCACAGGGCAGGGATCTCCTCTGACACCCTGGCAACTTCTGCACTGTCTACAAGGATGGGGAGCTCACTCCCACCCCGGGACTGCCCACCATGACCAGATTGCAGGGAGTCTCTCCCTGCATGGGTGTGGCAGGGGCGGGGGAGGCCTAGAGGCCCCAGCCTGGGTCCTGGCTCTGATCTAAGCGGTCCTCCAACTCCCCCTTCCCTGATGGGGCAGTAGGAACAGGTCCCAAGCCTTGGAGATGATAAGAGAGCTGGTCCCCACTCCTGAGACCAGCTTCACAAACCAGGTCCCCAGGCCCTGATGATCACATATGGGCTGGGACGATCCCATGTGCTCCATCCCAGAGCTGGCCCCCAGACCCACTGGCCGTACATGGGCTAGAGTGGTAGTCCCTAACCTTTTTGGGACCAGGGACCAGGGCTCCTATGAGAATCTAATGCCTGATGATCTGAGGTGGAGCTGAGGCGGTGATGCTGGCGCTGGGGAGCGGCTGCAAATACAGATGAAGCTTCATTCACTCACCCGCCACTCACCTCCTGCTGTGTGGTCCTGTTCCTAACAGGCCATGGACTGGTACCAGTCCAGTCCGTGGCCCGGGGTTAGGGGACCCCTGGGATAGAGAAATACTAGGTGCCACCCACCCCAGGGCTGGTCCACTGTCCATTTAAGGCTCTGGCCCAATAACTTCTCTCTCCAAATATGGATCTTTTGAGTCCTGGAGATGGGGGCCACACCCCAGCACCAGGGGGTCAGCAGGTACAAATCTCTTAGCACTCCACTCCTTCCCCTGGTACCTTCTGGAACTTACAGTCACCCAGAACATCTGACATGGAGCTGGTACAAACCTGAACTGGGGTCTCCAGTCTCCCCGCCTAGCCTGGACTCTCCTTCTGGCATGTCAAGTGGGTGCCAGGCACCGAGCCTGGGGTTGGCCAGTGGGAGGGTGGCAGGGTGAAGGAGACTACCCAGGACGCTCATTGAGGGCAACTGAGGCGTAGGGGGACCGTCTCCCTGAGGTGGGGATAGCAGCAAGAGGCCCTAGTAGTACCAGGAAGGGCCCAGTGTCCAGAGGAGGAAGGTTCAAGAAGGGGTGGCCGCAGGTCTAAGCCTGATTTGCTGCATTACTTCCTTCACCTACCTGGGCCTTAGTTTCCCTATCTGCAAAATGGGAGCATTCCTGCAAAGTCCAGCAAGAGAAAGGGGCAGGAGGGACCAGCCCCCCTGGAAGATAAGGGCTGGTTTGAATCTGAGCTGGCCCTGGTCTGGGATGACAGGGAGCAAGGAGCCCCCAGGCTGGAGGTGGGACAGGGAGAGGCAGGGTCCTGGAGGAGGCATCTGCTCCTCCTGGAGCACAGCTCTCCCCAGGCTCCAGACACCCAGGAGTGGGCTCTGAAGCAGTTGTTGGGCTGAGCAATATGGGGGAGATGAGGAGGCAAGGAAGGGGTAGGGTGCAGGTGCTGCTCACTCCAGGAGGACACAGCTGGTTTTGGCTCTGCCCCAGTGGTCCCACAGGGAGCCGGTTGGTGGCTAACCCCTTCCGCCCTGCAGCCACAGCCAGTGGCCACGTGTGACGAGGACTAGATCACCTCGCTCATGTGTGACACCTTGGGCTTGGCAAAGGCTGGCTTCACTGGGAGGGGTGACAGTCAGACCACCAAGTGTCCGCATGCTGCCACTCCCCGTCCCGCCAGCCCCCAGGGTATAGTTGGGTAAACTGAGGCTCGAAGAGGGTTGGGAGGACAGGGAAAGGAACTGCCACCAAAGCCTCTACAAGCTGTGTGTGGCCTGGAAGGAGCACAGGCACCATTCAGCAAAGCCCCACTTAACCCCAAGGCCAACAGCAAAAAGATGACTCAGGTCATGCTCAAGACCTTCACCCTTGCCGTCATGTATGGCCGTCCAAACCTGTGGTGTTGCTGTATGCCTCTGCCTGCACCACCATGAGGACCATGCCCTGTCTCATCCTTCCCCTGCCGTGACCCCACATCCATATCCCCCTGCCTTTGGGACCCCAGCCTGGACTCAGTTGCAAACCCTAGGGACCCTTTTTCACCTCCAGGCCCCTGACCTCTTTTCTGACCTCAAGCCCAGGGTGAGAGCCCTACTCTTTTTCACTGTTCTCAATACCCCGTCTCGCACCCAGGCCCCCAGAGGACCCTAAGGCCCTGTACCTGAGAGCCCCACCCCTGGACTCCTGCGCCCCTCCCCACTCACTGCATCCAACAATCAGGACTCGGGCTGCCCAGGAGTGCGGGCCACCTCCTTGCTCCCCCTCCCCGAAGCCCCTGTGGAACCCACTGCCCAGGCATCATGCTGGACTCGAGACAGCGGCACCCACGACGTGCCCAGCCGAGGGCTGCGTGCTGCCCCTCACCATGCAGTACCTGCCTGGACATGGCGGGCCAGCACCTCACTGGCTACCTCATGAGGGTTCTCACTGAGCGTGGCTATCTCTTTGTCCCCACTGGTGAGGGGTGGGGTAGAGGAGCCACCCCCGGGACCCTTTCCCCGCAACTGTGCTCTCCTGTGCCAGGGCAAGACCACACCTCAGCACAGGGCCTGGCACACCAGCCCTTCTCCTGGGGCCCTGGGGCTAACAGTCCTTGGGGAAAAATGGGGCACGGGGCCCCAACCCCCCGGGCAGCTGTGGCTTCAGTTCTGCTCCCTGGCCTTGGCTCAGGGCTATGCCCCAACCCCCTTCAATCAGAGGCTCCGGGTCCTTCCCAGCCTGGTCCCTGTCCTTCAAGGCCTCCTCCCTACACTGAGCGCGGTGCAGTGTGGTCTGACCTCAGCCCCAGAGGGGCCAGCAAATGTTCACCTTCATAGATTAAGATCTCAAAGCAGAGATTCCTGAAGCCCCAATACAGGTTTACAGGTTCACTTTGTCCACTTCCGCACAGGCAGAGTCCAGGAAACGAAGGGACCACGTGTGCACGCACATGCAGGCGGAAGGCTCCCACAGATGCCACTCTCCCTGGCCTGGTGATGGGACTCGGGGGGTCCGGGGCACAGAGGGCTAAGCTGGGCTGCAGGGCTAAGCCAGGGCAGCCAGCAGAGGTCAGGCTCACCTTTCCTCTAACTCATCACTCCTTCCTCCCCCATCCAGCTGAGCAGAAGACCGTGCAGGGACATCAAGGAAAAGCTGGGGCACAATGGCCCTGGACTCTGAGTGTGACATGGCCACGGCTGCCTCCTCCTCCTCTAAGGAGAAGAGCTACGAGCTGCCTCACAGACAGCTCGTTGCCACTAGCAACGCATGCATCCCGTCCCAAGACCCTCTTCCAGCCCTCCTCGGTGGGTAAGCCTCTGCTCCATGGGGTGGCCACTCCCTGACACTGGCCTTCTCAACTCTAGTCCCCATCTTTCTTGGCAGTCCTCTACATGGGACAGCAGTAACCCCTCTCAGGTAACAGTCCTCTGGTTGGTGACAAGCCAGCTTTGTCCCGCCAGGCCAAGCCCTGAGAAGGAAGACAGGGCCTTAAGACCAACAGGTACCAAGATCAGCAAGACAAGTTACAGCTCCATCGTGAAGGGTGACTGACATCTACAAAGACCTGTACGCCAGTCATGGCCTGTCTGGGGCACAACCTCGTACCTGGGCACTGCAGACTGGATGTGGATCACTGCGCTGGCTCCCGGCACCATGAAGATCAAGGTGGGGAGAATGACACCACCATGATGGAACGGCCGTTGCAAGGATTAAGCCGAGTACGCATCCCCCTGCGCCTGGCACACAGGAGCGCTGAGTGTGAGCTGTCACTGGCATAGCAGAGGCTGACCAAATGCCAGTTTCCTTCCCTGTCACAGCCAAGTAGCAACACATCCGCGTTTGGCTGTCCAGTCTACGAGTCTCCTCCACGGCACCTTCCCATCTGCCCAGACCTTTGTTCTCAGGCAGTATGAGAACAGCCTCTTGAACTTGGAGAGGAATTAGAGAACTAGGGTAACCCCATCCTTGGGGACATAGACCTCCTTCGAGGCCTGCCTATGAAAACCAGCTGGCACCCAGGGCCCTCCCACTGGGGAAGTCGCTCAGGTTCTGACCACTTATCCGGCAGCTGTGCCTCTCGCTCCACCTGCTCGCTGAAGTGTGGCGTTTCAGCAAGTGCCACTGGAGAGCAGCAGCCTGAGCTGCAGCTGGAGGGAGGGCTGGAGGCAGCGCACGAGGCAGTCTGTGGAGGACCGAAGAGGGACACTCAGGAAGGTGGAAGGCGCAGACCCAGCCGGCAGTGATGAAGAAAGGGCCCCACCCCTTCCAACTCTGGCCATTTACCTGTGGCAAGGAGATGGCCATTCCAGGGAATCCCTGCCTGGGATGTAAATAGCCTTCAAGAAACAAGGAACTTGGGGGCAAAATTTTGTCACATGAGAAATCTGTTGTATGATTAGCCAACAAAATGCGCTGTCCCTCCCTGAGGACTGGGATGCCATTCTTGGTGCCTCAAAGACAGAACAGCTGCAGGAACCATCCCCTGGGTGTGCCCCGCCACAGGGCCGTGGCCACAGCACGCTGGCACCCACCAGGCAGCTATTACCCCTGCTCCTCTTTCCCCAGGTAACTGCCCCGCCAGAGCACAAATACTCCGCGTGGCCCGGGGCTCCGTCCCGGCCTCCCTCTCCGCCTTCCAGCAGATGTGGTCTCCACGGATGTGGCCACAGGAGCACGATGAGGCGGCCCCTCCAGTGTCCGCAGGAAGTGCTTCTGAGCCCTAGCTCCCGGCCCACTTCCTGCCTCTCCTCCCAGCTCACCCTGGGCCAGGACTGGCAGGAGTCCCGCCTGAGAGAGAAGCTGCAAAGCTCCATCTGTCACACTCAGGGGACTGGACGGAGCCTCCCCAGCTTATAACTTTCCTGCTCTGTCAAGACTGACATGAGTTACCCTTCCTCTGGGCCTTTGTCTTTGCGAGTGGAGGGAAGAGGGGGTTGGAGTCTAAAAGATGAAGAATACTCTGAGTGATGCATTAAAGTACAGGGAGGGAGGAAAGCCCGACGCTCTCATCTAACTCCCGCACAAGTTCTCTGAAAGCTGCATTAAACCGCAGATGTCAGATGCCACAGCGCTTGGCGTGGGATTCTCTCTGCGATGCAAAGCAGGAGCCCCTCGGGAGACCTCTGACCTCTACCCAGGGCTTCTGGAAAGTGGCACAAGCACATGCATTGGGTCTCAGTTCCCTCCTCTGGCTGCTTGTCCCAGCCACCCTGAGGTTTCTCGGGCCTGAAGCTGCCTTCACAGGAAGGAGCGTGGGGCCATCACAGCCATGTGGCTCCCAGCATTTGGGCCCAACGCTGTCACAGTCTGCGGTCTGGGGCATCCCCCGAGCTCACACTGCCCACGGCGCCCCAGCAGGAACTACCCAGCAGCTGAACAAAGTATCTTTTATTTGTGACGTACAAATACAACCAATGCAAAATGAGATCACGTTTTCCCTTTGATTCCAGTGATAACAAGTTGCTAAAGAAAAAATATATATCAGGGAGTTTATCTTCAAAGTTTCCTCTAAAAACCACAAAGGGTTAAAAAGAACCATACACGTCATGTGCACATTTGACATCAACAAAAATAACCTGAAATAGAGTGAATATAACTAAGGAAAAGAATCAAAAAATATTTTAATGTGCCCCACACAAACAATAAAAAAGCCTGGCGAAGGCCGGCGATGTTTCTCAAAACCAAGACCTGGAGAAGTGGGGAGAGACTGACGGCTGAGAACAATGGACTCAACACGGACAAGAGTGACACGCTGGTCTCAGGCAGCGCCTCGCCCGCCCCAGCCCTGACCTCCTGGGCAGCCCTTCCAAAGTGGCCGGCGCGGCAGGCTGAGCGGGGCGTGGCATCAAGCACCCAGCCATCCATGGGCTGGGAGTCAGCTGTCCAATGACTGGAAAAGAGACAACATGCACTGCACTCACCTTACGAGGGACTTACACTGGGAGTTCCTTTTGGTCCCCTTGAGTGGGAGGGATCAGAAATCCATGATCTAAGACAATAAATAGTTATCATTCTGTATCCTTCGAGAAGCCAGGATCAGAGGAAACACTCTTCCTGAACATGCCTGTCGTTCCATGATTCTTGGAAGGAGCCCACTGATGCCCTCTCAAAAACTGAAACTCTCCCTTTCGAGTAAAGTCCCTGGGAGCCAGTAGGACAAGGGCACAGGTGGGCTTATTCCAGTGTAAAGCTGCAGGGCCCTCTCCAAGGGAGTGACCCATGCCACAGCTGGTGGGGTCAAGAGCAACGGGGGGCACTCAGCAGGGGCTGGGCCAGGTGAAGGAGGCTGTGTGCATAGTCCCCGACACAAGCAGGGACCCAGGGGAGAAGCGAGGTCAGCCCCGGGGAGATCCGCCAGCACAGATGCCCGAGTCAGGGCAGAGGCGGGCTGTGGGCAGACTCTGAGGTCAGACGGCCCGAAAGACCGCCACGACAGCAACTTCACAAAGGCGAGAACTTTAAGACACTCCTGAAAGCGGAGCTCCAGGATGTCTGGGGGAGGCGTTAGGTGCTTTTTCCTGGATAAGGATTTGGTCATTTTTTCCCTGGAGGGGGAACAAGGCCTAGAGATCAGGACAAGTGTAAGCTCTGACCCTGCACCCTCTGTCTTGTGAGAAAAGGAAGCCCCCGCCCCACCCTGGCTCCACCCCACTGCCGTAGGGCGAGTCCAGAGAGAGGGAAGCAGCTGATTGGCCACCTAGGCCTTTCTGCTGCAGCCTGAGCTGCTGGCCAGGGCAGTGGCTCTAGCGCCTCACTGAGGCAGCGAGGGGTGAGGCTGGGGAGTGCAGGCAGAGGGCCTGCTGCTGGCTGGGGGCTCTCTGGAGAGGGGCGCCCCATCTGCAGAGAGCTATCAGCACCAAGATACGCGCGGAAACAGCACTGAATATGCCAGGAATGAGGGGTCCTTCTGGGGGAAGACGATGGGCTCCCTGATGTTATTCCCCCCTTGAGAGTAAGGACAGAGGTATCTGGGGCGGGGGTGAGACGCAGGGAAAGGACGATGAAGAGGAAGAGGCAGGACCTCTGGTTTTTTCTATGAATGAAAACTCAAGTCACTGCCATGAGATCAAGAGGTTCAGCTTAGAATGCGGCGAAGTCCAAAAGCCCAAAGAAGCAACTGTCCGCACGCAGGCCGCATTCGACACCTTGTTCCTGGTCCTCTCAGCCCCTCTCTCACTGATAGCAATGGAGAGGGGTCAGCCTTCTTCCAGAGTCAGCTGGTCTCCTGGAACGACTCCTCTCTAACTGTGGACCCATAAAAGCTAGAAAGAGCACCCTTGCTTCCCTGGGTCATGGCACAAAAGACCTTCCCACGGTCTCCATCAGCACATTCCGTCCACAAAGCACGAGTCTCTCTGAAGCCTCGCTCTACGCCCAGACCTTACACCCAGTCCATTCCTCTCCGGGGACTGGCCAGACCCGACTCGGGGCTCTAGGACTTCCATAACAGTGGGCACAAACACCCCATTTGTCCAAGCATGTGGCAGGGGGATGGAGGGGCTTGTCAGGAATCCAGCTACAGAGAAGTCGGGGAATCTTACGCTCCAGGACGCAAGAGCAGAGCATGCGGACGGCTTCATGCCCGGGCCTGCGCCAGCCCTGCCCTCAGCATCCCGCGCTCTGTGCTCCCTCCTGGCACTCTGCTCCTCTAGGAGCCAGGAGGAGGGACAGCTCGGGCTGCTCCTCCTTGGGGTTCCATGCCCTCAGGGTGCAGCCTGGCACATGCAGGGCTGAGGAGGCCACA
The DNA here is from genome assembly GCF_000151845.1 of Pteropus vampyrus. Lineage (NCBI taxonomy): Eukaryota > Metazoa > Chordata > Mammalia > Chiroptera > Pteropodidae > Pteropus > Pteropus vampyrus. The sequence goes on along the minus strand of NW_011888925.1, from coordinate 1,722,896 downwards.
GCTGAGGGCACCTGGCAAGCGGCGTGAGACGAGGGAGGAGAACAGGCCTTGGAGAGAGCGTTCTGGCTTGGGAGCTCAGTGGCAGCAGCCACCACAGTGCCCGCCCGCATGGGAGTGCTGACTGTCCCCGAATTTGGTCCTCCGGCTCAGGATCTCGTAGGAGCAGTCCTCCCCACAGCAACCGGACATGCTGGGGGAAGAGTCATCGATTTCGAATCTGTGGGGCAGGAGGACAAGGTTGGCTGCAGGGAGCTGACTGCCTCCCTCCCCGGCCTGATGAGACCCCCTAGCTGCAAGGGTGCAGAAGGAGGGCAGGGACCAAGCCAGAGGACACTCCCACACCATCCCGCAAGTCTCCAACCCCCACGACCACTGGACTGGGAGCTCAGGCGTCCAGATGAATGGGGGCTGGGCCCAGGAGAAAGGCACTGGGCAGGCCCCTCCTGCACCTAGAGTCCCACACCAGGGCCCAGCTCCTTACTGCAGCGCTTCTCTGAAGAACTGGTAGGCACCATGATTGTGCTTAAATACCGTTAGCATAACTTTCTTCATCTGTGTGCTGAGAAGCAAGCAGAGAGAACACCTTCCAGAAAGAGACAGATGCTAAGCCGTGCTTTCTCTCCCATGCCTCTGCCATTTGCCCGAGAAGCACTCCTGAGCCCCAGCTCCGTCCCGGCACCCACAGTGCACAGTGCGCCCCTCTGTTAGGGCACCGAGGAGATTGCAAAGGCAGCAGCACCCCCTCCCCCTGCACCTAGCTGGCTACTCCGCTTCCTGCCTGCATCCCCATCACGCACTGAGCTGACCGCACAAGATCTGGGGTCACAGCAGGGCAGGGAGTATCTTGCTGAGAGGGTTCTAGATCCTTTCTTTCGAAACATTCCCATGAGTCTTGTCCTCCGTGGAGGCTCGAAGGGCAGCAGATGCCTCAAAGGCAGCTCCTTCCACGTGGGGGGCCCTTACCTATTGGCCATGAGCTGCAGGATCTGTATGAGGAACTTCCCCAGGCCTTTCCGCCGCACCTTGCTTTCCAATTGCACTTCATAGCTGGGTGGCGGGAGCAGAGACACAGGTGTGAGGAGGTGGCAGGTCCTGACAGCGGGCCCACAGCCTAACAGGCACAGTGTACTCTGCCACCAGGCTGGAGCGCCTAGAACAGCACTGTCCACGCCCCCGGCCACACCCCCAAGCTGAGGCTCCTACCAGTACAAGACTTCGTCCCCGCACTCCACGTCAAACCGGAAATGAGAAAAGGCAACGGGGACGGAACTGTTTTCCCAAGCAATGAGGTACCAGGCTCGGTCGTCTGTCATTTCTTCCCGTTTCTCTCGGTCCTTCCAGCCCCACTCGCTCTGCTCATACCTGGGAGATTGGGGCACGGTCAGGATCAGGAACTCTGGGAGAGGAGAGCGGCCTGGGGCAGAGACCCGTCCTGCCGAGTGCACCTACATGGTCTGCATGTTGGTTTTTGTCAGGTCAAAGGCCCAATCCACGGTGGCTGGCTCCAGTCCCGACACTCGCTTACATTCGATGGAGACATTTAACCTGGGCGGAGGAGAGGAGGCAGGTGGAGCCGGCTGCTGGCCCAGCGCTGCCCGCTGGCCTGGAAGCTGGCAGTGGGGCGGGCCTGACAGCAGTCCATCAACACAGAAAAGCCAAGCCTTGCCTTCTCGGACAAGGCTACGGCAGCTGCCTGGCAGGGAACTAAGCCTTTTGGGCTCAGATTAACAACTGTCATCATAGGCCCACCACCCTGACCGCAAGTCCCATTTCCTGCCTCCCCTGCGCAGCTGGTAGCAGTCCCTGACACCTTTCTCCCCAGCCTCTTCTGTACTTCCTGATTTACACTCATCTCCTCTGTTCCCTTGGTTCCCGCCCTGAGGCATTTTTACTCTTGCTTTAATTCTGAACTGACTCCTCACTGGGCTCCCTTGGGACCTCTTCCTACTTATCTACCTTTCTCCTTTGAAGGTGTCTGGGTGACCTCTGACCCTCCGAGCAGACTGCGGCCCATACTCCGCTCTGAGGATACAGCGGGGTCTCAGCTGATCAAACAGGGTAGAACCTGGTCCAACCTCACAGTGTTTTCCTAAACTAACAAATGCTGTAGGCAATCAGGTAATTTAATCTGCTAGTTACTTCTAAATGAATTTTAAGTAAATTACAGTTAAACGCCTTGGCCACACTGTGAAATCGCATTCTCTAGGAAGTGTCACATTCTGAAAGTACTGAGGTCAGCTCCTCGAAGTCTTTGCAGAGCACCACAGCAGTATCTCTCAGTGGCTTCTGACACGACCCCTCAGAGGCGGCTCCCACTGGAACCCACCCTCACCTCTGCAGACTGGCACACCCTTTGAGCCGCACAGGTGCTCAGTTTTATAAGTTTGAAACTTCCTGGCTCTTTAAGAGTCTTCCTTTCTTTGTACGTAGTGACCATGCAGTAGTCAGAGATGCCCAAACACGGCACTGCATCCGTCTAAGCTTTTTATTTTCTAAAAAGCAGTCTGTAGGCATAACACTCCGCTACTCTGAGTCAAGTTCGGGAATGCAGGATTGCAGCCACGCGAAGTACACAAAACTCTAGGCACTGAAGGAGCCCCGAGTCAGGTGGCACTGACTGCTTCAGAGCTGTTGCATATTTCTGGAAGTCAGTAGGAATGTGGAGTATGGACACTAAGAGCTAGCACAGGACAGGATGGCTAACCTATGTCAAAGGCCCTCCTGGAACCTGAATGACAAAGCTACCAGAGGAACTGTAATGTGTCTGATATAGACAGGAAGAAGAATGAAAACATTAATGTGATATTATGAAATCCAGACACAGCTATGAAAGGCAAATAGAGTGTTTCCTACTACAGTCTTTGCTTCATAATTCATATATTTGCATTTGTCTATCTTGTCCATTAAAATACTCGTACCAGCTGCTACTTACAGAGCTGGATACATTCTTTTTCCTCCTCAAAACAATTTTGTGAGTTCGGCATCTTCACTCTATTTAACAGATTAATAAAAGAGGCTTGCAGAGTATGGCTCACTTGTCCAAGTATAGTTAATAAGAAGCATGGTTACGATTCAAACCCATAGCTGTGATTCCCTGAAACCATAACCCCCATTTCCCCTTCAGCCAGAGCATCTCTGGTAAGACAAATTATGCATCCTATTTTATAAACCAAGAGGACAGAAAGGGGAGGGGGGCTCTAATCAGGATCCTGTGATAAATTGGATTAGTAGTAACTGGGTGGTAATATCGATAAATTGGATTAGTAGTAACTGGGTGGTAATATCGGCTAACACTGATCTAGCTTTTAGGATGCTCCAGGCACTAATGCTTTATACCTAATCCTCCTGACAATTCTATTAGGAAGGTGCTATTATTAGCCCCATTCTTGATTAGAAAATTGAAACACAGAGAGGTTAAGTGATTTGTGCAGGGTCACAAAGCCAGTAAGTGGCTTTTAACAAGTATACCATACACTAAAGGAAAGAGCACTGGATAGGGAATTAAAAGCCCCCTTGGCTGCCAGAGAGAAACTCTGTAAGCTCGAATTTCATTCAACTTCTCCGAGCCTCAGTTTCTCCCTTTATAAGAGGAGAGAGTCAGCCTAAATGATTTTTCAAGTGTTTCAGCTCTATGATTCTTTGTCTAGAGAGAATAACACATCCTAGAGATATCAGTCTGAGATTACGCAATCTTTGCTCATCTATGGATTCCTCTGTCACCTTCACTGGGGACATTTTATATCAACAGGGCACACCAGCTTTTTCTGCTTTTTCCTAACAAAGAAGAACGAGAAAATTTGAGTCTGAAGAAGCCCACTCTGGAAAGGGAAATTCCTGAAGACATGCAAAGAGACAAAGTTAGGAATGCTGAACACTCACCCATTCCGATCATATTTCTTGAACACTGGGAAAGCCTCCAAGGGGTCTCCAAGCTATGGAGGGAAAAAAAAAGAGGATTAGCAAAGACACACATGTGGCAGGGTCGCAGGCTCCGCCTTCACATCCAATGCTGGTACGACCCACCTTGGGAGGCCGAGCCCCTGGGCCTGGGGGCTCTCTCAGACAGACCCTTCATCTGCCTCAGCTCTGAGTTCACATGTCGGAGGCTCAGGAGAGGTAAGTTAGCTTCATGTGACAGGGTAAGACAAGACTTTACAAGCCTAATGCTAATACTAGCCTGTGGGCATACAACCTGCTCACCGCTCACTGGACCCAAAGGAGAGAGGCCACTTAATCGACTTGCATACGTCTAAGAAGCCCCCAACTAACCTCACCCGGTCAAAACCCAAAATGGGAAATCACATCCCTGAGACACATCTTTATAAATGTGGACTATTTACTGAGTGGACTAAAAGAATAAAAAATGGGAGATGAAGGGGGCAGGAAGCATGACCAGAATCTCTGGTTCAGCTTGAAAACTGGGTCCATATGGTGCTCAGATTCACAGCTACTCCATCCGACTGCAGACCCTTGAAACCAGGCAGCTGCATCTTCCTGGTCCCAGCACAGCCTCTGGGACTTCATGGGCCGTCAATGTTTGAAGGAATGAATGAGAAAATTATATATTTTACGAGGGAGGTTTCCACCCTAAAATGCAAAATCTTAACGAAAATTTCTCGACTCTCTTCTTTGGTAAGGAGGAGACCCCCAGAGAGCAGCAGCCACTTCCATTTGAATCTGCATTTCCCTCCCTGCCCACGTGGGCCAGGGAAACTCTCCTGCTCATTTTGGCACATTCTCCTCCGCAAGGAGACAGCGAGCGGTATGGGTGGGTAGTAACACAATTCTGCCACAGGGTGGCGCCAAAAGAAGTAAAATTAAAAACCAAGTTGAAGTTCCAGGAGGAAGGGACTGGGAAGGAGGGGAGAGTCACCCTGTTGGCGGCATCCACTTTGGCACAGACAGCATCCATGGCTGCTCGCTCCTCCAACCGCTTCTGCTTCTTCTCCTTTGCTTTGCTCGACTTCCTCTGCAACAGGGAAAAGCAAAGTTGGCTGGAGGGGCTGTGGCCAACCAAGACCTGACTTTCCCTTTGAGGAACTGAAGGGTCTGTGTCCACAGGCCTGGCCTCAGCGGCAAGAACTTCCAGTCCCAGCTGCTGCACACTTGCTGGGGTGGGAAAGATCCAAGCATGCTCCAGTTGTGAGACCTTGGGAGTGTCGTCAACTTCTCGGCTTCCTTACCAGGAAGAGTATTGACCCTTAGGACAGCTGAGTCACTGTGAGGACCCAGTGAGACCACGTGACAATGCCTGTAGCAGAGCCTAGCCTGAGTAGGTACCTAATAAATATTCACCACCTCCCATCCCTTCCTAAGGAGGGAACAACTAATTTTAGACACAATCAGGGCAAGTTTCAGGGAGGAGATGGCATCTGAGGTGGCTGCTGACAGCTGTTCCTAAGTATAAGTTTATTCAAAGGCTTTTCAGTGTCTTCCAGCTTCCGGTGTGGGGACAGCCCCTCTGGGAGCTGGGCCCCTTTCTAAACTAAGGCCAGGGCGCTCTGGCTTAAGGAGACAGCCGTTCCCCAGAAGAGCTGCTCAGCCAAGGCCAATGAGTGGCAGGCACACCATCCACCTAGTAGACAGGGGAGAGTGAAGGGCCCCAAGGGGTTCACCTGGGGACAGAGGCCATGCTGACACATGGCCAGCAAGGCCAAGTTGCAGCCACACGGGCAGCAGGGAGGAGCAAAAGGAGGCTGTCCTTGCACAGAGGGGCAAACGGCGAACCACCCATAACCGCATCTGGAGCAGATCCTATCCTGAGGCCCGTGTGGGGTTCCCTCAGGCCTAAATGGACTCGCTTGTCCTCCTGTAAAAGCTGGTAACACAGGGAAAAAGCCCGGCTCTGGAGTCTGACAGGCCTTAACCAAAGGCTCTTTCTGCTCCTCAGGCCCTGTGGTCTTCGGGCAAAACACAGCCCTGCTCTGAGCCCCTTTCTTCATCTGACGAGTGGGGCCCCTCATATCTCCTTGGAAGTTTTAAGCCCATGAGGATGAGGATTAATATGGCACATGCTCAATAAATGACAGCTCCCGTTCTTACTCCCAAGGACCAGAGTAGCACACTCAGCCCGAACCCAGAGGCACCCCAAAAGCACTGGTAAGATAGCTCTGCTTTTTACCAACTGCCCCCCTCATTTCCCCGAACTCACCAAAAAGAGGTTCTGCTACCTCCAATCACAGATACTAACTGGTCCCAGGAAAGGGTGAATTGAAAACCAGTGGCTGGGAAAGTTTTTCAGGATAAATTCCACCCTCGGTTCCCCAGGGAGGGACACTGCTTAACTCACACTTCAAGATACCGCGGCAAGAGTTCAGATACCAGGAACACAGAGACTGCTCTAGGTGTAAACTCGCCCAACACCAGCTATTTATCATCTGCAGGCTGAGCCCTGTGCTGGAAGCCAGACTAGATCCCATTTCTTACCTCCCTAAAGGAAGGAACAAACAGAAGAGAACAGGCCATCTTCACAGTGCTGGGATCTGTGGACAGAATGAGCCCCTCTCTATCACATACAAGTTTTAGAGCATCCATCGTTTTCTTTGGGAAGCTGGGTTTCAAGACAACATTGAGATACACTCAGCTTGCAAAGCGTTTTCACGAATATTGTCTGGTTCAATTCCCAAGACAGAAACCATCATCTCCCTTACACATACAGAAACTGAGGCTCAAAGGGATGGTGTGACCCATTCCGAGTTCCCCAGAAAGTAAATGGCAAAAGGGAGACTCAACCCCCGGGGTGGGCAGCAGATCCAGTGTTCATTCTACCAGGGAGAACCTAGGTCAGTGTCAAAGACCTCAGCCTGACCAAGGTTAAGATCAAGATGAGACAGGGAACCCTCAAGGCAGCTATTCAGCAATTCATTTCTCATTACCCTTCTGGCTTGGTAACCACAGGTATGACACGCCAACACAGTGCCACCCCAGGCCCTACCTCCATACTGGGGTAGGAGTGAGGAACAGGGAAACCTGAGACACAAGGTCTCCAGGGCTGTGTGATGGGGCAGAAAGAACATGAGCTTTGGCGTCAATCAGGCCAGGCCAATGTTCCTCCCGCTGCCCCCTGCATGGCCTGTGAAAGCAACTCCACCTCCAGGAAGATGGGGTTGCAATGCTGGCCTCACAGAACAGCTGTAAGGACTGGTCAGGAGTCAGCACACTCCACAGCAGAGGCGGCCTCCCTCCTCCACGCTGCATGCTGCTCTCTCTTAAGAGGATGCAGAGCTGAAGGATCAAAGGTGCTGAAAGAAAGAGACTCCCGGGACCCAGAAAGCACTGAGATGTGGGTTCCCTCCGTAGCATCTCGTTTCTGAGCACATGAAGTAAGTAATTCCTAAGCACGATCAGCAGGAGGGCCAACCCCGGGCCTCCAGATTTATGGGCTCATTCATGCAGGGCAACAGGCGAGCCAGGCAATCCTCAGAGCGAGGCTTGGGGCTGCCACGGCTCCAGACTGCAGACCATGAAAGAGCCCCTTTAGGCGCTCTGCTGCCTGCACACGGGGTGTGAGGCAAGCTGCGGCAGGCTGGGCCAGACAGGCACGGGCTCCCCCACAAACCTAGCGCACACTAGGGAAAGTGGTCTCCTACTGTTCCAATTAGCTTTGCCCTGCCTTGTGGAGGTAAGACTATCCTGTGGGGACACAGAAAAATTCTCCTAATTAAAATGGGAAATAAGCACAGTGAACAGTAAAGCTCATTGTGGTTAAATGTCTTTCCCAAGGGAACTTTATATAATAAAAAGAGTGTGGGATTTTGAGTCAAGAGACCTGGATTTGATTCTCATCTCTTCTACTTAATAGCTGTGTGACTTTAGGCAAGTTATTTAATCTCTTTTCAGCAAGTAACTCAGTTTCTCTGAACCTCGATTTCCACATCTAAAAAATGGGGCTAACAATGCCTACACCTCCCAGGACTGTTGTTGAGGACAAAATGCTAGAAGGTACTAGATACAGAAATACTTTACAGGAAGGACTTCTGTTTACAAGGACCCACTAATGTCAGATGCTCTGCTAGTGCTTCCATAAAGATGATTTATTTTGATCTTTACAGTAACTCAACAAGGTATGTATGTGTGCCCACCTCTTTGACGAGAAAACTGAGGCGCAGAGGCAAGAGAACTTTCAGGGTCACAGAACCAGTGAACAGAATTCTCAAAGAGGTCTTGCTATCACGCCCTCCCTCCACTCCCACTGGACTGTACACTCCATGAGGCAGAGGTCACATCTGCATTATTTCCCAGTGTATACCAGTGTTCAGCAAACACTGATGAATGAATCATCCAGGATTCAGATCCGGGTCTGAAGCCTGGATTTCATGCTCCTTCTACTACATCAATTACACTAATATGGCACTTATCGTTATAGAGTGGGACATAAACGCTATCTTTACATGCAGCTGTGAAACTCCTCCCTCTGCTACTCTTATCAAACTAGCATCTCCACAAGCAGTTCTCTGATTGCTGGGCTCACATGGAGGAATTAAAAACACAAAAACATCAGATGAGGGCAGGAGGCACCTCTCAGAAAAAGGATTTGGCATCTTCTAGATTTTCAATGTCAATGCCTCCATCCCACAAAGTATTCAGGATCCAAAAAGAACCTGTTTCGGGCAAAGGGAGACATATCTAAATTCTAATTCCTAAGAGACAACATATCTGTGGCAGCCGGCAAAAGAATTTTGAGCATGATGCTCCATCTGATACCGTTCTTTCTAAGCCTGAGGGCAGCCTGTCAGATGGAGCCGGGCCCTCTGCTGGAGGGCGACGACCTTCCCCACAGTGGGGTGGGGCGTCCACAGCCCTGACCCATGAAGCCATGAGGATAATGAGATGTTTCCAGCTCCATTTCAGGGAGGAAAATTCAAGTCTCTTTTGCAGTGAGTTTTAGGTCAGAAGAGACTAGGTAGGGGCCGTTCTGAGAAACACACTTGTAAACAATCAGTAGTAAGACTGGGGCCCTAAGGGAAGCAAGGATCACAGTATCTCTGAAGCCTGCCAATGAGGAAGCGATGAACCAAAACGGCACGTAATACTTCTTGTTTTCTGCTTAGTCTGTAGGGGCTGATGCTGGGTAGCCACTTACCAAGTGATACTTGGCACATAGGTTTTATTCACTTTCAAGAGCTGGGTCTGGGACCTTTCAACCAAGTCTCGGTTCAATGTGCCAAAGTCTCTAGACTTGATTTTCTGCATGTGAAGTACATAGTATTGAAATCCCTTGTTGAAATATGGTGAATGTGTTTTGACATGGATTAGACAACTATTTTTGTCTAACAAGTTGATTTGTTCAGTCAATAACTGAGTGAGAAAAAAATCTAGGTTATTAACAGTAGGGACAAACCCAATGGGTTAAAAATAGCACAAATCTATTTTGGATGACTAAAGTAAAGGCTGAGAATACAGGCAAAAATACCAGCCACTATTTAAGAGGCACCTATTTGGCCATTTACATCCACTATCTCATTTAATCCTCGAATCTCTCCTAAAGGGTATCATCATCTTCATCGGACAGATGAGGAAATTCAAATTCAAATTCAAATTCGGAAAGGCCATGTCACGATATCATGCTGCTAGCCAGTGAATGGGGTTGGAACTGAGGTAGCTCTGGCTCCAAAGCCAGGGCTCCCCACAGGTGGGGAAAATTCCATGTAAAAACTAATAATATACACAAGGAGCGCCGGTTACATTTTTAAGAGAGTGACTGATGCTACTCTATTTGGCACGTGGGATGGTGAACTCACAGAAACATGTGCATAACTTCTGCCAAACCTCTATGAGCACGTGCCAAGGAAGGGCAAGAAATGCGACTCCAGGCGGCCTTGCACAGAACAGGTGGTCACTATGCGTCCGCGGCTGCGGGCACCACCAGTGGTACCGCTTCAGTCTCTGGCCCACCTTCTAAACGGCTTCTCCGTGCAAAGCCACCGGCTGTCCTAAGACTGCTAACAACCCAGGTAAGAATTAGCACCACCTCACTGCATCTAGGAGGCCGTGAAGGCAGGCCTCTGTTGGAAAGAGACTGTTTTAGGAGGAGGAGGAGCCTGGTGCAAAGGTTTCGAAAGAGAGTAGAGGAACGGGCTCCACTGAGAATCCGAGCAGCGGGAAGCACAGCGGCCGCGAATTCGCGAGACCCAAGTCGGGGTCTGGCCCCAGTCACTGCCTGTGTGACCTTGGCTGGGTGCCTTCTTTTCTCTGGGCCTCAGTTACCTCCAGGCCAGGAGTGGCCTAGGATGCGGAAGCCGCGAAGCTGGTGACAACCAGGTGACGGTGACCCCTGGGGGTGGGGGGGATACCCCAAGGTTTGCGCAGAGGGAGGGAGAAGCCACGAAGGTAACAGGTCATCCAGGAAGGCAGGGCCGACGCGAGGGGCGGGGGGGGCACCCAAGGAGGTGGGGCCCGGAGAAGGGGCCTCCACAGGGGATTCCCGGTCTGGGACCAGTGTGGGAACACGTCGAATGGGGGAATCAGGTCATGTGGGGGCTGGGGGTCACGTGAGGCCGGAGGGGGTCGGGGTCACGTGAGGGGGGGTCAGGAACAATGGGGGCGCAGGGCGCGAGGGGAGCGGGGAGCGCTCCCAGCCCTCGAGTCTCCTCTCCCTGCCTCACTCACCCCCATGGCGGCAACGGCGGCGGCAGCCCTCAGCTCCTCCTTCCCACACTTGCCAGCAGGGAGGCGGCAACGGTGACTACGGCGGCAGCGGCGAAACCAGAGCGGCCGTGGGCCCCGCAATGCGCATGCGCCTCGCGGGCCTCCCGCGCGCCCCGGTGGGCAGCGCGCCTGCGCAGAGACGGGGAGGGGGGCTGGCGGGGACCGGCGTGCAGGTGGAGAGCTCCGGAGGCGGGCCGAGGGTCTCGCAGCCTAAAGAGGCGGGAGGCGCGGAGCAGCGTCGCGCTGGGAATGACGTAGGCCCGGGCACGCCCCCTTCTCGTCAGGCTGCGTCTGTAGCTATGACAACCGCCGCGCCGGGCTGAATGCAGCCGGCCTTTGGGCCGCTGGGTGGGTGGCCTCGCCACCCCAGCGCTCTGCCTCTCTGGGGCCCCGCCCAGCCCCAGACAGCCAGAGGAGCAGCCACCTTCACAGACGACCAAACGCGTCACAACTTCTGAAGTACTTTTTTGAAGTAGCCCCTCCTGTAACCTTCGGGCACAGAACTCTTTGGAACCGTTCCCACCTTCTAAATCGTGACCTCTTGAAATTCTTTTCTAACCAGAATCCCTTTATTCAATCATTCATCTTGTCACCATTCATTCACTTTCCATTCATTTGCTCTCTCAATAAACGTTTACTGGCACCTACGCTGAACTGAGCCCAGGGGCCACAGAGAGGAGCAAAATGCCCGTTGCAGTCCAAAACACTGTTTAGAGAGGAGACAGGCATGCACAACTGTTTAATGGTAAGTGGCTGATGCCGGGAAAGTGAGACCCCAGGCATATTAGACAGTTTTTCAGTCTATCCCAGAAGATCAGAACATGACCCCTGCATGACCTGCATCAGAACCACCCGGGGAGCCTGTGCATTGTGCATATCCCTGGGGCCTATCCCCAGAAAATCCAGGGGAGGAGCCAGAGTCTTGGCTTCTAAGATCTCCCCAGTAGGGTCGAACACAGGAAAATTGTAGAAACGCTGCCCTAGACTTAAG
>NW_011888925.1:1706466-1710263 GCF_000151845.1 Pteropus vampyrus | reverse complement strand
GTGGAAAGGTCCAGGCAGGAGGTACAAATTTCAGCACAGTCAGTGTATGTAAAGCTGAGGATGGATGAGACCATGGAGGGGATGCAGGTTGGTTAGAATGACCCTTCAGCCTGCATCCTATTCCTTGTGATTCTGAAAATCTGGTTGCTAAGCACTCTGGGGACCCAAAGAGGGAGCCTAAGGGCTGGAGGCGGGTGGCCCAGGTGGGAAGAGGGACATCTGAACTTGCTCTTGAAGGAGAAGGAGGCAAGGAGATTCCAGGGGAAGGAACAGTATCTGCAGAGCCAAGGAAACAGGAAGCAGTAGGAAAAGGTGGGAATGAGGCTCAGCCCTGAAGCCAGCGCAGCCCTCTGCTGGCTTCTCTTCTCTCTTTACTCACATTGAACTTCATGGTCAACTGTTTCAGGGATCGGGTGACTGTCACCTTGACTGCTTTGTGCTCTGTCTCTTCTTCCACTCCCCACTCTTAGGTCCACCCATCCACCCCCAGGCTGCTGGAATTTGCTGGATACCAGACAAGGCCTGGGAGGTGGCCCAGTGGTCTCTCGGGGAGGTGACATCATCTAGGCCCTCTGGAGGCCTAAGAAGGCCCAAGGCCCTGTTCCTGCCCCACAGCAGTGTCCTTGGGGGCTGCTCCCAATTATGGCCTGTCCCCTGCCCAGATCTACTGAGGTAATGGACAGAGCCTGCTTTGGAATCAGACCAGCCTGGGTTTAAACTCCCTCTCTGCTACTTAGGGGGTTTGTGACTTTAGGCAAGGTGCCTAAAGTTTTCGAGACTCAGTTTCCTTATTTCCAGAGTGAGACTACCCACAGCCATCATCTTCATCATCATCTTCCATGGGAATTGTGAGAATTAAATGAGATTAAATGAGATGGGATGGTGGACAGCACCTGGCATGGCCTGGCATAGGGCAGGAAAGGAAAGTACATCTCCCCACCCTCTCTGCCCCTTCCCCACCCCTCCCAGCATCCCTTCCCTGCCAGATATCTGCCAGATATTAGCCACTCTCTCCAGCTCCCGGGCAGCTGGCCCGGGGGGCTTCTCCATTCTTCCTCTTTATGAACCCCTCTCTCCCAGGCCCTGTACCCCTCCTACCTCCTTCCTGGTCTCTCCTCCTTCCCAAGGCAGGAGCTCTGTATTTTGTCCTCTTCTGACTCTAGAGCTCTCAATTGCTCCCAACAGTCCATTTGGTCATTTGCTCCGTGGAGGCATGGGGCCATCTTGTGCTCCATGCTGTCTTGTGAGCTGGACAACAGGTTTGGGGGACAATCCTTACCCCTGGGAGGATGTGTCACAGCACGACCAGGGAAAAGCGGACTTTGCACTGTGTGATCAGTGAGCCCTGAGAGTCCCCTGATTTCCCCAAAAGAATCTGAACGCGCCCACCCTCCTATTCCCACCAACCGGGGAGCCGAGCCTCCTCCAAGGCCAGATCTCTGGCCCTGGGCCTCGTCCCCTCAAGTCCTCTTTCCATCCCCCCAGCCTTTCTCAACCCTGCAGTCCTCTTTCCATCCCCCCAGCCTTTCTCAACCCTGCTCCTCTCCAGCTCCAGCCTGCACTGGGCCTCCCTCCTACTCAAAAACTTTTGGAGAAAGTGGCCTACCATCTCTATCTCCTTGTTTCTCAGGCCAACAAATCCTCAACCCGCTGTTTGTTTGTTTGTTTGTTGGTTGGTTTGTTGGCATTCGTGACACATCCCCCTCTTTCTAAAATGCATATCTGGTATCTGGTCAGGCCAGTTAAAGCCCTCTGAGGTTCTGGGCTCCGTGAGGGGTTAGGGGTTATGCGTTTGGGTTCTGCCCGCCTGGCCTGGGGGCCGCTCTCCACACCCACCTTTGGCCCTTCACCCGAAACCCTCTTTCTTCACTGGGGTCCCCAGCTTAAACATTGGAAGCCTTTTCTCACTCACATAGCTGGCCTGGGCACACTTCCTGCCAATACCTTGTTCAGCTCTATCACATAGCATCAAGGTCACTCAGTCCCGCCATCTCCCCTATAAGACTGCAGGCTCCATGGCAGCCGGGGGCCGCGCATGTCTCCTCCGCTGCCGTTAAGGCTGCCAGATACAATGCACAGGACAAGCTTAAACTCACTCTTTATCTGAAATTCAGATTTCACTGAATGTCCCGTATTTTTGTATGCTAAATTTGACAGCCTTAACTGCTGTACCCCTGGGACCCAGCTCAGTGCTTGACATAGAGCAGTTGCCCTGTAAACGTTAGTTGAAGGAATAATGGTGGCAGTGATGGTGGCAGGCACAGGTGCTGCGGGGCACAAAGCAGAGGTAGCAGGCTCCCTGGAGGAGATGACACCTGAGCCGAAGCAGATGGAGATATTAGGTCATGGCCTCAACCAGCCCCTCCATGGGGATATCTCCTGTGGTGGGTTGAATGGTGTTCCCAACAAGACATGCTGAAGTCCTAACCCCTGATGCCCATGAACGTGACCTCATTTGTAAACAGGGTTTTTGTAAATGTGATTAAATTAAGGATCTCAGGAGGAGATCATCCTGTATTGAGGACTGGCTTTAAATCTGGTGACTGATTTCCTTATAAGAGAAAGGAGAGGGAGGTTTCACACACGCGCGCTTGCGCACACACACACGGGAGATGGCCATGTGAAGACAGAGGCAGAGATCAAAGTGATGCAGATCAAGCTGAGGAACACCAAGGATTTCTGGGAACCCTCTGAAGCTAGGAGAGACGCATGGAAGGACTTCTCCCTTGGAGCCTCTAAAGGGAAGAGACCCAGCTAACCCCTTGATTCTGGCTTCCAGAACTATGAGAAAATACAGAGCTGTTGTTCCAAGCCATCAAGTTTGTGGTACTTTGTTACGGCCGCGCTGGGAAGCTAACATGCTCCTAAGCCTCTGTCTTTCCCAAGCTCAATCTATAACTCTTTCTTCATGACCCCTTGCCCCAGAGCCCCCTAGAATACCAGATCTCTTATCTAGCCTATGGTAGCCAGCCACCAAAATGGCCCCAGTGGTCCTCACCTCCTGGTATTCTTGCCTTTATGTAGTCCACACACACACACACACACACACACACTGAATGGAGATGAGCTGCGTCGCAATAAAGTGCCGTAGAAGCGATGGTGTGTGATTCTCAAGACGAGGTCATAAACCCTGAGACCAAGCTTCTGCCTGAGCCTCTTGGGATAGTCCCTGTGGAGGAAGCCAGGTGCCATGCCAGCAGGAGGCAGGAGCAGCACAGCGAAGAAGCCCACGTGGTGAGGGACTGAGGCCTCTCACCAACAGCCAGCCCCAACTTGCTAACACAGGGAGTGAGCCACTTGGAAGACGATTGTCCCTTCAGGTGACTGAAGCCCCAGTCGATATCTTGATGGCAAACCCATGGGAGTGCCCAAGGCAGAACCACTCAGTGGAATCATTTCTGAGATTCTGATTTACAGAAGCTTTGGGGTCATTCGTGAGGCAGCGCTATTGCCGCATGACTGATACAAAGCCCCAGCTGAATTTCATGCTTGTTCTTAACGTCAAGGTCTTCAAGCCCCACCCTTGGCACTAGAAGTCAACGGGAGACAATCGGTGATTTGGATTTAATGGTGACAGCTGTCCTCACTGGCCTCAGGAAGGTGAGAGGCCGCTCAACTGTCAGGGCTGGGAGGAACCAAGTGGTCATTGAGTCTATGCCTCCCTGAGGCCAGGGAAGCCAAGGCCCAAAGGTGGGAGGGGGGTGAGATGTCCTGACTTTGGGGCCCACAGCCTCTTCAGGTCCTTTCACGGGTCAGCCGTGACCAGTCTGAACAGTCTCCTGTGCCTGGAGGCCATT
>NW_011888925.1:1634624-1706416 GCF_000151845.1 Pteropus vampyrus | reverse complement strand
CCATGGGGATATCTCCTGTGGTGGGTTGAATGGTGTTCCCAACAAGACATGCTGAAGTCCTAACCCCTGATGCCCATGAACGTGACCTCATTTGTAAACAGGGTTTTTGTAAATGTGATTAAATTAAGGATCTCAGGAGGAGATCATCCTGTATTGAGGACTGGCTTTAAATCTGGTGACTGATTTCCTTATAAGAGAAAGGAGAGGGAGGTTTCACACACGCGCGCTTGCGCACACACACACGGGAGATGGCCATGTGAAGACAGAGGCAGAGATCAAAGTGATGCAGATCAAGCTGAGGAACACCAAGGATTTCTGGGAGCCCTCTGAAGCTAGGAGAGACGCATGGAAGGACTTCTCCCTTGGAGCCTCTAAAGGGAAGAGACCCAGCTAACCCCTTGATTCTGGCTTCCGGAACTATGAGAAAATACAGAGCTGTTGTTCCAAGCCATCAAGTTTGTGGTACTTTGTTACGGCCGCGCTGGGAAGCTAACATGCTCCTAAGCCTCTGTCTTTCCCAAGCTCAATCTATAACTCTTTCTTCATGACCCCTTGCCCCAGAGCCCCCTAGAATACCAGATCTCTTATCTAGCCTATGGTAGCCAGCCACCAAAATGGCCCCAGTGGTCCTCACCTCCTGGTATTCTTGCCTTTATGTAGTCCACACACACACACACACACACACACACTGAATGGAGATGAGCTGCGTCGCAATAAAGTGCCGTAGAAGCGATGGTGTGTGATTCTCAAGACGAGGTCATAAACCCTGAGACCAAGCTTCTGCCTGAGCCTCTTGGGATAGTCCCTGTGGAGGAAGCCAGGTGCCATGCCAGCAGGAGGCAGGAGCAGCACAGCGAAGAAGCCCACGTGGTGAGGGACTGAGGCCTCTCACCAACAGCCAGCCCCAACTTGCTAACACAGGGAGTGAGCCACTTGGAAGACGATTGTCCCTTCAGGTGACTGAAGCCCCAGTCGATATCTTGATGGCAAACCCATGGGAGTGCCCAAGGCAGAACCACTCAGTGGAATCATTTCTGAGATTCTGATTTACAGAAGCTTTGGGGTCATTCGTGAGGCAGCGCTATTGCCGCATGACTGATACAAAGCCCCAACTGAATTTCATGCTTGTTCTTAACGTCAAGGTCTTCAAGCCCCACCCTTGGCACTAGAAGTCAACGGGAGACAATCGGTGATTTGGATTTAATGGTGACAGCTGTCCTCACTGGCCTCAGGAAGGTGAGAGGCCGCTCAACTGTCAGGGCTGGGAGGAACCAAGTGGTCATTGAGTCTATGCCTCCCTGAGGCCAGGGAAGCCAAGGCCCAAAGGTGGGAGGGGGGTGAGATGTCCTGACTTTGGGGCCCACAGCCTCTTCAGGTCCTTTCACGGGTCAGCCGTGACCAGTCTGAACAGTCTCCTGTGCCTGGAGGCCATTGCCCCATGTCGTTTCCCAGGGCTGCGGTAACAATGTAACCCCTGCTGGGTGGCTCAGACAAGGCCACTTATCGGCTCACACTTTTGGAGACCAGAAGTCTGAAATCAAGGGACTGGCAGGGGTGGGTCCCTCCGAGGCCTGGGAAAGAAGGTTCTGTCCAGGCCGCTGTCCTTGGTTTGTAGGTGACCATCTTCACTGTCACATGGCATTCTCCCTCCACGGTGTCTGTGTCCAAATTTCTACTCCTTATAAGGACACCCGTCCCATTAGGCTAGGGCCCACCCTAATGACCTCGTTTTAATTTGATTGTTTCTGGAAAGACCCTATCTCCACATAAGGTTGCCTCCTGGAATACTGAGGGTCAGGACATAAACATGTGAGTTTGGGGGAAAACACCATTCAACCTGCAACACCCCAGGACCCTCTCTTTAGGGCCAAGGTCTTTCTGCCCATAATTTGTTCTGTTTCCCAGCTTCTTTCCTTCTCTCTGCCTCCCTGCCACCCATTTTGTGCTCACGGCAGACCTTACTAATCCTTCCTGGCATCCTTTCTGCAGATCAGAGTCTCATCACCAGCCTCCAGGCAATCTGCCTGCCAATACTACCCGTTAGGACTTTGCAGAGGAGCAGGGGGAGTTGGAAGAGGTGATGAACAATAAATGTTTATTGAACGAGTGACCAAATACATCTAACCTAAAAACAGTTCGAGATCCATCTGTCTGTCCCAGGTTATCCCTGCAGACTCATCATTGGGCCCAGTGAGCCTGTTTTCCAGGTGGACCCTCAGTCCTCTCTGCTGGTTCTCATCTTAGGACAGGTGGGGACTTGAGGCGCAGACTTCAGGTCCAGAGCCCATGTCTGCCAGGGAAGAGGCCCCTCCAGCCCTTTCTCCTGACTGTAGTTCAGCCAACAAGTATTTCTCAATGCTTCAGTGCAAAGAAGGTGCTGTGTCAGGGGCTGGGGTGGGCAGTGGGGGCCAGGGCTACCTGTCTACCCAGCAGCCATGCTTCTGCCTTCCTTGCTAAATCTACTCAGGTGATGGGTGGAGATCCCTAGATGTCATGGCAGGTGTTCTGGATCACATACTTGATGGGTCCAGTCCCAGCATGGGAATCCTATGCCCCTTTGCTGGGGATTAGTTTAAGGGGCATGGGCCTGCCCAGGGATTCCTGGGAAAGATTTTTCTCCCTGATAAAAGAGAGATGCCAGGGAGAAAGCCCCTGTCCTATGTCCCTCTCCTCCCACTCTGGGAATTGGGCTCCGAGGGTGGGAAGTTCCCAGCAACCGCAGCCATCTCCTTGTGACCATGAGGGGAAATCTGATTTATGGAAGAGGCAGAGCTGAGACATGAGAAGTACCTGAGGCCTTGATGACCACTGAGCGCTGTCCGTGGTGGCCGCTAACCTCCTCACTGCTTAGAAGGGATAATAAAAATGTCTGGTTCCTCAAAGCACCATTGAGTGGAGGAACAGCCCAAAGCATCTTTGCTGAGAGGATGTGTGGATCCAGGGATATGAAAAACAGGGCTCTGACATCAGCTGGTTTGAGATCGGTCCCAGCTCTGCCACTTTCAAGCTGTGTGATCTTAGGCAGGTCACCTTCTGAAGTCTCAGCTCCTCACCTGTGAAATGAAAATAATTAGAATGCTTACCTCACAGGGCTAATGTGGGGAGAACGAGATAACCTAAGTAAGGCATTTTGCACAGTGGTTAATACCTCTGAGCGCTGAATTCGTTTGTTTATTCATACACTATTCAACGACAGTTATTAAAAATCTATGTATTTGTACCAGGGTCTAAGGATGTAGCTGTGAAAAAATAATAGGAACTCAAAGAAGTTGGCCGTTATCTTATTATAAGAATATTGCTCTTTCTGTTATTATTCTAAGTCTTTGCCTATAAGTAGCTCCTAATATGCTGGTAAGATCAGGGGAGACTCGGCAGAAATGATTTTCTTGGACCTGGCAGTGTAGGTACCTGCAGAGTGAGAAGGGCTGGGCAGTTAGTAGGGCTCTCCTGAGGAGGCGATGTTCGGGAGACCTGAGGCTGATTCACTCAGCAGCCATTTGTTGAGCACCTACTGTGTGCCAACTGCTGTGGAGCTGTGTGAGGAGCTGGGCATGCACAGGTGAGTAAGACAGATGCCTCACTCTCTCTGGGCTCACAGCCTGGGGGAGAGGACAGACAGGTAAGTTGTTGGTTACATTAGAGTGTGACTAATGCCGAAATGGGGAGGGGGCAGCTGTCCTAGACAAGGTGATATCTGAGCTTCATTTTGCAAGGCAAATGAGAATTAGTCAAGAGGGAAGGAGGGTCGCTTCCCAGCTATCAGGAATGGCAGGTCGTTGAGCGTGGCTAAAGCATAAGCTCAGGTGGGGTGGTGTTGAGAAATGTATTATTTTAGAGGCTGTGGTTGCAAATGACAAAAGACTGAAATCATCCAGCTCAAACAATCAAGGGAATGTGTTGGCTCGTATGACTAAAAAGTTGAGAGGTTCAGTGGCTTCAGATGAGGTTGATCCAGTGGCTCAGTGATGTCACCGAGAAACCAGGTTTTCCCTTGTCTCTGTGGTGCCCTCCACAGTGCTGGCTTTCCTTGAGGATCAAAGATGGCAGCCAACACTCCTGGCTCAGCTTCCTGGCCTTTGTCCCATGTTTGTCATGCGCCAATTGGGCCAGTTTAGGTCGCTGGTCCACTCTCTGAGTCAATCGTGGTGTCCAGGGTGTTAGGAAAGGCTGACATTGGGGTGGGATCAACCCCAAAGCACCACATTGATGCTCAGAGGGGAAAAGTAAAAGGCAGGGGGGCGGCGAATAGAGGTCAGGAGGCCAGATTTAGAAGGAGATAAGTCACGCTCAGGAGCTTGAATTTAATCCAAGAACAATGGGAAGTGGAAGATCGGCTTGATCAGATTGGATTTGAGAAAGATCACCCTGGCTATTGAATAAAGACTAGATTAGATTAGAGCAAGAGAGGAGGCAAGGAGGCCAGCTGGGAGGCGGCTACGTGATGGGTGAGGGGGAGCGGCTATGCGGGAGGGGACTGACAAAAACTGGGGAAGTGAAGCACAGGGAGGAGTCCAGGGCGGCTCCCAAGTCTCTACTCTGGGAACAAGTGGGAAAGGGAATGGGGGGGGGGTGGGCAGGAAGTACAAATGAGCAGTCAAGAGGCTGAGACCTGTTTGGACAGGCTAGGCTTGAGGTATCTGAGAGGGAGCCAAGCCCAGAGGTCCAGAAGTCGGTTGGTTGGATATGGGGTTCTGAAGCCCAGGGCAGGGGGTCTGGGCTGGGGATGGAGATTGGGGCATCCACAGCTCAGGGAGTTAAGGCTGTGGACTGAGCCCGAAGGACCGACAGACAGTAGGGCTTGGAGGCAGCCAGGAGAGCAGCCGGCGGGGTGCCGATGTCTTGGACGGGGCGGCCCTCTCTCTGTCCAGTCCTGCGCAGAGGTGCAGTGAGACCACGCCTGCCAAAGGCCCTTCGGGTTTACAGATGACGGCTACTGGTGACCTTGGCAGGAATAGTCTCTGAGGTGGCAGAGGGCGAAGTGGCGCGGCAGCGGGGTGGGGAGTGGGCGGTGAAAGCAAGGATGGAGGGGTGCGAACAACGCTTTTAGGAAGCCCAGCTTAAAAAAGGAAGAGAAAGCGCTGCAGTAGCGTTAGCTGAAAGGGGCAGCTAAAAATGACCATGGATGGAGGGAAGGGTGGCTGTGTGTGTAGGTGTGTCAGTGTATGTGAGGGGGGTTAGGATGAAGGGACTTAAGCAGGGTGTGTGCTGAGGGAAAGACAACAATGCAGGGGATAAATGAGGACCAAGGTGCTCAGGAGCGCATGTGTGTGTGTGTGTGTGTGTGTGTGTGTGTGTGTGTGGCAGGAAAGATGCGGGGGCCTGGGAGCTAGGCTGGCCTTGAAGGGGGAGGGTACATCTACACCCGGAGGTGAGAAGGAAGGAGCTGAACCTCTGGGTGTGGGGCAGGCCTCAGAGGGGTTCCTGCCAGATGGCCTCAATTCTCTCTGGAAGTGGGAGGCAAGGTCATGTGCTAAGAGCCCTGCGGCAGGTGGGCAGGGGTGGGGGGAGGAGTGTAGGAGGAGCCGGAGGGGGAGGGCAGGAAGGATGCTCGCTGCTCCCCTGGGAGCCGTGGAGGTGCCCAGTGAGAGCAGAGCGCTCCTGCAGGAGCCACCAGTCCCAAGGACCAGGCTGGGCATGAGGCATGCAAATAGGTGGGCGGGGCCGGGGTTTGCAGGGTGGACGGGGCGTTCTGGGGCACCCGGTAGGGCTCAGCAGATGGAGAGCAGACCTGTTTGGCTGGATCAGAAACAGGCTAGAAATCCCTTGAGTACTGAGCTAGGAGAGAAGTTCCAACTTTGCCCAGAAGGCAATAGGGAGCCATGGAGCATTCTTGAGTAGGAGTAGGACGTGATCAAAGCGGACTTTAAGAATCTGTATCCACCTATGTGTGCATGGTGGAGTGGAGAGGTCAGACTGAAGGCAGAAACCGAGCTGTCGAAAAGGCTGAACGGAGGAGGTCAAGTGTCAAACTTCACAGAGGAAGAACTTTTGGCTCCAGAGGTCAGACCCAGCAGCCTGGGGCGGTGATGGTCTTCAGATGGCCACACAGCAGGAGCTGCCTCACAGAGCAGTGACAGGATTTCCAGCCCTGCTTGGGGTGCTCAAGAAGGGACCCCTGCTTCAGAAGGAAACTGGCAGTCAAGGAGGCTGTAATAACATTCCATCTGAGACGATGCTGGATCCTCCCAGCAATCAGATGAGGTCAGAATTATTGTTCCCTTTGAGAGGTGAAGGAACTGAGGCTCAGAATGGCCAAGTAACTCACCTCAGGCCACACAGCAAGTGAGAAGCAAAGCCAGGAACCACCTCAGGCCTGAGCTCCTTGGCCTGCACTGCTCCTGCATGTTTCCTGCTGTGCCTGTCTCCTACCATTTCTCTAGGGATTTCTGCTCCACCTGACTTTGTTCTGGAAGTTTCTGGGCGGCTCTAGACCAAGGAGACTTGCTGGAGATTGGGTCTAAAGCTCAGTAATTCAGATGGCTGGCGGGGTCCTTGATCTACGGATTTGCCCCCAGGAGAACAGGCTCCTTAGGGTGCCAGGCTCAGCCTCCCAGAGAGGACTTTTGTGGCCAGGCTGAGGTCGGACCCCTAGGTCCACACTGTCACCACCAGAGGGCGCTGGCTCTTGCCCAGGTAAGGGCAAGGGGGAGGTCCCCTTCCCTGCTTCTGAAGAAATAGCTTGGGCTCCCTGGTCTGGAAACTGCCCCCTCGTGGGTCTAGGGAGCCCCTGTCACCTTCTCCTGTCGACCTTGGCTAAGGTCTTGCTGATCCTTCCACCCCAGTTCCTGCTTGGCTCAGGGAGTCAGGTTTCCTCCGCGTAGGTGTCAGGAAGCCTGGGGTCTCCTTGCTGACCTCCCGCCTGGTTCTGCTCTGCCCTTCTCCAGCACCAAGCACAGATGTGTCTGCCTCGCTGCCTTTAGCCCCCCTCCTCACACGGCCCGCAGTGTTAAGGGGGTGCCAAGCACTGGATTGTCACCTCTGTCACCTTCTCTCAGCCTCTTCACAACCCTGGTTGGGAGTGTGGGTCAGTTCAGGGGATTACTAACTGGGCCCAAAGGGGAAGGGCAGTGCCCTGGGCCACATATCCAGCCAGTGGGCTCTGGGGGGTGCGGGGGGAGGGAGGGAGGAATCGCATGCATTCCTGTCTGGGCAGGATTGAGGGGGTAGGGGCCCTGGAGGGAGCTCCCCAAGCTCCTTCTACTCTGTAACGCATCTCCTTAGTCTCGCTTCGCCCCTCCCCAGGCCTTCAGTCCAGGGGAGCACTGCCCCCAACTCCCCCAACTGTTCAGCCAGGTCTCTGCTTAGATTCTGTCACCCTCCCTCTCCCACCCCAGGGCCTCCTGCCTGTCTCCCTCCCTCCCCAAGCTTAGCCCCTTGGCTGTGGCCACTGAGGGCCTGGCTGGGGTCCCAGGCACCACACCGCAGCGGCCAGGGCTCGGGACAGTCCCAGTCTGTCTGGCAGGGCTCCGGGTTCAGGATTGGCTGGAACTGCCCTTGCCTTTGGGAGGAGGGAGCTGTGAGAGGAGGGCGGGCGGCTCCCTCAAGGTCACCCTCTTTTTCTCTCCCAGCATCCCTGTTCAACCTTTGTCCCTTCGCCTCACCTTGAGATGGGCGGAGGCAAGGTGCCTGACTGGCAGAGGACCGGGGAGTGCAGGGCGGAGGAAGGCTTTTTGGGCTCTTGGAATTTATTCTTTCAGTAAATATCGAGTGCCTACTGTATGCCAGGCACTGAGAACACAGAAGTGAACGTGGTGGACACGATCCCTGCCCACGGCCCAGTGAAGAGACAGACGAGAAATAAACAATCAAACAAATAATGTAAACTTGTGTCCCTAGCAGTGTGACAAAGGCCCTGAGCGGGGATTTTGTCTTGGCTTCCCTAGGGATCTCTGGGTAAAGAGCCTTATCTGGCCTAGGGAGGGAGGCAGCCTTCAGACATGGCCAAGGGCTTTTGCGGAGGCCTGTGTGTGGGCTGAGCAAAGCCTCAGTTTCCTCAACTGGAAAACGCAGGAAATAACTCTGCCCCCGATCACGGGGTTGCTGCAAGGCAGCCTGCATCTTGGCCTGCAGCCTCAGAAAGAAGGCACTGTCACTGATGAGGGGGAGCTCATCAGTGAAAATGGCGGGGAGGGCCTTCCTGGAGACTAGCGGCTCTCACCAAGCTCAGAGGTGGCCTCAGGGATGTGAGGGACCCCAGATCTAGGGTCCAGCTACCAAGTTCTGCTGGTCCCTCTGCCGCCTGAAGCTGAAGGGGAGGAGGGACTGGTTCCGGGCTGTCTCCTTCTCTCCCCTCCCACACCCCCATGTTCCTGGCCACGTGGCACCTCTGCGCCTTGGGCCTGGGGAAGAGAATGATTCCTGACCTGGGGGCTGGGGGAGCCAGAGAAAAGTGGGTGGGATTTGGGGTACCGGGTTCTGCAGAGCAGCCCACTCCACCCTGCCCTGCAGCCCCAGGGCGGCAGGGAGGGGGTGCTGTCTCTTTAAGAGCCTTCAGGCTGCTGGGAGCAGATGGCCAGGCCGGCCAGGGCCCCTTGTCCTTTGTGTGGCTTTGCACAAAAGAGGGGGCCAGCTGGGGAGGGGGCGGCTGCAGCAGGTGGGAGGGTGGGGCCTTGGCCTTCCTCCTCCTAATGCAGTGCCATTGCCCCTTGGGAGGGGGTTCCTCACTAGGGATGATGCCCCTCCTATCTGGATACTGTGGCCTCCCCCCCCCACCCCGAATGCCTAGGACACCCCTCCCGTGCTGTGTCCCACCTCCTAGGCAGAAGCTTCATTACACCAGGGCCTGGGGACTACCCTTGCCAGCTCCAAGGAATAATCCTCCCCTCCCTGTTGCTACCTCCAGAGCAGAATCTTCGTCTGGCCCTGAGCCACAGGCTCTAGGGAGACAGGAGAGCAGAATTAGGTTCTTATGATGGTGGGGGTGGGGGACGGATGCTGGGGAAGCGGGGACACCAGGGGCTGGGGGCACGTGGGGCAGCCCTGGAGGAGGGAGGCCAGAATACACATGATGCTGAGGCCTGGGGGTGACCGGCTGGGCCCTGGGCCCTAGGTATAAGTACAAAGAGGAGGCAAGAGTCCGGGTATGAGGGGCCCAACTGAGGCCCTGCTTAATGGGGGGCCGGTGTGGGCAAGATGGAAGACTCCATCATAGGAGAGGGCTGTGTGCAGTGATGGCTGCCTGCCAGGCAGGAGGGGACAGAGATGACAGCTTCCCTAAAGATTAGAGGTGCTGGGGGCGGGGTGGCACCCTGCCACTCAGGAGGGGTCAGGCTGGGAGGCTCTTTTCATCTTGTAGCAGACCCCCTTAGCTCAGCTCTGCCCTTGGCCCATTCATTCTCCTCCTTTGTCCAGACCTCCCCACCCTGCGGCTTGGTGCCCAATCCATGATTTAAGAGGAGGAAAAAGGCCCTGTAGCTCCGGCTGGAGGTGTGGCGGGCAACGTGGCCGAGGGCTGGGTGGCCGGCCCCAGGGTGGCCCCATGTGGCCCGACAGCGCAGCAGCTGGGTGGGGTCGTGGCTGACTTTGCCCGGCAGCCCCCAGACGCCCCCAGGACCAAGAGGCCCCAGCCGGGTCGTGGACCGACCGCAGGACCCCGGCCGGCCCACCGCAGGCAGCGGGTGGGGGCGGGGATCCCTGGCTGGGCCCTGGGTTGCTTCTAAATTTAGGAATCTGATTACAGAGTGGCCAGGGAAGGGAAGGGAAGGGAGAGGAGGGTGCGAGTGTAGCCTCGGCTCCGTCTGGGCACAGCGGGGTGTGTTCGGGTGGAGGTGTGTTCAGGAGTCTGGGGCTCCGGGTGGGAGGCGCGGCGGGCGGGGGCTTGGGGCTGTGTGCGCTGCCGCACGTGCCCGGGGCGGCAGGGACGGGCACCGGCACAGCTCGCAGGCTCTGAGCCGCCGCCGGTGTGTGCGCTGGCTCTTTGTGTGCCTGGCAGGGTGGCTGGGTCTGGCTTTGAAAGTCTCTGCCCACCCCCCTCCCCCATCTCCGTCTGTGCCTCTCTACCCGCTTCCCAGTCTGTCACTCTGCCCGTGCTTGTCCTGGGGGAGGGGGATGCTGCTCCCAGCTGGGGTGACAGTGAACCCATTGGGGAGGAGACCCAGCTCCTCCCTCTCCCTGCAGTCCGGACCTTGCCCTACACCTCCCACTCTCCATCCCTCAGTCCCTTATGCTACTGTTTTGGGGTGCACACTGAAGCAGTTAAAGGGAATGGGGTGACCCCTGGGGACCCGCAGATGCACCAGAAGCTAGGCTTTGGCCAAGTAGCTCTTGGAGAAATTCATTCCTCGTTTGTCCGGCCTCCCATCCGCTCTGGCCCCCAAGGGCGCCTGAAGGGGGGGTCCCCCTGCGGAAGGGGGGACGGGGAGTTCCTTGGCAGGAAGGGAAATGGAAGGAAAAGCTGGGCTCCACCCGGGCGGGCGGGCAGGCGGCCTCGGGGCCCCCAGGGCAGGCGGCAGTAACCCAAGCCCACTGGTGTGTGGGTCTGGTGTACGCGTGGGTGGGGCTGTCCCCCAGCTACTGCTGGGGGGCAGCGGGGTCTCCCCCCAGGGGCAAGTCCGGGAGCCCTAGGGGCCCGCAGAGGGAAGCGCTCTCTACCCCGGTCCTGACCCCACCCCCTGGAGGTCTAGCCCCGGCCCCCAGGCCCCGCCCCCCGGGCCCTCCCTTCCACCCCAGGGCCAGATGTTCAGCTGGCGGAGGCATCGGCTGGGGGAGGGGTGCTGAGGCCGCAGCCGGCACTACTTCCCTGCCAGCAGCTTCATTGTGTGCGCGAGGAGCGAGCGGCGGCGGAGAGCGGGCGGGCGAGCGAGCAGCAGCCCGAGCGCGCCGGGGAGAGGGAGAGCGAGCGCGCCGGGGAGGGTGCGAGGCGGCGCCCGCGGCTGCGCTCCGCCCGCCTCCCGGCAACTCTGCCCCAGCGCCGCGCGCCGTGCGCGCCGTCCCGCCGCCACCGCCACCGCCGGGGCCCCGCCGGTTGCCGTCGCAGGCAGGGTTCTGGTTGGGACAGGGGTCCCCGCCTGGGGTCTGGGGCACCCCGGTGCCGCGGAGCCCGCGGGGGGCGCCAATTGCGCTGCAGCGCCCGCCTGCTGAACTGCGTGGGAAGGAGGGCGGTGGTGCTCCGTGGCGCCCCGAGGGCAGGACGCCCCGACTTCTCCGGGGGAGCCCCAATCCCGGGGAGCGCACAGAACGAGCGCGCTCCCCATCCGCACTGGACCTTGCGCTCATCCCCTGCGTACCCCACTTCTACACAAACTTTTCCGACGCCCTCGCCCGTGGGGGTCGCGGAGAGCGCTGGGCTGCCTGCTGGGCTCCCGCCCCGCGGGACCCTAGCCACGCTGACCTCCTGCCTCTCGTAGCCTCAGTGGCGACCTCTCCAGGCCGGGCCAGGCACGGCATTCGAGGCGAGCGCGGCAACCCAGGGTTGCTCTCCCAAGGCTCCCGCGCCCCCTGGGGCAGTCGGGCGGGGTAATGCCCTCGGTGATGGAGAAGCCGAGCGCGGGCTCCGGGATCCTGTCCCGTAGCCGGGCCAAGACGGCGCCCAACGGCGGACAGCCCCACTCGGAGGATGACAGCAGCGAGGAGGAGCACTCTCACGGTGAGCCCCGCGGCCTAGGGTTAAAGGCGCACCGGCTCGGGGGCGCGGAGTGGGCGGGCGGGGCAGAGTGAGGGAGTTGCCCACCACTGGCGTATTATACTGATGGTTCCTGCCCCCCACCCCCTGGGTTAGAGTCTCTGCCTTGCTTCTCCCTCAAGCCTGGGGCTGCCGGCACGGGGAATCTGGAGGCTCTGCCCCCAGCTGCCGAGGAGGCGGTCCTGCCCGCCGCGCCCTCCTCAGGGACTCGGGCGCCCCTTGCTTCCACAGTTGGACCCCTCGTACCTTGCCACCTTGCAAGGGAGTGAGGTCTGGCAGGGGCAGGGCCTGGAAAGACACCTCCACACCGAGCTGTGAGGCTCATGTGGTGGGGAGGAGCCTTGGATTCCCTGCGGGGCTGCGGTCCAGGTCTAGGGGCAGCCCTCCAACCTCCCCCCACCCCCCAGCCAGAACAAAGGGCTCTGCCTGGCCTGGGCTCCAAAACTGGCCCCTTGTCCTCTGCCCCCCCAGCCCCCCCATAGGCTATGACTAGGCAGGGTCTCTTCCTCTTCCAGTTCCTTCTGTGGCTGAGGGTAACTGAGGGAGAAGATGAGGGAAAAGTGAGCCTCCTGGAAGGTGGGGGCTGTGGGTGCTCAGGAAGGAGAACTCCAGGCCAGCCACCTCCCCCGCCACATCCTCCCATCCTCCCTCCCTCCCTCCCTCCCTCCCTGGAGTCCTGACTGCCTCCCCCTGGCTCCACAGACAGCATGATCCGCGTTGGAACCAATTACCAGGCCGTAATTCCGGAGTGCAAGCCTGGTGAGTGGCAGGACAGGCTGTGAAGGGAGGGCAGCGCAGGGCCCATGGCTTGGCCCCGAGCCCCACCTGGGGGAGCCCTTGGCTGGCACTCACTGGAAGGACAGGCAGGCGGGGGTGGGTGGCCCCGTGGCATGGTTAGTTTTCCTGCTCTGCTTTCCTGTCTGGGTCTCTGCCCCTCCCTCCCTTCTGGGCCTCACCTCACAGGCCACCCTCTGGCCATGGGTCCTGGCCACTGTCACCAGGCTGATCTGAGTGTCTTCCCTCCTCTTCTCCTTTGCCTTCCAGAGAGCCCTGCACGCTACAGCAACAAGGAGCTGAAGGGGATGCTGGTGTGGTCGCCCAACCACTGTGTGTCGGATGCCAAGCGTGAGTGGGTGGGACCCCCAGGTTCATGCACATCCCTGGGAGCTGGGGGCTTTGCTTCGTGCCAGCCAGCAGCCAGCTCTTCTCAGAAGGGGGCTGGAGGCTGAGGTGTGAGTTCAACCCCCTACCCTGGAGCTCAGGCGGACACTGGGGAGGGTAGCCCTCTCTGGGTGGGCCTAGGTCAGGAGTTACAACTCCTCCTCCAAGATCCGACCCCTCCCACCCCTTGCAGTTGACAAGTACATTGCCATGGCCAAGGAGAAGCATGGCTACAACATCGAGCAGGTGAGCCTTGGCCCTGCAGGGATTTGGGGTGGGGGCCGGACAGTCCTGGGGGCGGCTGAGCCTGAGCTGTCCCCTTTCGCGGGCCAGGCGCTGGGCATGCTCCTGTGGCATAAGCACGACGTGGAGAAGTCACTGGCCGATTTGGCTAACTTCACCCCGTTCCCCGACGAGTGGACCGTAGAGGACAAGGTGCTGTTTGAACAGGCCTTTGGCTTCCACGGCAAGTGCTTCCAGCGGATCCAACAGATGGTAAAGCCCTCCACCCCCGCCGTTGCTCCTCAGCCCCTCCTTTCTGACGAGCCTGCCCGGGGCCCAGACTCTCGGGTGGCCCCAGCCTCTGGCGTTGCCCCTCCAGCTGCCCGACAAGCTGATCCCCAGCCTGGTGAAGTATTACTACTCTTGGAAGAAGACTCGCAGCCGGACCAGCGTGATGGACAGACAGGCTCGGCGGCTGGGGGGCCGAAAGGACAAAGAAGAGAGGTGGGCGTCCAGGGACGAGCCAAGTGGGTGGGAGTAAGCCAAGCTCCTGGGGGGCCCTGCCCCTGCCTCACTCCTTCCCTGGCCCCTATGTCGGCAGTGATGAGCTTGAAGAGGGACGAGGAGCCGTGAGTGAGGGAGAGCCAGATGCTGGAGACCCCAAAAGAGAGGTGAGGCCCCAGAGCTGATCGGCCCACCAGCCCGCCCATCCGCCCGCTCTTTGGGCTCTGCCCCACCCGCCCCTTCTCCTTCCTCTGGCAGCCTCTGCCCTCTCGGCCCTTGAATGCCCGCCCAGGCCCTGGGAAGAAGGAGGCCCAGGGGTCTCAGTACCGCCACCACCCGCTTCGTACCCGGCGGCGCCCGCCCAAGGGCATGTACCTGAGCCCGGAGGGCCTCACTGCCGTGTCAGGAAGCCCGGACCTTGCCAGCCTCACGCTTCGAGGCCTTGACTCCCAGCTCATCTCCCTTAAGCGCCAGGTAGGGCACCAAGAAAAGAAGGGGCCGTGTGGAGGAGGCAGTCAGCTTCTGGGAACTGTGACTGGGTCAGCTGAGGTATAAGGGAGATGGTGCAGGTGCCAAGCCTGCCTCTGCCCCTGCCCTGTCCTCTGGGCTTCTGGGTGACTTGGAATTACTTTCTGGGCCTTTAAAAAAATGGTCTATGAAAAGGGGCGAACCATAGTGTCTTCCCTACTGTGAGGGCAAAATGAGCTAGACGGTGGGCGGCAAAGAGTTTTGCTGGGAAGTGGCACCGGTGTCTGCAGAAGAAGTAGGGTCCTGGTGAGGGCTGGTACTGATGGCCTCCCTGGCACGGACGGTGCGATGGTCCTTTATTTCCTGGCCTCCCCAGGTGCAAAGCATGAAGCAGACCAATAGCAGCCTCCGTCAAGCCCTGGAGGGCGGCATCGATCCACTCCGCCCCCCTGAGGTAGACCTGCTCTCCGAGTTGGGGTGCGAGGAGGGGTTCTTTCTAGAGGCGGAGCGGAAGGGGTTCTGCTGGGAACATGTTTTTGAGTATAAAAGATATATTCCTTGCTCTCCAGGCCAACACCAAGTTCAACTCCCGCTGGACCACAGATGAGCAGCTTCTGGCCGTACAAGGTGGGTTAGACTGTGAGGAGGACAGAGGGCCCCAAGAACCTCCCCACCTTCCAAGGAGCTGGGGCAGAGGGGAAAGATCAGGAAGTAACTAGTTTTAAGGGGGTATTCACACTCTGCTGCCCTTTTGACCCTTGCAGCCATCCGTAGGTATGGCAAAGACTTTGGGGCTATTGCAGAGGTGATTGGGAACAAGACTCTGACCCAGGTGAAGACCTTCTTTGTGAGCTACCGGCGCCGCTTCAATCTGGAGGAGGTGCTGCAGGAATGGGAGGCCGAGCAGGATGGGGCCCCTGGAGCCCCGGTCCCCATGGAGGAGGCTAGGAGAGGGGCTCCCTTGCCAGCCCCAGCCCTAGAGGAAGATGATGAGGTGAGACGGGGTGAGAGAAACCCTTCAGAGAAGAGAGGAGAGGAACCGCCTCCGTCCTTAGGCTGGGCTGACGGTGTGGTGGAGCCTGGTTTCTCACTCTTCTCTCTCCTCTCAGGTCCAGATTACATCCGTCTCGACATCTGTGCCCCGATCGGTGCCCCCTGCACCACCACCCCCTCCACCTCCCACCTCGCTGTCCCAGCCGCCCCCATTGCTGAGGCCACCTTTGCCCACGGCTCCCACCCTACTTCGCCAGCCACCCCCACTACAGCAGGGCCGCTTCCTCCAGCCTCGGCTGGCCCCCAACCAGCCCCCACCGCCTCTCATCCGCCCTGCCCTGGCTGCCTCCCGCCACAGTGCCCGCCCGGGCCCTCAGCCCCCACCTACCCTGATCGGAGCCCCTCTGGAGCCTCCGGCACCCTCACTCTGAGCCCCGAGGCCCTCTACCAACCAGAGGCTCCAGAACTCCTTTGCTGGACATTTTCAGGCACCTCTGGCTCCACTGAGGACAAAAGGGACTAGATCTTGCCAGGGCTTTCGAAGACCCAGAGCTGCTGACGGGCATAGCCTGGACCTGTGGGTTCTGCCCGTTTCTGGCAGCTGAGCCCATCTCTGTCCCCACCCCAGCCAGGCGCTGGGACTCAAGGGGCCTTCCGAGCTGGCCTGAGGGTACTTTCTCTTCCTGGATGGGACTGGAATGGCTGCCTCCTAGTCTGCTGGGGTTTGGCATTTGAGCCCTGCCCTTTGCGTGGAGGGGGTAGTAACAGTAGCTTGTGGGGTGGGGGAGAGGACAGTTTGGACTATTGGCTGTTCTTCCTCTTTCCTTTCTTTTAGCAATAAAGTCTGGGGGGAGATAGGGAAGGGGCTGAAGGGGGAAGGTGGGAAGAGCGATCCCCTGGGGCTTGACAGCAGCAGAGGCTTGGAGGGGCAGCTCTCCCATGGGCTCTGAGGGTGCCCACTATGCCCACCGCCCAAAAGCTCAGAGAAAGGGTCGGTGACACATGCAGACATGGGTTTATTTTTCAATGTTTTTAAAAAAGAAATAAAATCTTCCAAGCTCACTGAGTCGAACCCTGGGCAGTTGCTTCCTGTACCATGAGGGTGGGAGGGTGCACCCGCCTGCCCAGCGCTGGCATCTCCCTGGCCCCAGACAGGAATCCACTCTCTCCTGCAAGGATGGTGGCTGGGCCACATCTTGCCCATGGGGTCTGGGTCCCTGCCCGGTTAGGAAAAGGAAGAGGAGGCAGCAACTCAGATTCCAAACATTCTCTTTATTACGTGTTTGATCAGAGGAGAAACGAAGTGCGGGGGGGGGGGGGAGGGGCTGGGTGGAGAGGGGCCACCTTGCCTGGGAGCCCCCCGGCCACCACCCCCTTTGGGAGCCAAGCCATGCCCTCCCAGCCCCTCGGAGCACCCGGACTGTTCCATAGGGCAGGAGGGGGGAGGGAAGGTAGGAGGGGGAGCCCTTGGTCGAGCAGAGCCCGGTTGGGCTTGGGGCAGGAGGGCTGAGGTTGGCAAGGCCCCTTCCTGGGACCCAAGGGCTCGACTTGCCATGGAGCCTGGCCTGGGAGTGGGGGGGATGAGTAAGGGTGGAGTCATCATAAATCAAAAAAAAAAAAATAATAAAATAATAAAATAAAAAATAAAACCCATCACAAAAAAATGTACAACTCAGGTGAGGGTAGGGGCAGCCTCTGTGCAGGACCCCTCCCCTAATTTCTCAAGAACAGAAAAACAGCAGAGAAATAAATTAAGGGATGCCGCGGCCGCCACCAGCCAAGCGCCCATAACCAGCCACTCCCACACTGGCCACAGAGGTTAGCAAGCTGAGAGTCACTTGGCCTGTCTGTCCCCCCACCCTGTGGAAGGCAGAGGCTCCCGGCCCTGCTGCCTTATCCAGCCTCCTGCCAGGTGGCCCTGGAGGTCCTGGGCAGTGTCTCCTGAGAGGAGGGGCGACAGTGTCAGGAAGAAAACGCAAGGCCGAGATGAGTGGTGAGGGAAGTCACTGCTATGGAACTAGCTGGTGCCCAGATTAATGCCAATGACAGGGAGCGGTGGGGGGGGGAAGGGGAAGGGCGAGGGGGGCTGTGCTTTCAGACAGAGGCCCTGCCATCACGGAGAATGCCCAGTGTCCCTGTTCGGAGACCAGCAGCCCAGGGGGCCCCCTGGGGGCCCAGGAGCCCATCTGCCCTGCAGTCCCCTCCCCTCTCCCAGCCCTGGGGTCAGCCCCGCCTTCTGCCCGGGAGGGGGTGGGAGAAGATGGCACAGACTTTTGAGGAGGGGAACAAAAGTCCCCACAGCAGCTTGTGGAAGGAAATGCCCAGCTCTGGGGAAGGGGGCAGAGGATTCAGCGTGGAGGGAGGCCAGAGCCCCGTGCCTCGCCGCCAGCCCACCCACCCCAGGGCTGCGCAGCACCCCCGCCCCTGCCCCCAGCCCCCCAGGCTCCAGCCCAGGGACCTGAGGTCAGGGGAAGGCCACCTCTGGTGGTTTGCTTGGAGGGGAGGGAGGGGAGGGAGGGGAGGAGAGGGGAGAAGCCCAAAGTGGGCCTGGCGGAGGGCCTGACAGGGAACTCCACCACTCTTGCCTGAGAGTGTTCCAGCCCTGAGCCACCCTCCCGGGAAACCCCACAGATCCAGTCTCGACTGTCCCAATGGGGCAGGGAGGAAAGGTGGCCGCTGGGATTTTTTTTTTCTTTTTTCTTTTTGGTAATAAAAAATTTCTTGGTTTAGGCGAAATACTCTGTGCAACCGCAGTACCGAGGGGGAGCCCTGCCCCCCCTCCCCTTCCTTTGCCTCCTGTGGGAGAGAGGGGGGAAGGGGACTATCTGGGCAGGGGTAAGTGTGGGGGGAAAGAACCATCTCTCATCCCCACAAACATGGAAGAAAAACTGAGCAGGGCGGGGAGGGAGAAGTGCCAGCAGGGGGAGACACGCCAATCCATCTCTGCAGTCTCGCCCAGGTGGGTTGGAGCGGAGGCCCCAGCAGCTAAGTCCAGCGGGCCCGCCTCCGCTGCCCCCCCACTCCTGGCAGCCTGTTAAAGCTTCAGCTCGTTGGCTATTTTGGAGGCAATGTTTTTGAAGGCCATGGAGGTGCCCGATATCCGCTTAAACCGAACCCCGTTGAGAGAGAGCCGCGGCAGTTTGCACACCTCCATCTCCCACTGCACGAAGTTCTCGTGGCCGGGCGTGCCGTGCATGCACAGCAGCATGTACTTCTCGTGCAGCTCGCTCTGGCAGCTGTTTGCGTCCAGCACCTTGCGGATCTCCCGCATCATCTCGTTGGGCTCCATGGAGCTCGTGGTCTTCATGCTCCACGTGAAGCGGAGGGAGCGTGGCTTGGCCTCCCGCAGCTCCTCCTTTTCTCTGTCAGTGCCTCCACCGCCTACCACATGAGGTCTGTAGAGAGGGCAGAGGCCCCGTTAGCAGGGGCCCAAGGCACCCCACCCATGGGGAAGCCACCCTGGCACACGGACCCTGAGACCAGAGAGGAGAGCGGGAGGGTGCCCAGGAGGCAGCCGGGCTGGCAGAGGGAGCGGCAGACCTGGTTCGGGGAGCAGAGGGAGGGCGAGAGGTACGGGCGGTCCTTCACCTCTGTCTCCCAGGGCAGAGAAGGTGGAGCCAGCCCCTGGCAGGGACAGGGGTGACAGTTCCATGCTTTCCTTCAAAGACGGGAGGGTCAGGGAAGAGAGGGGGGCAGGCACTTGATCAGCAGCCCTGAGCAGTCCACAGGCTGGACAGGAGAAGCAGCTGGGGCACAAACAGGTGCCCAGGGCTCCTGCTTCCAGAAGACACCTGATCCGAGGAGCAGGGCCCACATCTACTGAGCTGGGGTGCGGGGATTCTCTGAGGAAAGGGAGGCCCCGAGAGGGCGGCGACAGGGCAGAACCACCAGAGGAAGAGCCAGGTGGCCGAAGGAGAGGAGCAGGAGGCGCGCGGCAAGCCCGGCGGCCTGGGCAGGGCCGGTGCTGGCTCCGGCCCTCTCACCTGAGCGTCTCCACTCGGTCTTTGCTTTCAGGTTCATTCAGGTTCCTCAAAAAACAGAGCGAGGGAGAGTTTAGTGCTGGGACCTCTCGCTCCTTCAGCCGCCGCAGACCCAGGTGAGGGTGGTCCAGGGAGGTGCCATTGGTAGGTGGGCAGGACTTGAGCCCAAAGGCCACTTGCCCATTACCTGGCAGGCAAACCTGGCTCTGCAGCACCTCACACTGGCATCTCGACTGTCCCTTTCCAACAGGGAGCCCCGCACAGGGGGCCTGGCCCTCCCCACACTCCCAGAGGGCTGTGCTGGGAAGGAGTTCCGCTCCGGGACGGAGGGGGGCGTGGGTGTGCAGGCACACGTGTCAGCACAGTCACAGCCGAAGCGGCATCCCGGCCAGCCCAGCCAGGGCTCCCGCTGTGAGTGGTCGTCTGCACCACTGGACCAGGTCTCAGAACCACAGTCCTCTTGGAGGGAAGGGGCTGGGGGCAAACAGGCCTCTCCCAGGAGGCTCAAGGGGCCAAGCTCTGGAACTGCTGTGAGATGCCTGGGGATGGCGGGGTGGGGAAGAGAAGGTCCTGAGGCCAGCTGCAGACAAGCCGCCTCCCCCAGTCTGTGGTAACTCCCCTTCCTGCCAGGCTGCCAGGCCGTCTGCTTGTCCAGAAGGGAGGACGGAGGGCAGGGCAGGGCAGACACCTCGGGAGGGTGGGTGGGGAAGAGGTCTGGCCCCACTGAGCGGCTTCTCCAGCTCCTGGCCGGAAGATGGGTGCCTGGAGCCAGGGAACTGGGGACAGCAAGAGGGCAGGGGTGTGAAGAGAGAGAGAGCGGCAGCAGCACATGTAAAAGGAACACAAAAACACCAGAGACACACGAATGCAGACAAGCGCACTGTGAGCCAGGAGCCTGGGCTGTGCAGGAGCCCGGCTGCTCTCCTCAGCCCCACCTGGATCCCACCGTGGGTGGAGGCGCCCTGCAGGGCAGGCCCCCACTGGGCCCCATGAGTCAACAGCTAGCCATGCAGTGAAGAGCTGGGTGGGGAGCAGTGGGTGGAAGGGGGAAAGCCTGAAGACCCTGTCTTGGCCGTTTCTGTCAGTTGGGGCACTGATATGCCTGCCAGGTGTCCCAGCCCCAGAGCAGGGACTGGGCTGACAGCCTTGGGGAACCAGGGCTCCCAACCTGGCCCTCGGTCTTCGCCTTGGTATCTGGCCCACCCAGGCCTTCAGAGAGGATGAGGACAGGGCCAAAGGTGGCAGAGCCAGGATCCTGCCTAGGAAGGGAGATGACTGGGTGACGGGGGAGCTCCCATCGTTTCGCCAGGGCTTCAGGATAGATGGCCCGGCCCTAAACATCCCAGCTTCTGGCTCTCTGGAAGCCATGGGCCATATGTGGAGAACACGGCCCAGAGGGGAGGCGGTTTGGTCCATCCAGATACTGACGGAGGCACGAGGTGTGCTGGGGTCACAGTGGGCCTAGTTCTGCAGGAGCTGCCAGAAGGGGGTGCTGTGCCCCACTCGTGAGGCAAAGGCTCTTTTGGGCCTGGAGGCATCAGACTGAAGCCCTGGGACCCCAGTGTCCCTGTGGTACCTCCAATGTCCTACCATCCCACAGGGCAGGGGCAAGAGATCACAGAACCCTGAAGTTCCAGGGACCAGAGAAGGGGACCCCATGAGACCCAGAATGAGATACCATTGCAGATGCACTTTTGACCCGGGTAGCCCCTTCAGAGCACATGCACAGACAGGTGAAAAGGGCCAAAAAAGGAACCAGACACTTGTGATCAAAGACCGGAACCCAGGGATGGGGGCCCAAGGGCAGGAGACAATCTTAAAGGGAGAATTCCCTGAGAAGGTCCCCTCTGCTGGAGGACAGGCCCATCATTTTCAAAGCTATTTGCCCTGAGAGGGCAAACGTGGCCTCATGGGACCGCCCAGTCAGAGCCGTCTTCGTCCCTTTAAGATGGCAGAGAGGACCACACAGATGTGGTTAGCAGATGGAAGAGGGAGCAGGAGCCAGAAAAGGGGAGTTAGTGACAGAGGCAGGACACAGACAGACACAGACACAGACACAGACACAGACACAGACACACACGCAGAGGGCTCAACGCCTACCTTCTGGCAAACCTGAAAGACAGATTTCTAAAAAAAACAAACAAAAAAAGACAAAATAAAAAAAGAAATAAAAAAAACCAACAAGACGGTATGTGGATAAGCAGGTGGGGAGTGGGCTTTATAGGTTCAAGGGTCACCCCACCTGTGGAAGAGCCGCTCAGCGAGACCAGAGTCCCAGACACCCGGTCTGCTCACGCCCCTCCCCGCAGCCCCGCACCTACATTCCTGGGCTACAAAGGGGCATGGCTTTTGGCTACTCCAGCTGCTTCCTGAGCTATGCTAAGGTGGGAGAAGAGGTGCAGGGCAGACAGGGAGCACCCCAAGAGGCTGGGTTGCTGGATGCACCTCAAGAATCAAAGCTGTCTCTTTGGGGTGGTCAGGGGGTCAGGTGTGAGAAACCTCATGAAGAGAATCCCCACTCTGGACCCCACACAGGAAAGCATCAGTGCATCGGGGTGCAAGGCACGAGGCTGCTCGGGGCCCCCACCAGCTGTTGCATTTATGGCCTTCATCCTGGCAACGCTGGGCTGAACACGGCTGCAGTGGAGTGGAGTGGCTGCAGCCGGACCTAACCAACTGGGTCGGGGGAAAGGAGGTCAGAGGGGGCGAAACAAGAGACCAGGAAAAACTCCTTGCCGGCCGAGCCTGGCTCAGACCTCATGACTTTGCAGCTGCGTCACCAAATATAAGTTTCCATGGGAACCCAGGAGAGAAGAGGGGGGCTTTTATTTTAGCATCCGAGTTCACACTCTCCCAGAGAGGAGGCGGCATCAGCATCGGCCATCTGCTCAGGGGCCAGAGAACCAGGGGTGTGTATATGGGGCTGGGGAGGCCTGAGAGGGACAAGGGACAGGAAGAGTCTGGACACCTGAGGTGCTGACAAAGACCCAATTTCTTAGGCTTCCCAAGGCCTCTTCTAACCCCAGGACCCAAGCCCAGTTCCAGGTGTCCCCATCCCCACCCCCAGGTGAGCAGGAAAGCCTGGTCTCACAGTGCCGCCCTAAGGCCCCTACTCACCTGCGTACAAACTTGGAGGTGAATTTGCTGAAAATGCTCCCTGACGCCCCCCGCCGTCCCTGGCTGTTGCCGGAGGGAGAGGCTGGGGTCACACCGTAGGGCAAGTTCTGCTGGTCCCGCACCTGCCGGAGCTGCCCAGCATGGAAGGTGCTTCGACTGGACACACCCCGGGGGAAATTAGTTCGGTCTGGGGCTCCACCACTGCTGCTGATGTTGTGGGCGGAGGGGGATGCAACAGGGACACGCTGGGGGGCTGTGCTGTGGGAAAAAGAGGTGGGGGTCGGGGAAATGCATCAGGGCGTGAGGAAGCCAGCACCACCAAGCACCTGGAGCCCTGAGGTGGGAACAGGGAAGGAGGATGCTAGGGCAGAGGCAGCCATCACGGAGGACACACGAGGTAGGGTGTGACCACTGAGGACGCCAGTAAGAAGGACATCTAGGGGAGGTGGCAGGAGATGGTGTGTGGGGGGGAGGCGAGGAGGGATAGTGTGTGGAGAGCAGAACAGGCTGGAGAGAAGTGGCTCCTCGGAAGCTAGGCAGACTGGAACCTCAAGGGGACAATGTTGACCAACCCTCAAGGACTGAGTCCCTGTGATGCTGACTGTCCCTGGGGTCCTAAGGAAATCCAGGAAGGCTCAGAAGAAAAAGGCTTCCTTCTGGAGCCTCAGGACGGCTTCTGGCATATCTGTTCTGAGAGGGAGAACTGGAGGAGAAGAGGGGCATTAAGCTATTTTTTGTTCCTTCCACTTCCTGGCTGCAGGGGACAAAGCCATTTCTTGTGGCTAAGAAGATAAGAACAGAGCAGGACCCCAAGTGGGAAGAAACTGTTGGGGGCAGGGGGTGGGACAGGCAGAGGGCAGCAGGTGCACCAGCTGCCCCAGCACACTTGCCTGGGCCGCGGCACCTCACAGTTACTGTCCGTGGGGGGCAGCCCAGTGGCCTTGTTGGGGTGCACGGAGGCCGACATGGATTTCTGGTGCTGGCGGGGCCGGGCCGCAGAGACTGCGGCAGAAGCAGAAGCCGTGGAGGCCCGGGACCCTGGCATGGTTAGGCTAGGAGACAAAAGCAGCGGAGAGGCCTGGGTTAGGGCAGAGGGTGGGGGCAGAGGGCTCAGGTTAAGAAGCAAGGGGGGCAGGAAGGGCCAGAGCTGGGTGCTTGGCAGGACGCAGGTCAGCCCCAGCAGCAGCAACGGGGAAGCCAGCCAGAGCCGAGGAAGGCAGGGCTAGGAAGCGGAGGGCAGGGTGAGGAAGGCCAGGCAGGCTGGGGCCTGGGGAGGAAACCACGAGTGCTGGGAAGCCGACGGGGCAACTGTCTCCGGGCTGCACTGGTCTCCTAGGAATTCTAAGAAAAAGGGGGTCTCCTCTTCAGGAAGAGCAGGGTGTTGCTAAGAGGAATGATCATTAAGCTCAGAAGACACGGAGCCAGGAACATGACACACCAAGAGATGCTGCCGGTCAGGCTGGGGTGGCTCTGCCCTCATGGGCACAGCTGCAGTTACCCTGGATGCGTATACCCCTGAGGTGGGCACTTCGGTTCTGCCCTGAGCTGGGGCCCCCAAAACAAAGCCTTAGCACTGATGCCTAGAGGAGCACAGCAGCCGTGCCTGGCTGCAGTCAAGAAGCAAGACGGCAGCGGAGACGACCGCGGAGTGGTCACCGGAGCACAGGGAAGAGGCGACGGGGGCTGGGGGGCTGGAGGGCGGAGAGGAGGTGCTGGTGTGGGGAAAGCTGGACCGGACAGAGCCAAGATGGAACTCCAGGGAGCAGGGAGGGGAGGTGATGCTGCTGACAGATGTCACCGCGGTGAGAGGTGGCTCCTGGGGAGCGTGGCAGGCAGGGCCTGGGCCTGCTCACCTGTCTTTGCCGTTCTGGATGGAGGCCTGGCCAAGGCTGGCCCTCTCCAGAAGTGGGGAATTCCTGCTTCGATTTGTGCTGGTGGAGAGGACACTGTTCTGTGGGGATAAAGGGCAGGACTGCGTCACACAAAAGCCGGAGCGCTCTACCGGCAGGGTGAGCAAACCTGTTTCCCTTCTACCTTCTACCACGAGAGGCGAAGGCAGGAGAAAGGGTTTTGCTTTTACTTTGCGGGAGCTAGGCTTTCTACAGTAAGCACAAGTGGCCCAGGAGGGAAGGTCAGGTAGGCAGCTAAAGGGAGTGGGTCTGGATGAAGAGAAGAGCCGCCTAGAGGGGACAGACCCAGCTGGGGGGGCCGGGGGCCGGGCAGGAGGAGCGGGGCTGGCTCGGAGGAGGAGAGGGATGGCGTGGCTCACCGTGGAGGGGGTGGGGGTAGTCTTCTTCCTCTCTAGGCCGGGCAGGGGACTGGCAGGTACTTTGGCTGTGCTGCTGGCCTTCCGCCCTGACTCTCGGTCCTCCTCAGGCCGCTTATTTTCGGCGTTGTTACTCTGAGTTTTCTTAGAGTAGGAATTCGAGGTGGGAATGGCAGGACCAGCTGCTGGGCCAGAGGGACAGCAGACATGGGTGAGGGCGGGGCCCCACGCACGGTGCTCTCCTACAGTCCTGCCAGAGACCCAGCAAATCCCACTTCACTGAGGCCGAGGGAAGGGACTTGTCCAGTAAGTGGCTGAACAGAGAGTGAAACTCGGCTGTGTCATCCAAAGCCCCCAGAACTTGTGACCTCGCAGCAGAGGGCGAGTCTCCCAGCCGCAGCTCTGCAAAGCACTCACCCTGGTCGCTGAAGCGCCGCTGCTTGGGGTTGGCTGAGACACTGCGCTGTACCTTGTGGGAAGGGGATGGAGCACTGCTATTGGTCAGATCGGCTGAAGGCCGGGGCTTCAAGGTGATGGCATCACCCTCCAGCTGCAAGAACAGAAAAGGGAGGGCAGAAGTCAGGCAGAAACGCCTATGGATGATCGCCCTGCCGGACACAAATCCACCCCAGGCTCACATAAGACACAGGCCCTGAAAGACCAATGTGCAACTGAACTCTCGTGGAGACACATGTGCCCCTACACAGACCCTGACAAACATAGCCAGAGACGCAGGACCTCCCGCAAAGATCCTGCCCTCAGAGAGGGATACACACTCCCCCAAGAACACACATCCAGACACAGAGACACCCCACCCCCCCATGCCTCCTGAGCAGGTTAAGAGGAGAATGAAAAGAGGGAGCCCACCACCACCAGGGGAGAGCAGGGTGGGGAGGCCATGAGTGCATGGGGGGACACGCAGAGGAACAACAGCCCCCCTCCAGAGACCCACGGACTCAGTCACAGACACGGTGATCCAGACGGGCAGCACGCTCATGAAGCCTCCAGATGCACAGACAGGATAGAAATACATGCCCAGAGCTATATACACCCAGACACGAGCACCAGGCAGAAGCAATACAGTCTCAAGACTCTTTAAGAAAGAGAGGGACCCGTGCGCCCACGGACCCATAGACGCACTCTTCCAGAAGGAGAGATACAAACATGTGGAAACAAAATTTCTACATCAAAACAGAACTGACCTGGCCAGACTGGCCTAGACCCAGTCTAACCACCACAGACCAAGCCAGATCTACTCACTCATGTGCAGACCCAGACCCAGGCCCAGACCCCACCAGCTTCCCTACTCATTCACTGATAGAGATCAGCGAAAGCAAAGACCAGAGGATGTTGGCTACCACAGCACATCTACTCAGAGAGGACCTTCCGCCCTCAACTGGAGCTAGAAGCATGGGGGTGTCACCACCAGCAGGGCTGGCCAGACCAGGGAATGGAGCGGGGGCACACACCTCAGAGCTCTTGTAGCCCAGGAGCAGATAGGTGGCCATCACCTCGTTGTACCTCTGGCCCACCAGCGAGTCCTGGATCTCTTCCCGTGTGTAACCCATGGACACCATCAACTCTGCATGGGGGGACGTACAGTTAAGGCTGGTCCCGACATCTATGCAGGCTCAACAGCAGCCCGGCCCAGCCTCACCTGTCCGCCGGGGGTCCTTGTAATCAGGGAGTGGCTCCACATAAGGCTTTAATTCATCATCTTCATGACCCACATTCATCCATCGATCTTTCATGATTTGCTGGGGAGCAAACGGAAGGGAAAGGGCAGAGAGGAGGGAGATTCAGCTTGAAAGTTTCCTTAGAAACCTGGGACTTCCCAGCCAGTGGGGTCTCGGCTGCTCACCTCTAAAGTGCCTCTCTTGCTGGGATTGAGAATGAGAAATTTCTTAAGCAGGTTTTCACAGTCTGTGGACATGTAGAATGGAATACGGTATTTCCCCCTCAGTACCCGTTCCCGCAGCTCCTGTAGGAGGGAAATTTAAATCAGCCCAAGGCCAAGAGAAGAAACCTAATATCGAGGCTCCGAAGAGCTTAAGACCGGCCAAGCAGATACAAATGAAATACAGTAGGAGGCAGAGAGCCCAGACTTGGCCCCTTCTCAGAGATGCGGTGAAGTCAAAGGCCCTGAGCCCTTTGGCCTGGCCAGCCCGTAGGCCTGAGGGCCTTGGAGGGCGAACGGGACACATGAGTGATCCCAGTCTGCTAGAAAAGAACTGAGGTTATTACACTGGGTGCAGAAGCCCTTTTAAATCGCTACCTTTTGCAAGCCCTTCTCTGAGGCTCTGGCATGGAAGAAATGTAGAGAAGTGGCGAAGGTGACAGGTTTGGGGTAAGACTGGAGGCCACGAGAGGAAATGAGGAATAAAAAAAATGATCGCGGCCTGCGCTGCACTCCACCTTGAGGTTCTGTCCGTCGAAAGGCAGGGACCCGCTGACCAGGGTGTACAGGATGACTCCCAGGCTCCACACGTCCACCTCAGGTCCATCATACTTTTTGCCCTGAAAGAGCTCTGGGGCGGCATAAGGGGGACTGCCACAGAACGTGTCCAGCTTGTTCCCAAAGGTGAATTCGTTGCTAAAGCCAAAGTCGGCAATCTTGATGTTCATATCGGCATCCAAGAGCAGGTTTTCTGCCTGGGAGGTAAGATGGAAGATGTAAGGGGACCAAGTGGAGCACACTAAGGCACTGGACAGGAAGGAGCTGAGGGTGGTGGGAAAACAAACAAAATCATCCCTAGTCTAGATCCTTCTTCACCAGCTCCAGGGCAGGCCTTCGATTGGTGTGAACAGGCTGAGCTGGAAGAGGGCAGAGCACGCTGCTCCTCACACAGGCAGCCATGTGAGAGCTGAGGTCTGCAGGCCCGGAGACGCCCCGAGCTGCGGAAAGCTTCTGGAGCAGGCCCGGGCCAATCACGGGCATC
Source organism: Pteropus vampyrus (assembly GCF_000151845.1). Taxonomy (NCBI): domain Eukaryota; kingdom Metazoa; phylum Chordata; class Mammalia; order Chiroptera; family Pteropodidae; genus Pteropus; species Pteropus vampyrus. Next base: position 1,679,146 of record NW_011888925.1, on the reverse strand, counting down.
TGCGAGGACTCGGGCTGGGAGACTCCCAGGCAGCCCCGCACTCTAACGCCTCAGTGAAAGAGGTGAGTGCGTGCACATGCCTGCAAAGCAGCTGTGACGCGGCTGTGAGAACAGTCAACATTCCTCCCTCGCTCAGCCACCAGGCTACCTGAAGGGCCAGCACAGTCTGGAGCCCTCCTGCCATGCCTGGCAGCACTGGAAGGTGACGTGACGACTGAGAGGTAAAATAGCAGAGATCCTCTGCTCACTGGCTGGAATGGGATCCTATATTCAGCTATAAAGCCTAAATCGTAAGTAGCCCTAGGGGCTTCCTCATGGTCTCCAAACAATTCAAGGATGGAGTTTCCTTGAATAGTGAGGCCTGATAGTTACACGTCATGGTGAATGGAGGGTGAACCTGGCCCTGACTCGGGCACAGGGGGTAAGAGCACACCTTACCTTTAAGTCTCTATGGACAATAAACTTCTGGTGGCAGTACTGCACAGCAGACACTATCTGAAAGGAAGGAAGATGGGTTAGCCCAGGGCCACCTGAGGATAGGCCACAGGGGCTGGCAGAGCTGTGACCCCAGGACCTAGTTCTAAGTCGCCACATAGATATCAAAGGACCCTCAAAAGGCCACTTATAGACAGGCAGCCCCTACTTGTATGCCAGCCCAAAGGGCTGAGGTCGGGACCATACTCCGGGGAGGAAGTCACCCACCTGGCGGAATTTGGCCCGAGCCTCTTTTTCTTTCATCCTGCCGTGAGCCACTAGGTAATCGAACACCTCTCCTGCAAGAGACAGGGGCAGGTCTGGGTCAGAGCTTGCTGGGGCTGGGGGAAGGAGGCGCACAGCAGGAAGAGGTAGTTCCATACCTACCTCCACTGGCATACTCCATGACAAGGTAGAGCGTTTTTTCAGTCTCGATCACTTCAAATAATTTAACTACAAGAGAAAAGGCCAATCCAGGAGTCAGAGAAGTAGCAGGGGCCAGACGTCAAGCCCCAACATGTACAGGGCACCCTAGGGATAAAGTTCCCCCTTTCATACTCCACCTTCCCAAGGACATGTTCCTTTCAGAACAGCCACACCCCTAAGGACAGCTCTGGGTGCCAGAGACAGAGCTGGATGTAGGCCTGGGCGCCCCGGAAGCATCCTTGAAGATTCTGGGCTCCAGGAAGGAAGAAGCTCACGGGGAGGACCTCACGCTGGGCTACATGCTGGCATGTGGAGCCCTGCTGCGGGGGAAGAAAGGGATGACAGCTGGTTCTCACCTATGTTGGGATGATTCAAAACCTTCATTATTCTTACTTCGCGGAAGAGCTGGAAAATAAAATACCAGGGGTCAAGCCCTCAGGTCACATCCAAACAGAGCCACTGCTAGGATTCTTTTTCCAAAAGAGAAAACGGGCAAGGAAAAGAAATGTGGTAGTTGTCCGGGTCATCCATGCCCACCTTTGATGGCTGAGAAGCAGGTGAGAGGGGAGGAGGGCAGGAAGGGTCAGTGGGAGGAGCACTGGGCTCCGATGGCCTGTGCCGGAGGTGCAGCAGCTGGGTAAGCCAGCCACGCCCTCTGCCGCAGTCTACCCAAAATCCTGCCCCCGCACAGCAGGCAGGTTTGGTTGGGTTCCTCTGAAAGAGGGAGCGTGAACCATGTACATGAATATTCAGAACTGAAGTTCAGTGACAAAACCGACTCCGGCTTGGTCTGTGTGTGGTGGAGGGAGAGCTGAAGGGGGACCCCGTCATCTTCTGCTTTACAGAAGTCAGAGGGCTCTGCACTGGTGAGCAGGCCTTTCTCTCCTGGGCCTCTGGGTGGGGACAGAAGAAGCCACTCCTATATATAGCTGATGCCAATTTTAATCAAATCCACCTCCACACACTCACGCTCTCTTTGTGAAACAAAATCACGGACTCCAAACCATACATTTCCATAAAGAAAGATGACAGAAATGAACTCCATCCCCTCTGCGGGGGCCAGAGAACTGGAGGCGGGGCTTCTGTAACTTCCAGGCCTCACTATTTGCACAAAGAGCAGAACTAGTTTTGTTTTGTTTTGTTTGGGGACGGGGGTCTGGAGTATAGTTTATGAAATGAAGTGAACACTTTTTTTCCTTTAATGAGATCCCAGAGTGTCCGTGAGCTGGAAATGAGAAGAGGCAGGCTTCCCAATCTTCAGGAACCCGGTTCGGATCTTCGCGCCCTTCTCTTGCTGGAGCCCAGCAGTTGTCTTGGATGAAGCAGCAAAAAATCCTGAATAGCACCTCAGGGGTAGTAATGGGGAGCAGCAACGGCATGGGGTCTGGAGGCAGCTGCCGGGGTTCTTCCCCCGAGGAGGTGCTCACCTGGCCTGGAAGGGCCTTCTCCATGGACAGTATGGAGCTTTCTAGGCTTGTCTAGAACCCTGAGGGGGCTAGCTTCTCCAGTGTTCCTCATTTAGAGATCGTTGCTGGGATCAAATTTAAACAGAATGATTTGGCCAGAATCAGATTGGCCTTAGCAACAGAGTACGTTGAAAGGCTTTTAAAACGTCTACATTTGTCTGGTACTGGGCCTCTCACCCGGTCAGGGAGAAAAAGAGGTGGGAAATAAGACGGCCGGGCTGACTCTGGCAGTCACTGTGATGATGGCAGGCGGGCTGCTTCAAAGACCAAATAGCCCACACCAACCTGGGTCCTACTCTGTGGGGTCTGAGCCAACCTGTCAAGAGTAGCCATCTTTCCCTTCCTTCTGGAAAGCTCCAAGCAGGGAAGCCCTGGTGATGACAGCAATGCTCCCTTTAAACCAAAGAACTTTAAGGGGATCCCACAAATAATAAAAAATAGTAAACACTTTGGTTCTGGCTGTCATTGTCGGGGAACCTCAGCTCACACAGTGACTCTGAGCGCGTCTCTCGATAACAGCTCCCAACCCCTAGTCCCAAGCTGCCAGATGTCACTGTAGTTGACTCTGTTAGCACGAGGTTATGCCCTCTCCTAACTCAAACAACAGTGTGCTCATGAAAAGAAAACTTCAATCTGCCACAAGATGAAAAGCACCAGGTGAATCCAGGTCAGAAATGTGAACCGGGTTAGTGGGAGTATGAGGGCGCCAAAGAAATCTGACTTGACTGGAACAGGGGCAGCTTTGTGGGAGCCAGATGGGAGACCTCGTCCTCCCACTGGCTGCCGGAGCCCAGGATAGGGGCAGGGGCACAGAGTTCCCCGTTCTTCAACAACCAGTCACTGGAAGCTGTCCCCCTTTCACAAACGAAAGTCTCCTTTCCTCCATCCTACCAGCTTTTCATAGTTTCTTGAGCAGGGGACACGTGTTTCCACTGGGAGGGGTTCACCAACCAGCTAAGACAGACCTGTTTCCCACTGTAAGTCAAGGAGGGAAGGGAAAAGTCCAACCTCATCTACCTAAGACTACATGCACATGACTTTGTGACTTTTAGCCAAGAGGAGCCTAGAAGTGAGAAGGAAAATTGGGAGCACCTGTCCTTAGTCTGCACTCACTGTCAGAGGCATGAAATGAGTTTAGCTTCTAAAAACCCCAGTCTTAAATACTCATTCTCTAAAATGCAGCTGGCACAGAATCCAGGGGAAGGTTCCTATATCTTCTTATCCCTGTACTTCTAGAGCTACCCACCTTGGATCATTCCAGATCTTGGAATGTGTTTCTAGTAATAACTACAAACAAGTACTTTTGCATAGGGCTGGCCACAGGCCAGGAGATAGCGTGATATAGCAAGTAGGTCGGACAGGTAGGCCACGTGGCTAGGAGGGGGCAGCAAGACTCCTGAAGAGCCAGTGCTTGTACCAGGAAGCCTGACCGGGAGGTGCCAACACAGAGGAGCCAACAAAAAGTAGCAGCATCATAGAGAGAAATGGGGGGGACAGTGAAATGACCAGAGAGTTTAAAATGGGTATTCAAATGGGATCAGCAAATCACTGACCCCTGAGAGGCTTAAGAGACTGACAGGTGCTGTATACACTTACTTTCTGGAGGCTGGATGAGTTCAGCTGGGTCTTGTCAATGATCTTCACAGCTACCTGAAGATGGGACAAAAAAAAAGCCCAAGGTTACCTCTTCAATTGAGCTAAACCCAGGACTGAAATCTACTTTCTCCTTTCTATTTCCACCTCCTTTTTGTCCCATCCCTCTTGGCATCCCTATATCTTCAGATTTCATTTCTGTCTGACAAACAAGAGGTTGGCTGTGGTAGCAGTCCCACCACTACTTACAGGGGTGTCAACAGTTGGGCGATGCTGCCATGTCCTCAACCCTAGCACTCACCTCTTTCCCAGTCAGGATGTGCCGAGCCAGCTTCACCTTGGCGAAGTTACCTTTGCCAATCGTCTTGAGGAGTCGATAGTTGCCGATATGGGGCTGCTCGTCAGCAGAGGTGGCTGAGTTGCGGCCCCGCAGCATGTTGGACTTACTGCTGGGCTTGGAGTCGAGGTGTCCCAGGGTGGGCTGCAGGGTGGAAAACGCACATCTGTAACTGTGCTGCCCTTCCAGTCCCCACACCCCCTACCGCTCTGCAGAACGTGTAAAAGGCTGGGTGTGTCGGAGCCAATTCCAAGGAGCCAGCAGAAATGCGAAGAATCAAAGAATCATAAGACGAGTTAAAAGGGACAAGATGGTGAGAAGAGAGCCAGTCTTTCCTCCAGAAGAGCACAGCCCAAGGTCCAGTGCCAACACCCTGTGGGCGTTAGAGCTCAGGACCTGAGCTGTCCCGTCTGGCTCCACCGCCTGGCAAAACAAACCCCCACTGATAACCCAACAGCTCCTCCACCTCACGTGGGACAGCGCCTCCTACTGTCCACCCCGTTGCCTGTTCACTGTGAGAAGGCTGCATCTCACAGGCGCAGGAGCAGCACCACCAGAATGGCTTTGAAGCACTCACTGCCACCCAACACTTTACATTTACCTTCATTATTTCTCGCTTCGCACTGATTTGCTGTCTATCCCGATGGAATGGAAGCTCAAGATGTATCACTTACTCACGGATACATTCCAGCACCTAGACAGACTGGACTATGGTACATGCCCAATGAATACTTGTGCAACGAATGAACCGAATGACAGGGTCCAAGAGAGGCAACAGTATGCCCTCCTTAGATAACCCATCGCTCGGATAGGGTGTGAGGAGGCAGAAATGATGACAACAGCACTGAACAAGTACGTAAACATAACACAAAGAAGGTATGGTCCAGAAAAAATTATACACCCTATGAAGACTTGTATTGTTCTCAAAGGGCTAAGCATAGAATTACTATGTGACCCAGCACTTCCATTCCTAGAGAAATGAAAATGCGCATCCACACAAAACTCATACAATAATATACATTCATGATACCCATATTCATAATAGCCAGCAAATGGAAACACCACAAATGTCCATCAACTGGTGAACAGATAAACTGTGGAATATCTACACAGTGGAATATTTGTTGGCAATTTAAAGAAATGAAGCACTAACACACGCTACGACTTGGGTGAACTTTGAAGACATGATACTAGGTGAATGGAGCCGGTCGCAAAGCCCACATATTGTATAATTCCATTTCTATGAAATGTCCAGAATAGGCAAATCCACCGAGACAGAAAGGAGACTTGTTGAGGGCTGAGGACAAAGTAGGGTTGGGGGATTGTGGGGATGAATACACAGCTCTGTGAATTTACCAAAAGACATTTAACTGTACTCTTTCAATGGGTGAACCGTATGGTATGTGAATTGCATCTCAGTAAAACTGTTAAGACTCTGGTCTAAGTCTTGATTACAGCCCCGATTACCTCTCGAAGAACACCTGATGCCACTGCTCCAGCATACTGGGACAAAGCTGCTCCCAGAGCCTCAGCCCAGAACCATTCAGAGTGGCCATGGAATGACTTGCTACCACAAAGGAACTGTCCAGGGTTCCTTCCTGAGCAAGAAGCTTGCTTCCCCAACCAGTTGCTTTTCAGGCAGAAAACCAACAATAACACAAAATAAGTATCTACTGATGTTCTGCTTCTTCACTGTGTCAAGAGGGCTTTCCTTTCTCTCTGCATAGTAGCTTAGCTGCTGGCTGGTTTGGGATGAGCTGCTCAACTCAGATCCCAGAAGCACAAGGAAGAAAGAACTCACGGGTATGGTAGACTCTGAAGGGAGAGGTTCCTGACATCTTTTAACCTCCTTGGCCCTTCAGGGAGCGTTCTCTCCTCTGCAAGTCAAAGTCCCCAAAGCCTCTGCCATCCGTCCACTCTGGACCGTAGCGCTCTCCTGCGCTCTGGTCTCCAGGCACCCCGTAGTTCACCTAAGCCTGGCTGGTCCTCAAACAGCATTTGCTAGACCAGCAGATTTCCAAATACCTGTTTTTATTTTCCCTCCAAAAGGAACTCTAGGGTTCACACCCCTTGAAGAGAAGGACATTTCTAGGCCTTGCTGGTACTTGCACTTGGGTGAGTCTACCAAAGAACAATTCCCATCCATCAGGGTCCCGAACGCCTGGCTTCCATGGCCTACTTCGTCTCAGCCCCATCTCCCTGCAGGTGCCACCTGTCTGCCTCCCGCCCCGCCCACCTGAGGGGCCAGAAACAGGGAAAACCTCCCCTCTGCCCCAACTCCTACGAGAGGAAGATGAGTGGAAAAGTTTCCTTGGCAACCTCGAATTCACTTCCTTAGATTCTTGTCATGCCCCTCTTTTCTGAGGAGATGACGGCAGTCACCAAGTCCTCAAAATTCGGAATAGGGATTCAATGTCTACCCGAGGATTTGGGCCCTCTGCCTGTCTGAAGCCCCACCGGGGAATCCTGCTGCTTGTCCTGCACTGCGCTCTGTCCATCCCTCTTGGTGTCACTGGCCCCAGGGGCTGGTCTGTGTGGCACAGCAGGACAGCATTCCCCGCCAGGCTCAGCTACATGCTGGACTTCAAGGAACATGAACAACCACAAGAGGGGCTTAAGAGTGTACATGCCAGAGACAGACTGCCGTGTCCTAAATCTGCCACTTACTCAGCACATGTTAACTTTATAACGATCAACGCCATCCTTAAGAGGGAGAAGAGATTATTACAAAGGGGGAAGGAAAGCATGCAAAAGATTAATGGCGTGATCACACCTGACGGAGCCGGCAGATAGTCTGGGGAGGTCGAAGAACTCTGTCCAATAGAACTTGACCGCCTCACTTACCAGTGTTAGCTTCCCATCTGTAAAGTGGCAATAAAATATTCCCTACTTCATATTGGGTAGATGAGAGAACACGCATAAAATGCTTCACCCGACGGTTAGTCAGTAAAGAGCAACCATTACTGCTATTATTTCTAGTTCCCAAATATTACCGTCCATAAAGCCAGAAGTCTCACTGTCAACAAGACTTCCGCATCTACATCAAACCCTTCTAAGCCAGCTGCAGCGCAGACAGAGGCCGACAAGAGATGCTATGGCCCTTCCTGCTGGAGAAAGGTCCAGGCTGGGTGTCGGCCACCCTCCCGTCCGGCCCCCGTTGCCAGCCCACACTAGCACTCCTAGTCTTCCCAGAGGGGACTGGACGGGGCAGATGGGAAGGGCTGGTTCCACAACGCTAGGTGTTATCGGGACAGTTAAGAGAGAAGATTCTGCTTGTCCAGGACCCAGAGAAGCAGAGGACACCGGTGTGTGCTCTTTGATTCCCTGCTCTAAAAGCCGCCCATTCCCCTGTCAGGACTGAAGCACCAGCTCTCGAGACTCCGAGCGTGCAGTCCCCTGATCCCCTTGCCTCTTCTAGGCTGTACGATGTCTCCCACAGCAGGGATGGGGGAGGGGGCGAGGAAAGCCCACAGGCAGGAAGGACAGCAAGGAGAGAGTCTCCAGTAGAAGATGCTTCTCTGACCCGGGCCCCACGCGAGGCCACTTCCCGGAGGGCTGACAAGGAGGTAAGCGAACGGGGTGGCTACTACGGAGTCCCTTCCATGGTTCCGCTTAGGTGCACTCAGCCTGGACCCAGACCTCGTCAACAGGATGGAGGGCTGAAGACCAGCTGCCCTTGAGGGCCAGCTAAGCAGGTCCTGGCTAAAGCCACGCTCTCCCCTCTACCTCGATCCTCCTTGCTTACAGTTAAGATACGAACACCAGACATTCCCAGAGCTCTGGCCGACATCACACCCAGGCAGGTCCCAGAGGTCTGAGGGCATTTGTGGAAAGTGAACCCCAGGGCTCCCAGGCAGCCTTCAGAAGGAAAAGGGGTCACCCTTTGGGGCAATATTTGGAATCAAATGGTACACCACACAGGCCTGGTTCAGAAGTAGGGCCTAAACAGTTTTGGGGTCCTTGGTAGAGGGGAGGAGAGACATAGGACGTGAGGGATAAAAGAAAAAGAGTCCCACTTCCAGTGGGCCCTTCAACCTGGGATCTCGTAGCTCGGCCCAGGCGTGGTGCCAGGTTTGCCCGGAAGACAGTCTCCACCCCGAGAGGCCCAGCGCTGACTCAGGTAGGCAGGGCCCCTTCCCTAATGCTGGAGGCTCCCACCGTCAGTTCGCCCCTGGAAAAGCTCTGCTTTGGGGCTCGGCATGCACAGCTGGCCTCGAGTGTCCTGAGGCTTCCCCAGGACTGGGAAAGGGCTAAACTGGGAGGGGTGACAAGTGTTCCCTGGCCAGGGGCAAAGTAAGCCCAAGCACTGTGGAGTGGAGGGAGAAAAGTGTCCCTTGGGCACTAGCCCTGGGCCTAGAGCCCAGTCTCCCCTCACTGGAGTCCCAGAGTGGGCCTCTGCCGTCACCAGCCCCTTCCTCTCACTCAGGCTGAGCCTGCTGACTTGATCTAAGGGGAACTCTCCTAGTGGCCACTCTTCCCTTCCTGGCCAATGACTCTTTCTTTATCCTTACCCTGAATTTGACTACCCTCTGTCAGTGCCTGGCTCCCTTTAGCAATTCTTTACAGATCCTGTGTTTGGGTGGGAGAGAAGAAGGAGGCAAGGGTGATCTCAGAGCAAAAAAAAAGGGGAAAACATACCCGGCTGGAGAAAGGGACAAGGACTACCAGCGACTTCCATTCAGCAGAACCCACAGCAGAACCTGTCAGGCAGCGAGGGCAAAGTACAGAGGCCGGGAAGAGCCAGGCCCAGGGCGGGGGCTGCGGCTCCACCAGCCACCCTTACTCAGCCGAAGCAGGCGACACCTTCCACCACCTCCTCAGTGAAAAGTAGCGAAGCAGCCAGGCCCAGCGGCTCCTGCCTGGGAACCTGGACTGTGTCGCAACCGAAACCACCACTAGTAGAGAGAGACCAGGCTTGGCAAGGAGAGCAACGGGTGCAAAGCCCCGCGGCTTCTCTCGGGCCAGGGCCTAGTGGCCAGGAAATGCATGCACTTCAGGATAGTACACCAGGAGCCAGGTGGGAGGAAAGGGGCAGGAGGGGAACAGGAAGGAAGGGAGACCGAGAGAGAAAGGGGCGGGTTTAGATCAACTTCCTTCTCCCTTCCCCTCCCCCTCCCCCTCCCCGGAAGTGGGCTGCCCCACCCTCCCCAAGGTGCTCGGCTGGGTAACAGCTGGGAGAGGGTGAGGAGGAGACGCAGTCCAGCCAAGGCTGTCATAAAGTCTTTATCTCACTTGCAGCAGGTGCGGAGCTGGGTTAGGGCTCAAATCTGCTGTGGGGCGGGATGGGGCAGGAAGGAGTACGAGTGAATGAGACCTGCTGACCCAGACAGGGGCAAGGCCAGCAAGTCACCCCCTGAGAACAAGGGTAGGGGAGGCGCTGGGCAGAAAGCAGCCATCCAACAGTGGCAGATGGACCTCCTACTCCATGAAAAGCTGCGTTTAACCTTAGAAAAATGCATATCCTACTTACAAACTACTTTGGACATAATTTCAGGGGGCCTGGGGAATTTGAAGCCCCTTAGAGGTCTATGGGTTCTAGACTAAGAATCTTTGTCATTGACAAGAGAATGAGATGTTTAACCCTAAATTTTGCCCAAAGGCTGGGTAACAAACCAAATGTCCCTCTGAGTCCCTCCCAGCCCTGCTTCTGGGAGGGCCTAGGGGCAGCAGGGGCGGCAGTTCTCACACCTTCCTCACACCTTCGCCCTGCAAAGCCCCTGCTGACTGTGGAGCCCCTCCTTGGCCCCCGCTGTGTTCTAGTCCCCGCCTTTCTTCCGGTTCCCTGATCAACTTCGTATTCATTCTACTCCTCTTGGCTAGGATCTTTCCCATGAAGCAACTCACTGAAGACCACATGCTGCTAGGTCATAATTCCCTCTAGGGAAGGGCAAAAGCTCCTCTGTGCCCAGCACCTGAGCACAGACACCTGGAGACCATGCTTCTTCCGTGTTTGCCTTGCACACGACATTCAACATTTCTGATACCACCGTCAGCCAGCACATACTTCCTGTGTTCTCCACACCAGAAAGCACCCATTTTAGAGATAGGAAACTGAAGCACAGAGGTGAAGAGACTTGTCCAAGGTCCTACAGCCTCCCATGCAGAGCTAGGACTGGAGCCCAGGGCTTCCGTGCCTACTTCATCACTCTGCTGTCCCCTTTACCAGCTCATCAACTCTTCTTGATGCTTAATCTGCTCTCCCTCCCCACCCCCCCAGCAAAGAAGATAAGTCCCTGGCTCTTCCTCCAGCCTAGAAGGGGCAAGATGTGAAGACGTGAGAAAGCTGCCTGGGACCACAAGAATGCCAATGTCAGGTTAAGGCCAGTGGTGAAGGCCTACCCAGGTGGTCCCATAGCGACCCTTCCTCTCACTCCTTAAAGTGGGCCTTGATCTCAGTGGAAGACGTCGGGGTTTATTCTGGACCCTGGGCCCAGGCTGGCCTGGGACCACCTGTGCCCCTTTACTCAGAAGCCAGAGTGGGATCAAACGGCTTTATTTCTCTAGTCGCTAGGGCTTTGCAGTGCGACGACGGAAGGATTGTTTCTCCAATCCTATTTTCAGGAGGCAGGAAGGGGATTTCTCTACTGAGAAAGTACCAAGCACTGACCTCAAAGAGAGGCTGGAGAGAGATGGGGTAGGACTGAGATGAAAAGTCACGTGGCCCTGGCAAGTCACTAGTTCTTTAACCCTTCCTCCTTCACTGCATCCAGGAGCTTTCTTTGCACCCTTTGATCCCCAGCAACTGTCATTCTCAACTGCCAACAGTCAATAAACCAGTGGAGCATTCTGGGTAGGAGAGATCTTATAAAGCTGTGGTAAGCACTGACCTGCAGAGAGGATGGATGCACTTCCCACCCCTGAAATTAACTGTGATAGCTCCACCTAGGACCCCCACCTACCCTTAATACCCCATTGTAGAGGGGAGGTGGGGCTGTGTCAAACTCAAAGGGCTATTCCCTTTTCCCAGCCAGGGTGGGTACCTCCCTAACAAAGGAGACCAGCAGAGCCTGCAGCTGAAGCACAAAGCCAAAAGCAAGGGTAAGGTCTCTGCCCTTTACTCTCTGAGCTACAAGCCTCACCACAGAGCGGGGAGACCGGCACTGCAGCCGGGCCTCAAAGCAGCCACAGCTGAAGCCGGGGCCTGCCTGGGAAGACCAGCAGGCAAGAACCTGGCAGGAGATCAGAATCGAGCCACCTCCAGCTCACTCCCCTAGGTGCATGGACGCCACGATGCAATGAGCACCCCGCAGTCTCCTGTCTTCAGAGCCACCTGGAATGCTGGGATCCTTTTCAGACCCAGTGGATTCTACTGAGTAACCAGAGCCTCAGAAGCTTTCAGCACCACTTCACTCCTGAGAATCTGCTCACCGCGTTTGGTCTGTATCTCACTCCCCAGTTACTATTGGGGATTCAGCAAACCTTTGTTGAGTGCCAAGCCAGAGCCAGTTGCAAAGTTCAGAGAGATCTGGTCCTGGCCTTCTAGAAACTTGGAGGAGGGGAACTGCACATGAGACTCACTTCGGTATCTCCGCTTGCTGTGTAAAGGGAGGTGGGACAGCACAGCAAGGCTCTGGAGGCAGACGGACCTGGGCAGGAGCCCTGTCTTTGCTCCTTACTAGCTGACTGAACACGAGCAAGATTACTTGACATCTCTAAGTCTCAGTTTCCTCACCTGAGACATGAGGACACTAGCTATAACCACTTCGCAGGATCGGTGTGACTATGAAATGAGGAAATTCGCACAGTGCTGACCATGGTGTCTCCTGTGCGATAAGGTTTCGGCAACGTTTCCTACGACCTCTCTTCACTTTCGGGCAGGAACCTTTGTTTCCCAGCTCAAGGGGTCCTCTGAGACAACTAGCAGTGCAGCAAAGCTGGTACTCCTTCTAGTATCAGGAGAAGTCACATTTCTACCATGGCTGGGCTGTCACACCAAAAGGACCCTTTCCTAACAAAACCACTCGGGCCAAGAGGAGCGGGTGAATGAGAAGGCAGCCACGCCTCTGCCCTCCGAGTAGCCAAGAGGAGGAAGGTGTGCCTGTTCTTCCCTTCCTCAACAGCTCCTTAACTCCTTCCTCCCAGAGAAGACCCAAGAAACAGCTGACATACCCGTACCACATGGTGCCAAGGGCTGGGGGAAGCACACACTGCCAGCCTCGCACTCCATTCAGCTCCTCCCCTACCAGTGAGTTACTGTAACCATGGAGACCAACAAGTTTCTCCATATCACAGGAGCACGCCAGCCTGCCAGCAGCCCTGAGCTCTGGGGGAGGCAGAAGGCAGCCTGCAGCAGAAAGGTTTGGCTCACTTTACAGAAGATTGTGGGGAGCTGATGGAAACTAACCAGTGCAGCTGAGGTGCCTGGGCCTCCCTCTAACTTCCCTTTCTTTGCCAAGTAATTTATGTTTTTAGCACGCTGTCTGGCTGTATCTGGTGTGGTGGTGAAGGGCGTCCTCTGGAGTTAGACCTGCGGTGGGACCCCAGCTCCACCACTCTGGCTGCGGTGTAGGAAAGGGAGCAGAACCACGGTATGAAGAGCTACACAGATACACACGCACTCAATGTAAAGCTCCAGCTATCATATAATGCCTTCTTTTAAGTGATCCAGGTAAGTAAACCCTCTCATCCCTTGTTTATCCTCAATCCTTTTGTTCAAAGAGTTCTCCAGACACCTTCTTAGCTAAGAGTGATCTTTCCCGTCTCCGGACTCTCCCACTTGTTGTACCCATCCATCTCTTCTGACTCTACGTCTCCATGCGCTCTGAGCAGTCAGAGCCAGAGTCTTACACGCCTCTGTGCTAACGGTGCTTGCACCTAGATAGCCCATGTTAAAATACTTATGGAATCAAAGTAGTACAACTTTCTGATCCTACCCTCTCCCCTCCCAAGGAGATAAATAAAACAAGGGCAGAGGAAGGAAGATCAAACCTCTTGTCATGAGACCCCCTTCCTCTCTTTCAAGGCATCAGTTGCCCTTTGAAGTTGGTTGGTTACTGTCACTCCCTCCCACTAGGGAACACTACAAAGGGAGGGACCCTGGTCTGTCTGATTCACAGCCCACAACGATGCCTAAGCACAGAGAAGTAGTATTCAATAAAGTACTGAACAAATAAATGTGTACAAAATGAGAAAACGTGCTGGGGCATCTTCACGATGGCTCCAGGATTCACACCAAAAACCCGCACCAGTGTACGCTGCAGACAATAATATCCGAGGGGAAGTGGCCTCGAGATCTCCTGTCCCAAGGATGGATGCCATCTATGGAGTGTCGCTTCCACTACCAAGCTTTCTCAGGTGGTGCTAAGGCTCTTGGTGCTGTCTCCTGACACAAAGCTTGAGGCAAAGATGGTAACCAAGGTGAACTGTTAACAGATTCAGAATACAGGCACAACCCAGGACCAGAAGAGCCCCCCACCCCCTTCCCCCCCACACACCCTCATCTCTGGCCCCGCCTCAATCAAGCCCAAGCCCTCCTCTCACTACACTGGGGGAACCCTCTCCTCCGAACTCCCTGCTGTCCAAGCACCATCAGGCCCTCCCACTTCAGACAGTTCTCTCTGCCTCTCTCCAGTCAATCCCTCCACTGCTTTGCTATCAAAACCATTGTGTCTTGCTGTGACAATGGAATGCTGCTGGAGCCATTCTCGGAGCTCTTGATTTGGGGAAGCAACAGTGAGTGACTTGTAGACGTGTGGGAGACATTTATGTTTGCCACGCTGAGAGCTCTGCTTTCATATTTCCTCCTTGAACCAGCGTGCTGTTTATAAAGCCCTGTTGACCCTAGAAGGCCAAAAGAAGTCACCAACACACACCTGCCCCCTGTCCTGCTGCACACATCAGCATTCCCATCCTGCCCCTCCCCACTCCCCAAACTGCCTCCTGGTACAAAAAAGCAAAGGAACTAAAAACGGCAGCTGGGGAGCTCAGTTGACTCACCCAGCATAATCATCTCCTCCCAGAATCTCCCATCTTCTCCTAGGGTTTTTGCCAACACAAAGTAAAAAAGAAGCACGAGATCTTAAAAAAAAAACAGCGTTTATGCAACAGCCTTTCTACCTGGGTGCAGATTTAACCCTTTGTCTCTGCCCTTTCCAGTGCAGTTTCCTTAAACCCAGCCCCGCGCTGGGACACAGGCCTTCCGAGTCCTACCCAGCCCAGCCCCACTGGAAGGTGCTGAAAAGGCACGTGCCTGCTCCCACTCCGTCTTCCTCTGGAATTGGAAAGGGAACTGCCGACCTACTCCTCCAGTTTCAAAGAGGGAGCCGAAGGAGGAAATGTCAGAAAAAAACACGGGGATGAAGTCTGCTGCCCCGGAAGTCGTCGTGGCCGGAGGTCAGACTGCAAACAGAAGAACAGACCGTGACCACCGCTCTCACCTCAGAACTGTCCCCACCTAGCTGGGCTGCAATGTGGCTGCTCCACTCAAGTGACCGCTAAAAATCCAACTGGCTGCTCTTTCCATAAGCAAAACTCCACCGGGCTGTCCCTGCTCATAGGCGGAAGTGTTATCTTCTTCCTACAGCAGACAGATCGTTAAAAACCCAAGCAGGTAACGGCACCTGTTTCCGGTGCTAGGTGGCAATGGGTCAAGTCAGCCCAAATTGAGAATTCAGTCTCACCTGTCCCTCAGAACCACCATGAAAGACGAGTACAGCTCTCTAGCAACCTTTCTGGGTAGGAAGTGGAGTATCTGTTTTTTTTCTTGTCATTGTCATTTGGCATCCAGAAGGACAATTTACTTTTGTGATAGATGGTGCTATGGCTGCAAAGTGATACGAACACTTCCACAAGGCATATGCAAATCTTTTGCAGCATATTAGCCAAGAAATCCCCAACTTACCAAAAATTCCGTTCTGAGGAGGAACTATTTATCCACAGAAACACGTTACAAATGGAGTCTGTGTTCTCAAGGTAGCCCATGAGGGCCCACCATTGTACCTGAAATAGTGTATTAACTATACTTAAGATTTTAATCATAGTCCAGAACAAGGAAATTGATTCAGTGTTCCCAAGCGAACATATCTTTGTTTTCTAAGCAGCATGGGCAGCAGAAATGGGGGCTCCCTAACCTTCAAACCCTGGGTGAAGGCTTGAAACAAGAGGACTTGAGGTGAGGGAGGGGGACTTCAAAGCATTTGAGGTGGCTGGGAAGGAGGGAAGGTCTAAGGAGATAGGAACCCAGGTGGAGATGAGGCTCAAGGAAAGGAATTTTGACTGCGAAGTGCCTTACAGGAGAGGAGAGCTAATTAAGGAAGACCAGGTAGAACTTATAGAGAAAAAAATGGGGGCCTTGGACAGTCCCCTGACATATCTGGAGCAAAGGCTCTTTAGAACAGTCTCTCTGCTCGGCAACTGAAGCCGGAGATATACCTCATGTCTACCTCGCCGTGTCTGTCGCTGCCACTGCAGTCTCAACCCTGGGCCGAGGGCAGAGACTGCTGGATCCTGTTACTAAGTGGCTGTGACCTGGGCAGGTGCCTTGGCTAGCTTGCCTGATAGAGGAGGACTCACTGGTCAGAAGTTAGGTGGAGAAGATTGGAAAGCACAAGCTTCTCAGTGAAGCTGAGTACGTGTCAGCTTCTGACTTTAGACCTGTGTTGCCTCCCAAAGCCAAACACTGTTATCTTCTGGTGGCGATGACAATTCTACTCCAGGAAGCCCCTAGTTGTCTGTGCACTTGGCCTAGGAGCAGAGTACGGTAAATGAGATGACAGCCATTTTCCATGACAAGTGCCTTTGTAAAAAGCACTTTTTATAGTTAATTCATCTTTCCAGAGAGAGTCTGATTGTCCTGGTTTCTAAGAGAAGGGAGTGGTCCAGAAAAGGCCGGCTTGGCGCTGGCCAAGGCAGCAGGGAGACGTGCGTTCGGACCAGTGTTGGGGGGTCTGGGCTTTCTGACCTCCGTGATTGATATAAACCTGGGAGTAGGACTCTGGCACAGATTAGCTCATGTGCTGGTGGAAGCCCAGGCGGTGCTGGGAGGAAGGGGGCCACTTTCGGGCATTGTTCGATGTTATTACACAGACTATAGACAAGACGATGCTGGTTATTGTGAAGGAGGCAAGCAGCCAAGTCTGTAGCTCTTCACCTCCAAATTCACTCAGAGGTCAGGGAAGAAAGGATGGCTCTACAAAAAGCAATATAGATCCTCCCCCAACAAATCCTGAAGGGCAGCTCTAATTGCCAATAGGCATGGTCACTTAAATAAAGACCTGAAGATTGAGAGGAAAAAATGCACCCAGGATACCTCTGACCAGAAGAATCTAGCTGGGCAGAAGGCCACTGCTACATATTCTGTTATGGCCAGTCCAAACAACCACCAAAGACCGACCCAAGCACATAAAGGGGTCTCTACCAAGAGAAGGTGTTAAGGCACAAATTATCAATTATCCAACACCATCCAAAATACTTAGAACAATGCCTGCATATACTAAATGCTCACAACATGCTAGCTATTATTATAATCCCAAATGCTTTCCTAACTCATCTGTCAATTACCAGAAAAAGATATGGCTTGGGGCTCTAACTTCTTTCCCCAATGATACCGCAAATGCTCTCTATTTCTAAAAAGAGATGGATCTTTTTGAACTGGCCTAAGAGAGCTCTAGAGTCAGAGGCCAAGATCTGGTCATCAATTTTCGCACGGCTTGGACTTGAACTTGGGTTTCTTGCAGAGCAGAAAAGGCTCAAATGTTTTTTTATCCCCTCTACTCTCTCCTGATAAGAAACACTTCAAACATATATATCTCACCCTAGGAGAATCCAGAGTACACAACACAGCTCCTGATATATACAATGTCAGCAATTGTGCCAAGATTTTCTAGATAATCTGAACTTGGAAATTTTGCAAATTAATAGTCACAATGGGAAATGTGAGTAGCATTTAAGAAATACACACGCACAGAGTGTGGCTAGCATCCCTACTTGTTATGTACTGAGAAGTGCTGCCTCTTCAGTAGTGAGGTAAAAGAAACCTGTTTTGGGAGGAGGGGTGAAAACTTAGCTGCACTCCCAGCACCTAAGTGTCTCTGGCTTGGAGACTCAACAGCCTCTGTGGCAGCCAGGGTCCCACCGCCAGCTGCCCTTCACACAAGACAACGAGATCACTGTCTGGGCAGGTGGGATTTTTGGTGTTGGGTTTTGTACCCCATGAACTGGCGTGCATCTGTCAGAGGGGCAGTTTCCTGAACCAGCTGCATGTCCTGGGTCCCGGCAGACTGGATGTGAGCTATAGCAGAAAGATAAACGAGATGCTAGGAGTAGGAATTCAGGGATAATAAAGGCAAGAAGGAATGAAATTGTCCAGCTCTCTTTTTCTCACTCCTGTCAATGGGAGCTGACTTTTCCTACCTGACCCTAAGGATCACAATCGCTTCCATTTACCCTCCTGGCCGACCCAGTCTTCCTCCTGGCATTTCCACCTCTTCACCCTGACAGCTGTACCACATCAAGTGACTGTGGTATCTCAAGTTGATGCTGGTTACCCCATGAAGAGATAACTAGGGTCATGTGAGCTGGCCTGACATGTTCTGCTGCACTTGTTTATAGGCAAGAGGATTAAAACAACCTGTCAGGGGAGGGGAGGGGGCAAACCCTTATACAGGGCCAGCACTGGGAACACAGCACAGAGGCCTCCCGCCAAGAAATCTTTTGCTCAAATATAAAGCAGAAATCTCTCACCAAATGCCAAACCAGCTAACTATGCCAAATACCACTCACTTATGATCCAGTGACCTTGAGGCACTGTTCGATTTTTTCGATGTTCTTCGTATGAAAGGTTTGGGATTTTTTAGGGGGTGGAGAGACTACAGGGATGAGTAATACAGGACCCCATCAAGAGCCTCAAATTAAGTTAATATGGAAGCAAAGCCTTCCTGGCCCACCAAGAAATGTGGTGTAGGGCTTAAGAAAGAGGGAGCTTTCAAGGGTATATTTGGATAAAGAAAGCAATCGTTCTTAGATTCCTAAATGCCCAATCAAAAATCTAACTACCAAAACAGAACTTCCAATGACCATTTCTCACCCTATTCAAAGTCAGAACTGGGAGACAAATTAGGGACAGCTCCAGGTCACACGGGCTCAGGCAGCAGGGAGTCTGCAGACCAGGTCAGGGCTGTTCTGACCAGAGGGTCAACCTGACAATGACAGCACTAGCCATAAGACACAGCAAGAGGGGCAGACAGTCAGCCCCTGAGCCTGTGGCTCCGGGTAGTCTAGGATCTTGACAGTGATTCTGCAGATGCTGGGCCCTGGCTCTGCAAAATTAGATTCTTTCTCCAAAGCTCCTCCGCAAAACCATTTGTCACAGCCCCTAAATAACCGATCCTCCCCTCAGCAAGCTTGGGCTGCTCTGCGGGGTCTCTGCCTTAGGCACTCAAGCCTTAGCAGCAAGAGGATGTTTCCATGTGGGTGTTCCCATGGCTGGCTGAAGAGTTCAGCAGAAGAGGGCTAGGGTGGTATCCTTTCTCTAGCCAGAACACAATATGCCCGCTGGTCACCTGCGCTCCCTCTCCAACATGCCCTTTCTACCAAAGGAGCAGCTACCACTTTCCTAACCTTCCTATGAAAACTGAAGGTAGTAAGTCCAGCTTAAGAACTAAAGCAACTGGCTTAGGAAAAAAGGGATATTGTGCTGCAAGGGATTCCAAGATTAAACTCCCCGTCCACCCACCAAGCTCTTCGGAAGAGCAGAGGTGTTTAGAAGCGTCTTCTATTTCTCTACACGTTAGAGAACAGGGTGGCCTTAGGCAGACACACACCTGGGTGGGTCGCCATCTCCTCCAAGGAGCCCTGGTCTCCCGAACACCAGAATAAGTCCACACCTGCCGCGGAGGAGCAGGCCGGGCCAGTAACGTGCTTCACATACTCACACGTCCATTAATCTTCCTCCAGATCGCTGCTGTCATGCAGAGCAGTGAGGTGGGCTGAGTCCGGCTCAGAGGCTCAGAGCCAGTCACTCCAGTTTGCCTGGCAGTGTTGAGGGTGGGGGGAGGAAGGGAGATCATGATTCTGTTTTCAAGCCCCACCCCTAAAACCAGGGAGGGAAGCAGCTGGGTTCCCGTTTCAGGAGAGCTCCACTCTCTGGACACGACAGAGCCAACCAGCTGCGGGAGAACCCTGGGGAACATGCACATCAAACACACTGGGAAAAGGAGGGGAACCAACCGGGCAGGAGCAGGTTGGTCTCCTGCCAAGAACTTTGAATGGTACTCCTATCAGAACTGGAACACAACAGGAGGTGGGCAGGTTTACGGTCTCTGGGGAAAGGCAGTGGGAAATGGCAAAAGCAGGACGAGCATGGGAACCAAACTCGCTCCCTGGCAGGAGAGGGGACAGCCCAGTTGTCTACAAGGGCAACATCCATACGTGGTCAGAAGTGAAATGCCGTCCTATTATACCCTTCCGAGGCGGAGGGCCCACACTCCGAGTGTAGACTGATTTTCCCACGCTTTGCTGGCTGTGTCCTGGACCCTACAGTTTGGAGCACGGTCATTTCTACAGGCCTCTAAGTTAAGGTCTGCCACTCATGCACTTGTGCCCAACTGCCACCGAACGGAGGGAAGGAGGACTCTCACTGGCTGTGTTGTGCAATCTAGTCCGTCACCAAGGGCAGAGCAGAAGCTACAGATGACGGACCCTCCCCCAGGGAGGGGAGCGCTCTTCCTTTGCCAAAGCTCAGCCCAAGGCTGCCACAGAGAGGTGCTGTTTAGCGAGAGAAAGGTCTGTGAGGAGTGGCAGGAGGGATGCCCACCAGATACTTCCTCTTCCTCACCAACTGCTACCATCAGCCTCCACAGGCTGCCTCTGAAAAGCATGCAGAACCTATGGTGGCCGCAGTAGGCGTGAGCCACTCCCCTGTGAGAAGAGGGAAGCTGCTGCGGACCCCTGGGCCCAAGGAGGCCCCACGGTATCCTCAGCCGGCCCTGCCGCAAAGCTAAAACCATCCAGGACAGAAACCTAGAACGGCCTGCTCTCCACCCAACCCACACACAGAAAAACCAGTGCCTTTCACTCTACAACATGGTTGGGGGCGTGGAGCGGGGAGACACCAACAGTCATCTCAGCAGGGCACCCAACACTGGAAGTGGAAAGTGATGGCTTCGTATTCAAGGCACCCCTTAAATGCACACACACAGATACGCACGCAAGATTTGTGTGTGCGTGTGCATGTATGTGTACATATATGATTACATGTCTACGTATGCATACATACGTAGACATGTAAAACTGATTTTCGGCCCACATGGTTCCTGGATTTTTCCTTCAGCAGCATTATGACCTGCCTGGCTCCATTTTCTGGCCTGAAGCCCCAGCCTCACCCTTGTCCCTTCCTAGAGTCGCACTCTGGGCTCTTGTCACTTGTTTACAAATGTAGAATGTTCTCTCAGATCTCCATGCCTTTGCTGTAGCCTCCTACTACCTGGAAAACTCTCCCTCCATCGTCCACTCCTATTCCTCTTCCTGGTTAGCCTCAGCTCAGACATCACTTCCTCCAGGAAGCTTTCTCTGCTCCATCCTTCCAACATCACAGGGTCCCTGACATGGGTCTCCAGGAGTCTGACAGTCAGCTCTTCTTACACTAGGACTTCACTGCTTCCTGAATGGCCTGTCTCCTTCACAACTCTTGGTGGCTGTCTTGTTCACCATTACAGCCTAAGGGAAACTTCTAGGACTTAAGTCATCTGTCCTCAGTGCCCAGGCACCGTGCCTGGGCACTGAGGCTCCCAAGAAAGGCTTTCCTAATCCATGAAGAAAAGTCAGGGTCAGGGTCTTCCTGTTTGGTTTTTTTTTTTTGGAAAAACTCCTAACCCAAACTCTTAGCACAACTCTGCCCACTGCCTTAAACCCGTCCTCTAGGGCCTTCTGGTGCTGGCAGGATTTCAAAACTTGTATGTGGATCTGGGGCCTGCCACCCTTCCACTTGTCCCTTCCCAGCCTCCTGTCTACCAAAAGGGTCTGAGGTAGCCCCCACAAAGGCCTTTTAAGCAACAGGACTGCCTCTGAAGTGTAAGCAATCAGGGTACAGTGCCAAGGTCCCCAAGAGAGTGATTCTAGACCCAGCTCCACCCAAACAAGTTACATAACTTTGAGCAAGTTGTTCACTCTCTCGGAAGGCAGCTATGCTCACCACTATACCACCAACACACATCATTCACTCTCCTGGGACCTGCACTTCCCCACTTTTAAAATAAGGGGCTGGAGATGAGCTCTGAGCATCTGTCCTGTGCAGACGGGAGGGCTTCGGTGCCTCTGCGCTCACAGGCCTTCCAACCCTGTCCCTGAGACCTGAGCAGGAAGTGGGCATGGTCTGCATGTCCTGAAGACCACATCCTGACCTTGGCTTACATAGGATCGACCTGCCAAAAAGTCTGGCCCCCTAGGTAAACCTCATCTAATGTGCCGCCACGTTGGACACCAGGCTCACACACTGGAAAATCTCTTCTGCTCAGGGCTGAAAATTTTAAAATTAACCTACGGGACTTCGAAACACTACAATCCTGAACTCAGTGCGCCCTAGGGAAGGATCCTTTCCCTCCCTAGACTTCAATTACCCAGTTTACAAGCTCCTCACCCTTCCCAGCCTCTGCATACCATAAACGTGGCCACGAGGCCCAGGGAAAGGCACCATGACACAGAGTCTATTAGCAGCAGGCCCCAGGGCTCCGTGGCCTCGGTCTGAACTGCTCTGAGTAGGTGCAGTGCCTGTTAGGGTCCGGCACACCTAGCACCTAGCACCTGCCCCACCTGCAGCATGACTCCCCAGCAGCTGGCTCCTCGGAGGGCTCCTGGGTGGGGGAGCTGCGTCCCATGGGTAGGTGACCCAGGAGGAGAAACTGACCTGGCAAAGCCCAGCAGCAACAGTTTCAGTTTCCCTGCCCAGAGTAGGGGAAGGGGGAGGCGGGTCCCAGCAGACCAGTCCAACGAGTCGTTTTTCTACCACCCTATACGGCTGCCGCCTTCTGCATCCGCTCAAAAACTGGAGATTCAAAAATCAGGTGGAGCTTTCACACCCTGAGTCACAAAGACCAAGGAATCAAGAAGAAAGGAGAAAATGGTCGGCCTTCTCACTCTTGCCCTATCCACAATGGTCCTGGAAAACGTGGTGCCCAATTTCCTCACAGCTGTTGGTCAATTCAGAAAAGCAAAAGATCTCCCAAGATGCTCAAAGACAAATCTGGGCCTCACCCTCGCCAGGCGCTGAGGTGGCGTGAATGCAGTCCTTCCTGGGCCGAGCGCCGGAGCCCTTCTCCCACTGTAACTGACGCTGGCCCGCTGACAGTGACACACGTGATCTCACCATCTGGGGACAAAATTCTCACCCCTCAGTGTACCTGCCCACCCATCGTAAAAGAGGAAAGGATGAGGCCAATTTAACCAGAAGCAACAATGTCACCACAGATACCATGGGCCAGAACTCAGCAAAACCAGGGGGGCTTGCCTTTCTGGCGCAGGTCCCTACTTCGGAAAGCCAGGCAGAGTTTCCTTAGCGGCGCATTCTCCCGAGTTCTTATCACAATCCAGTAATGGTATAAACCCTCTCCCTCATCTTCTCATCCTTAAAAAGTTCTTTTTGGTCATTATTACACTTCTTAAGATACCAATTAAGACTTGTGACTTATATGGCCAAAAATTGGATAGATGTCTGATTTACAAATCAATATGATCACACTTCCCCAAGGGTGGTTACAAGTGGAGAATAACGTCCATGTTATAATATTTCTTATTATTTCACAAATAATTGAGAGATGACCACACACAAAGCATCTGAAGACTGTAGGGGAGGAAAAGATACAGAGGAGGATAAAATCCAGCCCATCTTCCAAAAGAGTTCATTGTCTAGTAGAAGAGATAAGCACAAAGCACACAGTCTGATATGAGACAAAATCCAGGAACTAAAGTTACAGTCTACCTAGTCCCCCCAATTTGCTAGAAGTCTGTGGCTTTTGTTATTTTTCAGAAGAACCACAGGCTGAGAGCTCTGAAGATCCCAGGTCTCACTTCTAGCTGGGACCATGAGTGCTGTTGAGCTCTACCTAAAACTCCGTGGTTTCAGTGAATGGGGATGCTGGCCCATTGAGTTGACCATGGTGCGAGTCGTGTGACGCTGACGGAGGGAGACAACCCAAGGAGACTCACTGCAGAATCAATCGTTTAGCCTTCCTCACCTAACCCCCGTCGAGAAACTGGGGACAGGCCCAATACGCCAGCAAAGATGATAAGGAAAGAGAGTAAACAGTCAAAAAAGCTGCTCAGGACTCAAGTCATGGAAATGAAGTCAGAAAAAGCACCCGGCAATGGAACACAAGAGGAAAAGATTTGGAAGGGATTTCTTTTATAATTATTATTATTATTTTTGTCTACAGCACCTGGTCTTCCTAGGTGGTCTCCCATCCAAGTAATAACCAGGCCTGATCCTGCTTAGCTTCCGAGATCAGACTTTGGGCTTGTTCAGGGTGGCGTGGCCGTAGACCATGGACCGTGGCTCCACTGGGGCACAAACCCAGGACCTTCTGCATGCAGACACGCTAAGTGCTACACTATGGAACCCCGTCCTGGAAGGAATTTCTGAAGCCCTGCATCTGGAACCACCACATCTCGGTGCTGCCTGTGACTAGGCAGACACGTTTATACACTTTTCCTATTATTTCCCAATTGTTGGTTGTCAAGCCTGGTCTCCTTCCTTAACTGCCATTCAGTCAGTATCAGCTCAGTGCCCACCGATACCAGTCTTTAAGCGGTACCCTTACCCATCAGGCTACCAGCAGTGTCAGAGCGTTTTTGGAAGGTAGCAGGGAGGGACAAACACTCATTCCTGAAAGTATGTGGAAAGACATAACACTGCCTAGACAAATAGAGAAGATTCTATGCCATCTGAAAAGAAAAGAAGTCAGTTAATTCGGAGCCCAGGGATAAAGATTAAGGCTCAAGTCCTACTTGACTGGGGTAAAAAACAGCTAGCTAGTTCTATCTTAAAAATGGGAAAGGCTGGTGCTTGGTCTGTATCACCTCAAAAGAAAACCACTTCCTGAAATTAAAAAAAAAAAAGAAAAAGTAGGTGAGGGGGAATGGGAATTGGTTTGTTTAAAACCTTTCCTGTACAGTCAACAGCAGATTAGCTACACAAGACTCTTCTGGAATGGTCTGCCACGAAGAATTTTATAATGTAAGCATTCTGAATGCGAAACTGGGAGCTCAGCACCTAAACATTTATTATTGAGAAAAACCCTCACACCACAATCATAATGAAGGTTTAACATCAGTGTTTGACATTTTGTCATTAAGAGATTGGTTTTAATAGTGTGGATTTGGCAGCTTGCCCTATCGGCTGTTTCACAAGCAGTTTCTGTGGTTTTAAGGCAGGGTGTTTGCTTTTAAACACTATCTGAAAAATATATTTCAGAATAGGGTTAGACCATTCCAAGACAGAAGGAAGGAATGAAAACCAAACCAAATAAAGGAATCTGGTGCTACCAAACAGAAAGGGAGAACACCAGAGGCGCAGGGAGAAAAAGACATTATTCATCATCACCTGCACCCAAATGGCAACAAAAGCTGAGTGCTTCTTACTACCGAGTTAGAAAATAAGGACAGAGAAATGGCACCAAAGACATGAGCTTAATAAAGGGAAATCCCTATACAGATCTTCATCTCTCCAAAATAAACTTCCCCAGCTCAAATCTACACATTTATTCAAAAACAAAACAACCCCAGCAGTTCCACATCAATGCAAAGGACTGTCATTTAATCAATTAGCAGCCACACCTCTCTGCCAGTGTGATGTGGTAATTAAGGTAGATTTTTTTTCTCCCTGGGAATACAAGTACAGAAGGGCAGAGCCCCTATGGACCTAACCCATTATGACAGCCTTTTCATTAGCAAGAAAAGGCTGCCATGCGCTCTCCGAGGAGGCAGTGGCCCGCATCACTGAAGAATACCTGCGTGTGAACAGCAGCTACCTCTGTTGTTAGAAATGTGTCCAGACAGGAAACAGGGAGGGGGGAGAACCACTCGTGAGACAGCTGTGCTTGTCAAACTAATTTATGTGGACCTTGGTTTTTCCACTTTAACAAAAAGATGGGTTCTAAAATAATTTAGAAATGGCATAAAACTGTGATCTTGGAGAAATGAATCAGGTTTGAACACAAATACAATCATACAGTAGAACTGCCTCTCCCTGCTAGGGGAGCAGAGGGGCACATGTGGATAAGTGATGCTTAAATCAAGGGCAGCGGCTCACCTCTTTATCCTCACCCCACGGAGCTATCTTAAAGTAGGCTCGAAATTTTAGAACTTTGCTAATAAAAATCAAAACCTCTAACAGGATAAAAGAAAAAGCGCTATTGCCAGGGTGAGACGAACGAATAAATCAAACCATAAACTCATAAACTCAAGTTAACTGAAATTCCACAGAGGCGCACACGGCAATCACTCTCACTAAGAAACAACTGCAGATGTCTGGGCGGACCACATGCTTAGCTATGCAGACTAGCTTAAGGAGAGAGGTGAACCAAAAGGAAGACCAAACAGAAGCAAACAGGAGCTGGTGGTACTTTACACGGCAATGGGATAGAGAGACGCAGCAGGATGGCCAGAGTTCAGCTGCCAGTATTGTACTGGCAGGTCCCAAATGCACACTCTTAGCTCCGACGCTCGGTGTCCTTGGAAGTCAAGGCTACAAGCAAGTAGCTCTGGGGCTCTGCGTGTGTAAGTGGCATGTAGGTTGTCAAGAGAGAATGTTAGTTTCATAGGGATAACACGTACACAGTTAAAAACCACACACAAAAGCTTTCTTCTTTTTTCTTTTGTGTGGTGGAAAGGAAGAGCGCTTACAGAAAGAATCACGGCATTTCATGGGTGCCACAGTGCAGGGCAGTCAAATCTAGGAATCCAAACTGTTCTATGCTGTGGGGTGCTTACTACTTGTTGGTTACCTATGTTAGGTGTCAGGCCTCTGGCTTTTCTAAAGGAGTTCTTGAAATTCCAGAAGATGAAAAGAGATTCCAGAAGATGAAAAGAGATAAAGGGGAGAACAAGAAGCCAGGATTTTTTTTTTTTTTTTTTTTAAGTTTCCCACAGCTCTTATGTGGTGCAGTCAAGACCAGGGAGGTCAGCCAGAGAGCAGCATCTGCTGCATACATCTCCACCACTGGTGCCACTGTGACAATAGGCCAGTGAGGGCAGAAAGAGTCAGGCAGAAGTGCGCCCACACGACCCTAAAGCCAAGCCAGGAAAGACGCTTTTCCCCACACTGGCTGGGAGCTAATCCTAAGGAGCCTCTATCTTCTCGTGCCTGGACACAACCAAAGCCCGGACCAAGGACTCTGACACCCACACATATGCTGGACCACTTGGGCTTTTTACCTTAAACAAGTTATTCAACATTTCTGGGCCCTGTTTCCTTACCTGTAAAGTGGGGAAAACAATAAGGCTTACTATCTCACAAAGATTAAATGAATTGATGAATGTAAAACAGCTAAACAAGGATCTGGGACAAAGTGCGTGCTCAATAAATGTTAGCTGTTATTATGTCTACAGCTAAAGACACGAGCCTCAGGGCACACCATGAGTGGGAACTAGTCGGGGGTATTCTCTACTCTTCAAGTACTCAGTCCAGTCCCTTTAAGAGTTTCCCAGCCACTTGGAACAGAGTAATGTACTTAGAGGGCCATCCAGAAGGCACCGTTATTGAGTCACTGCCTTAGCTAATAGAGTGAACAAATCCCCTTTGAAAGCAAAAGTCTATCTTCCACACGAACCAGCGGCCGGAGAGAGAAAAAAAGCACATCAAGTTCAATTTTGGAATTGAAATGAAAGCCACATGTGAATCTGAAAAGAAATATGCTTTGTGTAAAAAGCACAGGATTATGGGACTTGCTGACTGAGGGGAAATGGACCTATAATCCTGCGAGTCTATATGTAGACTCAAACTGATATAGGTTAAGCACTTGATTAGTTCGTTTTTAAAAAAATGATTCCAATGAAAAGTGATCCTGAGGCAATGAGATCATTTAAAAAAATGTGCTTAAGGCTGTTCCAAGTGACTATTATAGAGAAGGCCCAAAGGTCTACTCTTAATGGTACTAAGGGAAGCTTTCAAAAGTCAGAGGTGCTACAGAAGTTGGAGGATGAGTACAAGCACAAGAACGAGGTCAAGAATGATAACAGTTTAGAACTATATATCCAATGCAATTTGATCTGTCTCTTAAAGACTCATAGAGCAACGATAAAGTTCACACGCTGTTACAGACACCAAATCTGCTAACCTCTGACAAGAGACAATAAAGTATACCTCCAGAAGTGTGGGATTTGGCAGGCGTTAAGAAACAGGGCTAACAAAAATTTAAGTACAGAAGAAATTGAACGAAGTGTGTAGGCTCTACAGCCACCTAGGACACAGCCTGTTGTGTGTTCTGGCTTAGCGACTGACTGGGGCCTACACGCCTTCAGCTATTGTAGGCACCAAGGTTCTTCAAGGTTAGAGGCTAAGCAAGCTTTGCAATTTTCAAATTTGGAATTGACCAATAGCCAACACATAAGCCTAAAAAAAAATCTACTGTCATAATGAAATCCAAGTAAGCCAAATGATCTTTTTAATGGAATAGAAAAAAAAAAAAAGGCCAATGCTCTGTATCAGGAGGAG
This sequence comes from Pteropus vampyrus, assembly GCF_000151845.1. Lineage (NCBI taxonomy): Eukaryota > Metazoa > Chordata > Mammalia > Chiroptera > Pteropodidae > Pteropus > Pteropus vampyrus. Next base: position 1,651,209 of record NW_011888925.1, on the reverse strand, counting down.
GAAACAAGCCAACTTTGGTCAAAGTCCCTTGGGTCACTGAAAACCAGCTTCCTCAGCTAGAACAACTGCAAAGTAAAGCAGCAAGTGCCTTCCGGCAGCTCAGCCAGGACTCGGAATTGCAAAACAAAGGCTCATTATGAGGTCACAGCAAGTAACCAACCAATCAAGGGCAGGGATATCAACCCTACACTTGTCTACAAAAGTGATTCTCACAGGTCTGTCTGGAAACCCTCTACGCTCCTAATTATTAAGGATCTCAAATAGCTTTTGTTTATGTGGGTTATAGCTACTGCATTATAATGAAAACCGAAAAAATGTTAAACTATTAATTTATTTAAAATAATATTACTAAATACATTACAAGTCTTAATAACTATATTTTCCAACAAATCAATACATATCATCATAGTAAAATCAAAGTTAACTTTTAAAATGGAATTAAAGCTACAACATCGATGAGCCTCAAAAACATTACAATAAGTGAAATGAATCAGACACAAAAGAAAAACTACCGTATGATTCCACTTACAGGAAATATCTAGAATAGGAAAACTCACACACATAGAAAGTAGAATCGAGGTTGCCAGAGGCTGGGGGCAGGGGAGATAGGGAGTTATTATTCAACTGATACAGAGTTTCTGTTTGAGATAATGGGAAAAGTTCTAGAAATAGTGGTGATGGTTATATAACATTGTGAATGTACTTAATGCCACTGGGCTGTATGCTTAAAAATTATTAAAATATAAATTGTATGTTATGTGTATTTTATCACAATGAAAAAAAATGAAATTAACATTAAGAAGGCCATGAGAAAGTTTCAGACTACTGTAACTGAGGAACATTCTATAAAATAACTGACCAGTTTTCTTCAAAATTGTCAGCATCATGAATGGCATGGAAAGACTAAGAAATGGTCACAGATTTGAGGAAACTATGGAGACATGACAACTAAATGCAGTGTGAGATCCTGGACTGGACCTTGGAACAAAAAAAGCACATCCGTGGAAAAACTGATGAAATCTGAATGAGTTATATACTTTGGTAAATAGTATTATACCAAGAGTAATTCTTAGTTTTGATACACGCTCTATAGTTACATAAGATGTTAATATAAGGGGAAACTGGGTGAAGAACGTACAGGAACTCTCTGGAGTATTTCTGCAACACTTCTAAGTTTAAAATTATCTCAAAATTTAAAAAATAAAATTTAACTTTAAAAAACCTCACAAGGCCAATGCTATGTATTCAGAGGAGGAAATGAGCCAACTTTGGTCAAAGTCCCTGGGATCAGAGAACAAACTTCCTCGTGTTGCTAGGACCACAGCAAACCAAGGCAGCAAGTGCCTTCCTGAGGCCCAGCCAGGACTAAACGGGCTGGGAATTGCAATATAACCGTTTATGAAATTATCCAGAAACTGACCAACCAAAGCCAGGGAGAATTAACCCAAGTGTTGTCTACAATCACGATTCTTAGATTTTTTTGGTTTCAGAACCCCTTTGTACTATTAAAAATGATTGTCCCCAAAAGCTTTTGATTATATACATTATACCTATCAATATTTAATGCATTAGAAATTAATGAGATTTAAATATGTATCCATTCATTTTAAATAACATTAATAAACCCATTATATGTAAACATATTTTTAATAGAAAAACTATACCTTCCAAACCACAATTTCTCACACACCAAAGTCCACCCAATGAACTGATCTTATAATGCAAGCAAAACACAAGGCCAGACCAAAACCCCCCCAAAAACAAAAATACTAACAAACTAAAAAGAATAAAAGATTTTAAAAAGAGAAAATTAGAAAAAATGAGAAAATTTAAAAATAAAAGGGAAAATGAGAAAAAGAAAAAATTAAGGAAGAAAAAAAGAGGGGGAAAAGAATAAACAAACAAACCACAGATAAAACAACAAAAATAAACATCTCAGAAGGCCAGTGCTATATGTATTAGAAGGAAGTAAACTAACTTGAGTTCAAGGCTTTGAGGCTAAAGCAGAGATTATATAGGGGCTGGGAAGTATAAACAAGGCCTCTTTATAAAGTCATCACAAGAAACCAACCCAAGAGGGACTATCAAGTTTTGTCTACAACAGAGGTTTTCTCACTTTTTGGTCTCAAGAACTCTTTACACTCTTAAAAAAAAATTACTGGGGACTGCAAAGAACTTTTGTTTATGTGGGTTATAGCTATCCGAGAGTTAGTTTATTAAAAACCAACACTGATAATTTTAAAAAATATTTTTTATTAATTCATTTAAAATAACAGTACACCATTACATGTTTACACGAATAACCTATTCTTAATGAAGAAACTATGTTTTCTAAAACAAAATGTAATTCACAATGGGAGCTGCATTCTTTTACATTCTTGTATCTCTCTTTAATGCCTGCCTGAATGGGAGAGAGTCGACTTCTAAAATCTGCTTCTGCGTTCAATGTGTTTCAATATGTTGCTTTGGTTCAAAGATGGGGAAAAAAAAACTCACTTCACAAAGTTGGAAAATGGAGTTTAACAGCCATTCATATCCTGAGAATTTCCTTCTTTGATACTAGACCAAAACTCAACAAGTGGTAGTTTTTAAAGGCTAATTGCAATCTGAAATTTTATCAAAGTTTTGTGTACTTTTACATTAAAATCCATTGGTCATCTTGCACTCTCAATGGCTCTTTTACCCACTGGCAATTTGGAAAATAGTCCTCCATTGACTCATGTAGAATTTCCCAATACTGGCATTTCACACAATGTCAAAGAAAATCAGATTCCATTAATTTTACCACCAATCTCATCAAAAGAGTCTTTAACAAATGCAAACTTTCCAAAATTCTGATTTTCGCTTGAAAACTTGAATGTTATCACTGGCAAAGATGACACACTTAATTTGTTCAGTTTCAAGAAAATGTCCACAAAATACTCGAGTGTGAATAGCTATGGTGTGTCCATCATTGCTCTTTCAAGTAAAAACGATGATCCGTGCAGCTGGTTCTGCTCCCACACACACGTGTGCTTCCTTGAGCCAGCCCTGCACCACGTGCAGCCGCAGCGTTCCACGGACTCTGCATTTCACCACTCAGAAAAGAAATCTTTACTAGAGGGCTGAGCTTCATAAAAATTAATAATTTTTAGTGCTTCATCCAGGACATTCTTAAGTGAAAATGGCTTTTTTTTGTTAACCACTGGTGTGGAAGGAACGGAAGTCCAGGACACCGGCCACCAGTAGCCTGCGGCCGCTGCCTTGACTCATATAAGGGGCCAGCAGTTCTCTCTGCCGTTGCTGCTGCACCCACGGAGCAAATGGAAACGAAGTCATTCCAGGATAAACCATCGGAGTCAAAAAAGTTATTCAACTCTTTCATATTTATCACCACTTGTGTTGGCTGTTGAGCGTTCACGTAACAGAAAATATTCTTTGAAGCATAGCTGGTGCTGGTACAAGTTGAGCTATGTCTATAAATGTGCTCGTTGGTAAGGTGAAAGTAAAATTCTGTAAATAAGATATTAATTCAATCTGCATGTTTGCAGCTAAATCTTTAATTCGACAAGCGGTGGTAACAAGTGAAGTTGTGGCGGGACCCTGAAGCTAACTAACTTGTCATCCAGTGGGCATTCGGGAATGTCAGCTGTTCAAGACTTTTTTAGGCTCTCAGCTACTGGGTACGCCGTTCCAGCCGAAGCACTGTGATGACTTATCATATAAGGGGCTTCAGTGACTTTTTCATTTCTAGGTTGAAAAACTGGAATATGGAATACATTTTGGCTTTGAAGGAATAGTTCACGGTGTGTACACCTAAAACATTCAGTTCCTTTTTCTCTAAACTCGGAACGATGGGCCTTGCCATGATGCCGCAACTTAATTGGCACTGTACCATGCCATGAAAATGTTCTGTTGCGCAGACACAAGGTGCATTATTAACATCTATGAAGCTGAGAAGACAGGTTTCATTGTGATTTCTTTTTTTTTTCATTTCTTATTTACAGTTTTGCCCAGTTTCTCTGAGTAGATGCCTCCCTTTTACTTGTTCATACATCCATTTCAGTAAATAGAGGTGACAGTTAGTTATGTGTTGAGAAAGCACTTCTTCTAATCTCCCTTTTTAAGCCAACAATCCATCCTTAAATATAAGAGAAATATTATAAATTTTCTTCTATTTTTAGATAAAACAGAATCAAGTGCTAAAATAAGTTGTAAATGGTTTAGAAATGAGAAGTTTTCCCAAGGTTTTACATGTACTTACTTCTTATGTTTCCTTGAAGGTGCCAGGAAAATGCTGGGATTTTGAAATAATAATTTATTGAATAATAATGAGGTTTGCAGAGATTACAGATACAACCAAAGAAAGCTATTAAGGGCACAGTAGAAGTACTGAGAACAAACTGCGTTCATCATTGAAAACGCTCTTATTTATGCCTTAAAGTATTATCTTAAAAATTCTAGAAAACACAAGAATACAGAAACACACATTTCATTCACAAAGAGTGATGATGTCAACACACATCATTTAGCCTCTGGGAAACTCCACTGTACACTGGTAAGAGAGTGAGTGGACAAAAAAGGCAAATACTGCATTAGTGTTATAATGTAATAATTCTGACTTCATGTACCACTGAAAGGGTCTTAGGGACCCCCCGGCGTCCCCAGACCACACTTTGAGAACCAAGTTCAATACTGCACTACCGAAATTAACAAGTGCCTCCTCAATTTTCTCCCAAGACAGGGTCTAGAGTTATGGCATTCCTGATAGGCCAGAGGAAACAGCTTAGACCCTGTCACCAGGGAAACTGGGATGTCCTCCCTAGTAAGTTATCAGGTTGCCAAGCCTGGCTTTACTGAGGAAGGTGGGTCTAGAGACATAAAAAGAAAATGTTTTCTAAAGCAGTGAATCCTTAACTTTACAGAAATCAGAGGAATAGGAGAAAGACAGGACTGGGTGGTTCTGGGATTCTATACATGAAGGAGATCTCAGACTATCAAAATTCCCCTCCTGAGCTACGCCACAAAAGAGGCATAGAAACAGGTAAGGCAGAGTGGGACACAGAGATGAAAACCCTATATATGGCGAGTGATAATGAAGGAAGGGAGTTCAAAGAAACCAAACCAAAAAAAAAAAAAAAAAAGGAAGTGAGACAAGGCAGCAGAGGGGTCAAAAGGAAGAGGAAAATACAGTGAAAGAAATATTCCCTGCTGAGCTCTGAGGCAACACTGTTACCTTTCCCCCTGGCCACAGATGCAATGTGAAAAAACTGCACAACTTTCTTGCTATTCTGACCAGGTATTCAGGCTCTAGCAGTGGCCAGCAATGAAGATGAACAAGGAACCAACTGAGACCAGAATCTCAGCCCCAAATTCAAAGTCCACAAACTCACAGGAGCAGCTGAGAAATAGCTGCCACCCTTCCAGGCCTCACAAAGGGGAGGCTTTCTTCTCACTTCAGAGGAGCCAACAGAGGTAACAGGAACCTGCCCTTGAAGGCCTCTCTGCTAGTGAAAAAGGAACCTAAAATCATTAGCTGCTAAGTTCCCGTGTGGTCTTTAAGAGACACAGGGAGCTTTCTCCTGGTGCCAAAGGTAAATACTGCACTTGAAGAAAGGAACAGGATGAAAGAAATCCCTGCCCTCTGCAGGGCCTCCTCCCACACTCGGAAAAGCCTATGCTCTGGTCACTTTGGATTTGGCCTTCCGGCCATAGATGAGGCTGCAGATCCACCACTATCACCAACATTCGAGACACAGAAATATGGGCAGGCAGATGGTAGTGTGGCTTTTTTTTTCTTTAATCAATAAAAATGGCCTAATATTGATACTTATAAATAAATGAACTATCTTTTTTTAAGTGCTCTCGAAATAAATCTTTCCAACAGCATTCTATTTTCTTTCAGATAGCTAATTAGTAAAAATAAATAATATAAATTATAAAAATTTTTTTAATGCTAGAAAAAGCACCTATGGGACCCCAATGGCTGGAAGAGACTAAAAGTCTTGTGATCAATGACAGAGAAATTCCAGTGTATAGCCCTTACACCGAACGGTACTCAGAGAAAATCCACTAAGCTGCTCAACTGGAACAGCGATGATGATTACGTCCTGCCAAGCACTATTCTAAGTGCTTGACAGTCATAAACTCTATTAACACCCCCAACAACTACACTTATAAGATAGGTACTATTATTACTCCTTTTTTTTTTTACAGACGAGCAAACCGGCCTAGAGTTGTTAAATAAGCCCAAGGTCACAATAGGGGCTGACCCAAGATTCCAATACAGGGAATCAAGCTGCAGAGCCTGCGCTAATCACAACAAAACCACTCACTCAAGTCCAAAAGCGCTGGGATCTCCTTTCAACTCTGTCATAAGCTCGACTCAATCGGAAGCTATGCTAGACCAAGAGGGCCTAAGGAGGCCCACTTCCTGTGACTGGAGAACCAGTAATTCTAACTCTTGTGGGCAAAAACAAAGCAATAAGCCACAAGTGCTACCAACACTACATGCAAAAACAGTCAAATGATGGCCATCTGTGGACGGGAAGTGGGGAAGTGACAGGGTGAGGAAAGGCCGATAGACCCTTGGATCTAAAGAAAGTGAAGGAAAAAGGGGGCTACTCTCCATACAGGATTATCAGTAACCAAAACAAAACCCCCAGCAAAATGGCGCTCAGGAGAAGCAATGAATAAATATCTCATTGCAGTAGCAACAGGAGCAGTCTGCGTGCCCGGAAGGACAGGGCATGGGCTGGAGCTGTTAGCAGGTAGCCTTGCTCACTCATTACCGAACTTCCAGACTTGGGAGTTTTCTTAGTGGGAGACCAGGAAAACAATCCTGCTACATTAGCAGCACTGAGGGTCGCAGGAGCCTCAGAATCTGCTGTGTCCTTTCTTTACTACTGTTGAAGAAGTGCCAGCATGTGGTGACTGATGCCTCCCACCTTTCCTACAGGTACCTTGATCAGGGACAAACTCAAACTGTTCCCCATGCTGAAGTACCTGCTGAGCTGCCAAAGACCAAACACTACTCTCTCCTTTTTTCTTCCCCTGCAGGCCTGGACGGACAGTCCCACAGCACCGAGCCAAAAGGTCTGGGGTCCCACTGGGTTTAGCAGGCAGATCACGACAGCCAAGAGTCAGGAATCCAGATTCCCTTCCAGATCCACAAATGGGGAGCCAATCACAGACCCAGTCCCACCCCCCACCCACCCCCTACCCCCAGCCAGGGTGAAGGCCTTTTGCCAAGCTGGGAATTGCCAGGGGAGCCCAAGCAAAGGAGCTGTATCTTTGAGCTTAAGGTCAAAAGTGTATAAGGCAAAGTTACCTTGAGGTGCGTGTGGTGTGGGGAAAGCCCACTCGCGTGGAGAGGCCCAGCTCAGAGACCCATTCAGCATTAGGGGGAAGGGGTTGTTTACAGACTCCGGCCAAACTTACGCCTCAATGAGCAGAGCCCCAGAGGAGGCAGACCTTTGTATTGCCAACTTCCCAAAGAACACAGAAAAATAGGCCGAGGCTGCTCAAAACCAGCTTGACTGGTTCTACAGAGAAGCCTCTGGTCTACTCCGCCTTCCTTATGTTAAAAAGAAAAAGGTGGCTTGGAGCCAGCCATTAAACACACCCCTCCTCTCCTCCCTCCCTCTCCCTCTTCCCCCACCCCACGCGGTCCCTCAGCATTCACCTACCCACCAACATCAGTGTCTATCTCACCCTATCTCCCACCAAACTTGTGATTCTGCGGCTTTATAAGCCTAAAATTAATCATTTTGTGCAGAAAAATAAATACATCTGTTTTTGTTCTTTTCACTATTTTCTAATGAGAAATGTAAGGAATAAACGTAAGTGGGGGAAATGAGTGCCAACCCAAAGACACACATTTGTGGAGAGAATTCCCCACAGTGACCGAGAAACTTCAAACACTCTAGACAAAAACAGACATTTAGATGAAGGGATCCAGCCTATTTATTCCCCCTAAAAAGGAGCAGGTCTAATGGGCAAGAGAAGGAATGGGGATCCCGCCTCCTCCGGGAAAGAAATGGAAACCAAGAGAGTAGATTCTCCCTTGGTGTCGTTTCAGAATCAGATGTACCATCTCGACGACGTCTAAGAGGCAGTAGTGACATTCAACGGGTTGTGGGTTGGGGTAGTGACAGTCTGCTCCAAGACCTAGAACTTTCAGAGTTGACAAGGGGTAGATGGCCTCTTCCCATGCCAGAAGTGGAAAATCGGTGGTTTCCTCCCCCTCGCTGTTTGTAAGGGCTTACTTTTCCCTTTGCTGAGACAGAAGGAGAGATGCATAGATAACACTTCGGTGACTCACTCATGTTTGATCAAGGCTGAGAGAAAGCCTGGAGAATCCAAGCTTCAAGTGCAAAATGTACAAATACTGGAATCCCCTATCAAAAGAAGAAAACTCAGCTACCTATCTGATTTGTCATTTCTCTGAACTTCTGCTGAAGGACAAAAGGCCAGGTATAAACTCCACCCACTCTGTCCCAATGCCTCTCAATTTTTGCTTTGACAGGAAAGTGGCAAAACTGGCAGCACCATCACAGCTAAGAGAAAATGAAACCCTTTCCACACCTTCTCTCAAAGTCGAGGCCTAGCGGCCAGTCTTCAGCTTAACCAGGCAGAGGGACTTAGGGCCAGACCCAGTGACTGCAGGAAAGCCTCGCCAGGCAGACCCAGGGAAGGATAACCACCCTCCTCACCCTTTCCATCTGCTAGGTTACTTCATCCCAATCCATTAATGGGTTTCAAAGTGCTGCTGGGGGGAGTCCATTTAGAAGAGACACAACCGTGGGGCCAAAGGTGTTGCCCAGCCCCCATCCCACTTGTCGATAATGGGCCACGAAGTCTGAGGCTTGGCTGCACTCTAGGCATAAAATATTCATTCACGTTGACATAATATATATGTAGAAAAGTCATGGAAGCTCCTGGGAGGACAGAAATGCCAGACAGGTGGCTAAGTGCTCGATGGGAAAGAGTTCATGACGGTGCTGAGTGAGTACTGGTCCAATGCCTGACGAATGGCTTGTTCTGTCCCAAGGAGAAGTCTAGTCTGAGATGCTTTTGACTCCCAAGACATCTAACCATGCAGACTTCTCAGGCAAACAAACTCTCAACCTTTTCCTATCTCACAGGCATCAACTCTGCTTGAGACATTTACACTGAAAAAAGCCTAGGGCCCAATCTTTGGTCACCACTGGAAAGATTCGAATATCCCTATGCAAACTTCAGTTTAGCCTGAAGCAGGCCAAGTTTCAATGACTACTTTGTAGCCATCTGTTTAGCTACTACTCAAAATCCACAGATTAGGGAGAAATTATTACAATTTACTAGGTAGTTACCTTTACTGGGTTCAAAGGTATGGCAATTCTATGAACTCCAGGGACTCCTAAAGCCCTTACTCTAACGACACCTCATTCCTGATTTCTAGAGCCGAGCGGAAAATGAGAATATGTGGTCTGACATTCACCCACATCCCTGACCAGAAGGCAGCACCGCCAAGGAGCCCCTGGGCCAGAGTCAAAGGGCAGAGGTCAGATTCAGCACCCAGAGCGGAGTCGTGCACAATTCAACTCACAGGGCATGGAGCGAGAGTTAACCATGCTCTGTACTAGGTGACGCTAAAATCAAATTGTTCAGTGCAACATGCAGCCAGAACCGACCCTGGGAGCCAAGGGTTCCCTGTGGCTGGAGTGGCTCAGCTGTTCTTTACAGGATCCTAAATGTTAGATTTGCTCTATTCCCTTAGACTCCCAAACTCTGAGAGAATGAACAATGTCACTCATTCCCTAGAAGAATGACAGTAATGGCCTCCTCTGCCCACTGTAGCAGAAGTGGGGTGGGTAGTGAAGGCTCCTGTTTCCTCTCAAGAGCCACGTCTGGTGGCTCCTTAGGCCCAGAGGTGGGGCAGGCCTGAAGCCACGCAGCCCCTCTACCAGGTGCTACAGAAAGCTCTAGGCAGCAGCAGGTGAACTCTGGAAGCCTGACCCCTCTCCACACTTGCCTATAACTGCGGCCGTCTGGACAACAGTCATCTTGCTGATTGCTGTCACCACTGCCAAGCCTCCAGGCCAGAAGAGCCATTTGGAAAAGTGAACAGAAAGCTCAGCTCACAGACTAAGAATCCCAAAACTACCAGCCCCAGGTTACAACCCTCCTTCTGCAAAAGGAAGATGAGTCTATGGCTGTGAAAAAGTACATCTGGAATCAGGTGTCACAGAAATCATCTTAAAGACAGGGCCTAACTTTCTTTTATCTCCTACTTTCACTCTTAGAAGCAGAGTCAACAGCAAACAGGCAAACTCCCTGCAACACAAGGTTTATTTTTATGCTTCAACATTTTCTGTGTGTGTGTGTGTGTGTGTGTGTTTGTGCGTGCGCGCGCGCGCGCATTTAATTCAATGTGATCAAAGAGCTCCTGGAAACAGCTTCTCATCAGCCACATGTTTTAAAGACCGGGGAGAGGAAAAGCAAAAAGAGACTGGAGCTTGAAGACAACAGTGGAGTTTGTTTACCTATTTTCTGGTGAAACCAGTTCAAATAATTTAAAGTGATAGAGGACCTTTGCGGGGAAGGAATCAGCCCAACCAAATCCCTTGCTTTTTTGCTTTTTGTGTCACAGCATTAAGACTTGCTGCAATGACCGAGCTTCCGTGACTACTTCAGCTAGAATTACAACGGGACCAAAAGAGCTTTCTTGATCTCACCTAGTAGCAGGATCCATTCTAAAGGAGGCCAATGCTTCCGGTGTCCCTGGTCTTGTAACCAAAGGAGCTGCTACTTGTCTTGTTTCTTATTTAAAAACATACGGGCACCTGCCTGTAATAGGTGTATCCAAGGCTTACCGAAGTCCGCACTTTTACTGGGATAAGACTTAACATCAAGTCAATGGCGAGACTGGCTACCGCGAGAACAACAAAAGCTATGAAGTGGTTCACGGGAACCTTAAGTCCCTAAAGAGTAGAAACGAGACGAGTAATTCATAATTTGGAATAAGATGACAACGTATGCAGCCACTGCTCTGGGCAAAGTTATCAAAGAGCAGCTTACATTCCCAAATGGCTTGCTGATTACTGCTATCATAACCAACGAGTATACATCCAAGTTCCTACTATGTACTCAGCAGTATGCTAGGCATGGAGGGACGAGAAGACATCAACACACATATCTCAAGAAAAAGCGCATGGCATGAATATTTACATTTCGTAAACAGCACAAAGGAAACACACAAAGGCAGTCTGTTACTCTACTTCGCTCAACACAATGCCCCCCACAGCCTAGCTGAGAGTAGGCACTCCACGGCCACTCCCCAAATGCCTAAAGGTGCCAGTCAGTCACTTGGCTTCTTCCTACCAGCTCATAATCAACAGTCTGGGAAAGTTCTCTGGTTAAGCAGGGTTTACCTGCTAAAACAAAAGTTGTGATAGGAAAAGGAATTCAACAGGCAACCTCAAGAGGGCCTCGAGAAAGTGGTTCCCAGTAAGGAGAGAAACAGGTGGCAGGCAAGGGAGCTGGTGAGGTGCAGACCATGCTCCTAAGACCTCAGTCCCAACACATGCAGAGCCAGCTACCAAACCCAGCGATGAAACGGAAATCATCCCTCCCTCCCTCCATCCCTCCCACTCAACTCCTGCTTCACCCTCAGCAGCCATCAATCCATCAATAATGCAAGGGTCAACCATGGTACAGAAAAACTCGGTCCAGAACGGCTTGCGAGTTCCTGACTGCCCAGGTGACAGCAAGGGGGTAACAAAAGAGAAAAACTTAGGACGGATTAAAAAAAAAAAGATTTTTCAGAGAAGGATGTTAACATGCAAGAGAATACAGCAATGGTTCCACTGGGCGACAAAGAAAGACAGGAACAAAAGGAAAACATAAAAGGATGCAAAAAGGACTGCAGCCCCAGGGAAGGAGGGCTCCTTTCTCAAGTCGAGTTTCTCGGGCCTAGTAAAGTTCTCCACCAAGAAGGGTGTGACAGGCAGAAAATAGTCCACGAAGCAAGGGACACTGGAGATGGTGAAAGAAAGGGGAGGGGTGGAATGGGGACGCCTCTCAGCTCAGAGGTGAGATGACACAGAAAAGGCAGTGATTGTCAGGATGAGGGGGACCGAGCAGGGAGCATGCGAAATGCCTGGATGGGAAGTTACGAAGACTTGTCCAAAGGAAGGGATGAATAGGGGCATGTGTGGGAAAAAGAAATATGTGAAGAAGACAAGAGACTAATATGGAGATGAAAAGCAATCCTGATTAAGAGGCATAGTAAGGAACACGGGGTGAGGGTAGACAAACTGGAAGGGAATAAGCAAAGAGGAAGACACTATGAAAAGTGAAGATCCAGGAGTGAGCACGCCAGCAGGTACCACGGTTTGCGCTGCAGTACAAGAAGGCAAAAGGGCAAGGACAGTGACGGAGGGAGGCCCTGGAAAGGACAGAGCAACAGGTTGTGTTAATGGAGTGGGCTGAAAGAGCAGCGTCTATCCCTTGGTGGAAAGTGCCCAGGGAGAAGGCTGGCAAAGCGCTCACAATGAGAAACAGAAGGCCGAGAGACTTAAAGGCCAAACCCCCCGGAGAAGAGAACATGTGGGGATCCAAAGACTGAAGGGAGTGATGACTGGAACCCCAAAGACAACCTGTGGGAAAACTATGCGCATGACAGCTGTATAGGAAACACGGAAGCAACAAATGCCAGCGTGAAGCACCAGGGAGCTCCTGGAGAAAAGAAGGGAAAGTGATGAGCAAAGAGTAGGCGAACAATTTGGAAAGGTGATGAGGGTGGAGCTGGTGGGTTGCAAGCAAGAGGGAGAACACAATTTGGGAAAAGCAGCAGCAGGGTAAAAAAGCTGGGGAACTGGAAAGGGATAGCGATCGAGAACACACTCCAGGCAAGGACCCTGAGGGTGATAATCAGGGACCGGGAGAACCGGTGCGGACGGAGGCGAAAAGGCTAGAGAGATAGAAGAGGTGGACAAGGATCTGGGGCAAATCGCTGGGTGCTATCCGAGGAGTAGGAGGGTGGCTGCTTTAAGCATGGGTGGAGGAAGACCAGAAAGGCCCCTGAGAGAAAAAGGGAAGACAAGGGGAAGCTGGGGAGGTAACACGGAAGAGCGCAGGAGGGCGGTGAGGAGAGAACGGGGCTGAGCAGAAAGACAAGTGTGTAGCCTGGAGTCAGGACGAGGTGGGTCCCAGGACAGAACTCGGAGGGGGATGTGCGGAACCGAGAGCCAGATGACAGGGCAGCCGAGGCTTGTAGGATGGCAGCAGGGGCACGAGGTGAGCAGAAGAGGGAGGAGGCTCTGCAAGGTGCAGGGGCCCAACCAGGGAATTCGGGGAGCCCTCGGGGCTCCTTACCTGCTCCGTGTCCCTCTCGTTCAGCGTGGGTAGGGGGGTCCGGGCGCTGGACATGGCGCCGGTATCTCAGGGGAGGGAACCGAGAAGCTTGAAGGAAGGGAGGGAAGGGAAGGCGCGGAGCCCGGTCGGGCGGGGCTTCTCACAGCAGGGGCACCCGCCGCATGGGCCACGGCCGGGGGTGCGGGGAGGCCGGGCAGCCGCTCACGCCAGCCCGGGGATGCGCCGCTCGGGCTAGGCCGCGCCGGCTCCGAGCGGCTCCGGACCGCACCCCCCCGACCCCCGGCTGGGCTGTGCCGCCTTTCGGCCGGGCCGCGCCGCTCCGCCTACTCTCTGCCGCCGCAGCCGGCCGCCTGCCTCGCTCCTCCCCTGCCCTCAGCGGCACTGCTCCGCGCCCGGCACACAGGCAGCCGCCGCTGGACCTGCTGCTCCCAACATGGCCGCCACCACCGCCGGCCCTCGGCTCTTTCCGCCGGCAGCAGCCGGAAACATCCGAAGCTGCCAGGAACGGGAGGGGGGCACGCCTCCTCCTCCTGGCCACGGACTACGGGTGAATTCCGGAAACACCCGAAGAAGGTAAGCTCTGGAGACCCGCGCGCCTCCTCGATTCCGAAGACCAAGCTTCGGCTCTGTTTTCGGAAATCCACGAAGCGACTCCGGGCACTCCAGCCACGCCCACAGGCCGTTCCCCACCCACTTCGAGATGGCTCTCGGCAGTTTCCGGAAACACCCGAAGCCGCTCCGCGTGCAGGGAGCCGGCCACGCCCCCGCTCCGCCCCTGAGCCGACAGCGGTCGTCAGCCATTTCCGGCAACACCCGAGGCCTGGCGAGCCCCGGGTCATTCCCTCGGGTGATACCGAGTCTGACTCCTCGTTTCTTTCCGGCAGTTTTCGGCTATTTTCAAATCTTAGACAGGGAGCGTGGATCGCCAGTGCGTGTTATTATTTGACTAAATAGAAAATAAGGCTGTTAGCCGTCCCTGCGATTGGCATCCTTTGGTTCTAAAGCAACTTCCCATCTGCGTGTCCCTTCGTTGTCTATCAGCTCATAAAATCCATCTCGTTTAACATCCAACTTGTCTATCAACATGTGTGTCACCTGTCAATGTTCAAAATAGCACAAAACAACATCACACTATGAAATACTGAATCATGCCAGTTATCTTTTTAAATATTGCAAGCTAAGGCAGGAGAGACATTCTCATCTTAATTCATATTCCAGTTATCCTTTCTAAGACAAAGAAACTCATGGCAAAGAAAAGAAACACTGGCTTAAAATAAGAATTCTTCAGGATGACACAAACAATGGCTCCCTGAAGAAGTTCCTTTCCTTCCCTGAGCCTCAGTTTCCCCATCAATAAAGTGAGGTAATTGGATTCATGAGCTCTGAGGCCTCTCTCATCTTTGGAGAGCCCCTGACTCTAACAGATAAAGTCGATGTGGCAACCTGGGTCCACTCTACACTCTCTCCTAGATTGTCTCACCAAGGAGAGGCAGTAGGCTGGTCTGATTCCTGTGGCTACAAGCTACCCCCATCCATCCTACTCTGGACATGTTGGAACTTGCCACCCCATCCCAGAGCTCAAAAACAGCTTAAGGTGGGCAGAAGCCAGAGTTCCCACAAGAGCCAGAGACCAGGCTCAACCAACAAGTTCTCAAAGGTACAGGAGCAGAGAGGTCCCGGGGACTGTGAGGCAAAGTGCTTGTTGGACCTCTGACACTTGATTTCCAACTCCCAGCTACAGAGCATCTTGAGCAGACCCCCTGGCCACGAAATACATAGAGATACCAGAGAAATACATAGCTAGATAGTAGAAAGTACTTCCTAAGGCAACAGGTACCGTCTACAGCCCTAGTAATGCCCAGGCTCCAGGACACTTCTTCATGCCCCACCGCAGCTCCATTTGGGCACCCAGCCATGGGGGAAGAAGTTGGTGAAGAATTGCAGAAGGAGGTGAGTATGAAAGAGAGGAAGAGGTGAAGACAGTCTATTCCATTCCCTCCACCCCCCAGTTCATCCTAAAAATCCCTGAGAATGATCTGCCCTCTGCTGGCCAGCAGGAGATACACTGCCAACTCCTGTGTGGGATCTCATCTCTAAGGCTTGGATCCAGAAAGAATAGAAAAAGGAAGTAGTTGGAGAAGTAAAGGAAGGTGCGCTCAGGAGTCTTCCCAGGCGCATGCTCCAGTCTAAGTAAACTCTGTCTCCTCCATGCTTCTACTCACTCAAATTCTCACCCCTGCCCTCTGCCCCTTAGATTCACCCATACCCCACCTGTCCCCTCCTCTTCCTCACTCTCTCTCCACACAAGAAGGCCTAAATGGTCTACCTGCCTAGACTTCCTCCGACCTACCCCACCAGACATGCTAGAATAATCTCCCTAAAGTCCGACTCCAATTATATCTCTGTTCTGCTGGAAAGCTCTCAGTGGCCCCCTTGTGGGATAGGCAGGGCTGGCTTTATGGGCCTATGACCTGTGCAATCACACAAAGCCCTACTCTTAGAAGGGCCTTGAGCTTGATTTAATGCTCTGCTGTCACTCTCTTAAAATATTTCCCAAGGGGGCCCTGTGTTTCCATTGTGCACTGGACCCTACAAATTTTGTAGCTGCTGGTGATAGGAAATCCTTTAGCCCGGATCCAAAGTTTTGCACAGTCTGGCCTCAACTTACCTAGCTAATATCCTCTCTGACTAGGTATCACTTGTTGACACCTCCCTCCAGATCCTGCCCTGCCCCCAAGCTCTACCACCTTCATGCTTCTATCCAGGCTGATCAATTGCCAGTTACCTACCTCAGCTCCCAGGTGTACTTAAAGATCCAGTTCAAGTGTCACCTTCTCAAATTCCTAAAACCACCTACTTCTCCTCAGAGATTAATTATATATTGCCATACATTTACCCCTCTCTAATTTGCAGATTCATTCATCCGCAAATCTCTGTTGAGCACCTACAATGTGCTAGGCACCATTCTAGTGTCTTTGGGTATATCAGCGAACAAAATAGACAATGATCCCCACCCTCAGGAAACTTACCGCTCAACTGAGGAAAAACGATAACCAACATACTACTAAGTATTAAACGCCATGGGAAAAAAATAGAGCCAGCTATATAAAGGGGATCAGAATTGCAAGGGTGAGGGGGCGGAAAACGAGTTGCAATATTAAGGTGGTCAGTATAGGCCTCACTGAGAAGGTGACACTTGAGCCAAGACTTGACAGAGGTGAGGGAATGAGCTCTACGGGTATTGGGG